>NC_137086.1:67925147-68285147 GCF_951640355.1 Cnephaeus nilssonii | reverse complement strand
TGAAGGCACAGACTGGCCTCTCTATGGGGGAAACTAAACATTCAAACTGTGTCCTCTGTGAGCAATAATCTCAGAGAAGAGATTGGCACTTGCACTTTACCTGGTGGTCATTCTGTAGCAGGTCACGTGAAATGTTCACCTAGTCTGTTTTTATCTCATAAACAGCTGTAGATGATACGAAGATCAAGGCAATGGATGTGGTATGATTAGTTCCTGAATTAGTTCCATCATAGTGCAGATGAGCATGGGGAAAGGCCCAGGTCCTTGTACTAACACATATGCCAGCTGGTGCATATGCTGTGAAACGCCTGCCCTAGGGACAGGACATGATGACCTTGTCTCTGGCTGACTAGAAACCACGTTTCTCTCCATTCCAGCTCTGGTCATGGCTGTCTGTGTGATCCATCCATCTTCCACCCCACTATCAACCATCTTTGAATTTGACACTTTCAGTTGGGTTTGCTTCCATTCTAATCATTCCTCACTCTGAACCTTGTATTATGTGTCCTTACTCCCCTCTCTTGCCTTTACCTTCCCCACCTGTGCTCTGTTTTCTCACAGGTCCCTTCAGTCCTAGGTTGGGTTTTTGTGATCCCAGTCTGTGAGACTTCCCCTCTAATGCTGCCGGGTTCCCATGGATGACTGCCACCATGTCTTCCCATGACTTTAATGCCTTTGCTGGTCTCTTTCCAACACAGGGCACCCTCCATTCCAGACTAAATAATCCAGCTCGATGAACAACTCTCAACAAAAACACACCGTTCATCGTTCCACGTGTTCCCAGTCAACTTTATTTTTCATTCCAAGCCATCATGTTTCCTCTTAAGCTTCTTTCCACCATCTCCCTTTCATTCTCAGCAGGTGCTGACTTGTACTACCTTGCAAAGAAAATGCTCAGACATAGGTTTTCTCAACCTCACATCCCTGTACCTACAAACATATCTATATATAGGCTGTCCTGAACTATGTCTCCTTGACCTTTCCTTCCTTCCCTTATTCTCTTCTCCTTCCTTTCTCTCTATCATCTCTCTTTTCTTTCACACTTTTTTTTCTCCAAAGAGTCTGAGAAAAAGTGCTTTCTATTTTTTTTAACCTTTTTTTTGGTCTTGTTTTACACTTTTGCCATCAATTCACTCCTCTCTTTAAAAAATTTTTTAAACTTTCTTTTTTCTGTTAACTAATTTCCATCATATACAATCATGCTCAAGCGATCTCCCATCATTAAAAATATTATTGTATTGCCCTGGCTAGAGTGGCTCAGTTGACTGGAGTATCATTCTGTGCACTGAAAGGTTGCAGGTTTGGCACATACCCAGATTATGGGTTCCGTCCCTGGTTGGGGTGCATACAGGAAGCAACTGATTGATGTTTCTCACATCAATGTTTTTCACATGGGAACATGTTCTTTCTCTCTCTTATCCTCCCTTCCTCTCCCTCTGAAATCAATAAAAAAAGAAGAGGACTAGAAAAAAATATTGTCTTATATCTTTTTTAGCCATTAAATTACCATATCCCTTTCCTTCTCTTCATAGCCAGACCTCCTACATGTGTAGCCTACACTAGCAGTGGCTACTACTGTCTCACATCTGCAATCCCCTGAAATCTGCCTTAGGCCCCTGTGCTCCTCTGGGGCTGCCCTTTTTAATACCAATAATAGTTTCCAGATGCAGAATCCAGTGGCTACCTTTCCATCCTCATGCTGACCTAAGTGCTCAGACACATTCAGCATTGTTAGCTACTCTCTTCTTGAATTTCACTACTCTTTTTGTTTTCTGTTTTCCTGTCTGCTACTCCTTCTCATTGCATTTATTGCCTACAATCCCTTATATTGCTGCTAAACACAGGGGTCACGAATAGTTCCCTTAAATTTCTTATCATGCCACACACTCTCTGTAGACCATGTCATCTGCTTTCTACCACCTAAACCCCAAGGTCTTCCATGTTTATATTTCATGCCAGATTGCTCTTCCAGTATTAAGACCATGATGTTAACTGCTTACTCTATATTTTCATCAAGGTAAAGAAAGTTGCCTCAAAACAATATATCCAAGCAAAATTCATTTTTCTCCCACACAAATAAAATCCCTCTTCTATTCCTTCCCTTCCTGAGTGGTACTGCCGCCCACTCAGTTGTCTAATCCAGAAACAAAGAAGATATCCTAGATTCAAACTTTCCCTCATACCCAAAAATTATTATCTTGCCAAGTCTTATGACTTCCAGTCCCTAAGTTGATTGAATACATCTTCTCTGCCCTCTCTGCCATTGCCTTCATTCAGTGATTGTTTCTCACCCAGTGAGAGTGAGGTAATACCAGCCATGCATAAGCTTGCCATGCCCTCTTTCCCATGGTCCATCTTTTCTCCAGTACACCCTCTTCCTCTTCTCTTCTTGTCCTGACTTACAGGTCACCCCCCTTTTCCGTGTTTCTGTGATATTTCTCCTTCCAGTGGAACACTTTTATTGTCTATTCTTATGACTACGTATTTCCTACAAAATTAGACTATGAGCTCCCTAAAGACAAGGTTTTTTTGTGATTTATTGTGTTATGACTTATCCAGTGTTTTATTTTTAATTCTTTTTAAAATATGTTTTATTGATTTTTAGAGAGAGAGGAAGGGAGAGGGATAGGGACATAGAAACATCTATGAGATAGGACCATTGATCACTGCCTCCTGCACGCCCTCTACTGGGGATCATGCCTGCAACCCGGCCATGTGCCCTGACCAGGAATGGAACCTGTGACCTCTTGGTGACCTCTTGGTTCCTGGGTCAACACTCAACTGTTGAGCCATGCCTCCTGGGCATTATCCAGTGTTTTAGTATGTGGTCAGTGCTGGACACATGGTTTCTGAATGAATACAAGAAAGAATAAATAGCTTAACATTTCCAAAGAGACTGAACCCTTCGTGATAGCTACCTACCACCTTTTATTACACTTATTTAGTTGGTAAACAAAAATAGAGTGAGTCATTGCATAGTCTAGTGCAGGCGTCCTCAAACTATGGCCCACAGGCCACATGCGGATGTTTTTGCCGTTTTGTTTTTTTACTTCAAAATAAGATATGTGCAGTGTGCATAGGAATTTGTTCATAGTTTTTTTTTTTTTTTTTTTTTTTTTTTTACTATAGTCCGGCCCTCCAACGGTCTGAGGGACAGTGAACTGGCCCCCTGTTTAAAAATTTTGAGGACCCCTGGTCTAGTGGAAGGAGCACTGATTAACCTTGATAACTGGGAGAGTCCTGGTCATTAGGTATGTGACCTTGGGCAAGAAATAGCCTCTCTGGATTTCTGTGTTCTTATTTTTAACATTGGATAACATGTGGAAAACAGTATGGAGTTTCCTAAAAAAAATTAAATCTGGAACTGCCATTTGACCCAGCGAGCCCACTTCTAGGAATATATCCTAAGAAACCCGATACACCAATCAGAAAGAATATACACACCCCTATGTTCATAGACAAATCAAAATATCTAAGATCTGGAAACAGTCCAAGTGTCCATTAGTAGATGAGTGTATAAAAAAGCCATTAGACATTTACATCATGGAATACTATGCAGCTGTAAAAAAGAAGGCTCTCTTACCCTTTGAGACAGCATGGAGAGTATTATGCTAGGTAAAATAAGCCAGTCAGAGAAAGATAAGTATCACATGATCTCATTCATATGTGGAATCTAATGAACAAAATAGATACAGAGACATAGAATCATGGAACAGACTGTGGAATCTAAGATGGAAGGTCTGGATCAGGGAATAGATAAGTAGAGATTAACTGGGGAACTTATATGCATTTATGCATAGCCCATGGACACAGACAACAGTGTGGTGAAGGGGTGGGAAGGTGAGTGCGGGATGGAGGGTGTCAATGGGGGAAGAAAAAGGGAGGGACATCTGTAATATATTCAACAATAAAAGAAAAAAGAGACAAGGAAATGACTGATACTTTCATAAATGATATTGTAAAACTGAATAGGCATCTAGGGGAAATGTAATTTTATTGATAATCCATACCTTATTCCAGTAAACATTCCAAAATATCAATATTTAAATGGAAAAATGAAAGCATAAAAGTTCAGGAGAAAATATGGGAAAACATTACATAACCCAGGATTGGAAGCCTTTCTAAGTATGACAAACCAGAGAACCTATAAAATAAAAGATGACTAAATTGTACCTGAAAATGACAACATTAGAGAACAGAATTAAATGATTCAAAAAGATACTTGCAACTCTAAAATATTATAACCTAAAATGCAATCATTTAAAACTCTAAACAAGGTGGAACTTAGCCTTGGATCCTTGGTTAAGGTCAGGGGATGGATGCTTAGGGTTTCTATAGACCAGATGAAATTGCATTCACATGTTTGCTGCTGTTATTTACTGTAGAAGAGATTACTAATTGATAACTGATGTGTATTCTCTTTTATCCTTTATTAATAGACTATAAAAAGTTTTATTTGGCCACATGGCCACTCATATGAGTATATTTCCCAGTTTCCCTTGCAAAGGGGTGTGACAAAGTGACTAGACCCAAAAGCTAAAAGTGTGAGCACAAGTGATATGGGCCACTTCTTTGTCACTCTGTGCCTGTCCTCCACTCTTTCCTCTTTTTTCTCAGGTTGGATCATAAATATGATGTTGAACCACTTTTGGCCAAGAAGGACAATACCCTAGGAGTTGACAGAGCAATACATTGGAAGGAAGCTGGGTCTCTGAGTTACCTTGGGTGGCTGAAGCTTTACCCTGCCATCTAAGACTTTCCTGTAAGAGAGGTTTAAATCTTCCACTTTGTTTAAGCCACTGCTATTTTTAGTGTTTAATAAAACATTGAGCCAATATCCTGCCTGGTACATTTGCACATGTTCATTTCTAGAAAGAGGGCCCATAGATTTCACTAAATTTGGAAAGGTTTCTATGACCACATATATAATGATGAATAAAGATGGCCACACATTCTTGGATAGACATCCCATTGAGAAGTGGGGTTATGTTCCTCCTCCTTGAATCTGAGTGGATTCTGTGACTGCTTTGACAAACTGAATACAACTCAAGGAATGTTGTGCCAGTTTCCAAGCTAGAGCCCAAAGAGAATGTCTCTTGGAAGACTGACTTTTGGAACCTCACTGCCATGCTGTAAGGAAGCCCAAGCAGCCCTGGGAGAAGTTTAGGTAGATGGCTCCAAGACCTCTTCTCTGTCTCTTTCAAAACTAACAAAAACACTATAAAGAATATGTTATTGTCCTGCATTGAAAATTAGAAAAATAAAGAACTAAGGCTACTATTAGGAAGTGTTATATTTCAAGTCTGAATCCTAGTAGTCTAACTCCAAAGTCTGTGTGCTTTGTCACTAGACTGTGCTGCTCAACAAGACAGTAATTATTAAAGAAGCTATACAAATTCAAAAGTCTGTATTATTTTACAGTCTCTATGACAATGGACCTTTAGGTATTACTATGGTAAGCTAGTCTTCATATATTTTATTTGTCTTGTGGATATCCACTGACTGAGGTTCACATTAACATTTTAAAGTATTATATTTTGATCTAGATAGCTATTCAGTCTCCCCAGAAAAGCACTGAGAAATGCACCTTTGCAATCTGACTAATAATTATCAAGTCCTAATAATTTTTAACCTTTCTCTTCAAGATACTTTAAAGTATCTTGGTATTCAAATAGCATTCTACAACGTGCACCTCATAGTCTATATTGCTTAGAGATGTATGCTGGACATTTACATCCTTAAGTTACACTGCCTTTCATGCCCAAGAATACAACTATTCAATTGCTGCTCATGTGCCTCCTGAAGACTCTGTTGGAACATGCCCGATTAGTGCCCGAACATGACTGCTTTGTGTGGATTTGTGCAAGGTTATATGCATAGCTGATCTGCCAGTCCAGAGTGACAGCCTCACACCAAAGCCTCTGCTGCTCAGCATGAATCTAGCAAACCAGATGTCAAGTGCATATTTCCTAGTATTTTATGGGATCCAGAGAGAGGCTCTCACAGTATGGTTCAGACCTCTGTGAAGTGCAACTTGTCAAAATGAATTGTTTTGTTTCTGTACCACAAATGCCAGGTTGACAGACATGTTTTAGAAAGAAATCTGCATAAAAGTTTCCTTAGGCTTTCATGTTCTTAATGAAAGTCCCATGGATTTATGGTTGGGCCAAGGTCTTGGGGCTGGGGTGGGGAGTGCGGGAGGAGTCTGCTTCTTAAAGAAGGTGTCAGGTAAGACATTGACCTCTATCTTAGCTTACTTACCAATAAGGGAGATGGGATAAGAACTTCATGAGCTCCATGGCATCTCTAATGGTGGGTGAGCCGACTCATGACATTAGGGAGCAAGGCATAGTTTCAAGGAAGAGTTCTCCCTCCTTCATCTGGAGAAATACAAACATTAGCAACAGGTCATTCCACAAATTCCCATTTGCTCTTTGAATTTTTTCAACCTGGTATTCCCTGTTGCTTATTTAAAAAAATGCACTGGGACCCTAAATGGTTTGGCTCAGTGGATAGAGCGTTGGCCTGTGGACTGAAGGGTCCTGGGTTCGATTCTGGTCAAGGGTGTGTACCTTGATTGTGGGCTTGATCCCCAGTACGGGGCATGCAGGAGGCAGCTGATTGATGTTTCGTTCTCTTCTATGTTTCTAAGTCTCTATCGCTTTCCCTTCTTCTCTGTAAAAATCAATAAAATACATTTGAAAAATGCACTGGGGAATTCTTCCTGACTCCCTTGGCATTTACAAGCTGACCTTTCACGAAAAGGATGCCTTCATTGCATCGTGATGAAGAACTTGGTCTCTGCACCAGACAGAATGTGGTAGGAACAGTGGTTCTGAGATTCCTTAGTGAAGGTAGTTGGCTCCAAGACTCCTTCTTTATCTCTTTCAAAACTCAGAAAAATACTATGAAGACTATGTTATTGTCCTGCATTAAAAATGAGAAAAATAAAGAACTAAGGCTACTATTAGGAAGTGGTAGATTTCAAATTTGAATCCTGGTAGTCTAATTCCAAAGTCTGTGTGCTTTTCACTGAGCAGTGCTGTTGAAGAGTCTTGGACTTGCTCAAGAGTCTTGGACTCTTAACTGTTATTATTGATTCTGATCTATTATAGCCCTTTCATCAATCAATTCTCTTAGAAAATAAAGGCCATATGCTGAATTACATGTAAATGCTGCATTTGCCACAGTCATGGACTTTATTCTTTGTCCCTAATTTTCTCAGTTATTTGTCAGTCAGCCACAGCCACACTTGGCTGTTGGTACTGAGTGACACCTCATCTAACCTGTATTTTTTGAGGCAAGCTTGGGCAAGCATGCTATTTCAGGAGGTGCAGCCTCCGGCAGGGTCTGGACCAAGTATGGCTGCCATAGGTTGGGCATTTGAGCTTGTATTATTCTAGGTGTCCATAAGGTCACCATCTTCCCTTCCCCTACCACTTTTGCTTTCAGTTTAAGACCCTGAGAATCTTGCTATTACCATAGCCTTGTCTCAAAACCCAGTTTGTGTATCTCTGGCACTTATCAGTCTCCATCTGGGACACAATCCCCACTATCCTAGGAACTGATCTCCTGGAACCATACAAAACTGAGAGTTCCCTTGACTTCAGGTATCATTTACCACCTCTTTTGTGCATACTCACTCTATCCTTCCTTTGAAGCTTTGTAGCAAACTCCATACCATCCCAACCTATTTTTTCAGCCTTTCCTAACTATTGTAATTATCATTGATGTGTTGCTTCTCAGCATTTCACTTAATTATGGGTTATATTTTCCCTGGTGTATAAAGTCTCTTTTGCAGGTGGCAACCTCCTCTGAGCTTTTTTTTTGAGTCCTCCTTTTGTCAGCCTTATGTTTATATCTGTTAATGTATAGATTGATTCAATTCTAGAATAAAGGAAGGACTGGCAATATTCCCATAACTGAAACTCCTTTATATTGTCAAAAACTCAATGCTTTAGAGAATGTACATGTTTTAGCTGAAGGAATGCTAATGTTAGAATTCCAGGACTTTGGTTCGAATCTTAGGTGTTCCACCTACTCTTCTGCTGCAGAAATTTAATCTTTCTGACTCTCAGTTTGATATTAGGGATGATGTATCCACCTAATATATATTTCTTGAGGATTAAATCAGTAATTTATATGAAAATATTTTGTTAAGATCAATGTTATTATTTCTGGGAATCCTATATTTTATTTATTTATTTTTAATTGATCTTTATTGTTGAACTTATTACAGATGCCTCCCTTTTTTTTTCCCCTTGACCCCCTCCTCTCCACACCCACCCCTCCCAGGTCTTCACCACACTGTTATCTGTGTTCATGGGCTATTCGTACATGCATACAAGTGCCCCTGTTAATCTCTCTCCTACCCTACCCTCCCAGCCCCACCTTCTCTCTGAAATTCATCAGTCTGTTCCATGGTTCTATGTCTCTGGATCTATTTTGTTCATCAGTTTATTTTGTTCATTAGATTCCACATATGAGTGAGATCATGTGATACTTATCTTTCTCTGATGGGCTTATTTCACTTATCATAAACTCTCCAGGTCCATCCATGCTGTTGCACATGGTAAGAGTTCCTTCTTTTTTACAGCAGTGTAGTATTCCATTATGAAAATGCATCACAGCTTTTTTATTTACTCATCTACTGATGGGCACTTGGGTTGTTTCTAAATCTTAGCTATGAGGGTTGCATATATTCTTTCTGATTGGTGTTTTTGGTTTCTTAGAATATATTCCTAGAAGTCGGATCACTGGGTCAAATATGTTTACTGATACATCTCCTAGGGCAAAGGAAACTAAGAAGAAAATAAACAAATGGAACTACATCAAAATAAAAAGCTTCTGCACAACCAAAGAAACCATCAAGAAAGTAAAAAGAGAGCCCACTGCATGGGAGAACATATTTGGCAATGATACATCTGATAAGGGGTTAATTTCCAGAATATATAAAGAACTCATACAATCTAACAAAAGGCAGACAAATAATCCAATTAAAAATGGGCAAAGGACCTAAATAGATACTTCTCCAAAGTGGGCATAAAGATGGCCAAGAGACATATGAAAACATGCTCAAAGTCACTAATCATCCGAGAGATGCAAATTAAAATGACAATGAGGTATCACCTCATACCTGTCAGAATAGCTACCATCAACAAATCAATAAATGACAAGTGCTGGCAGGGACCCGGAGCAAAGGGAACCCTCGTGCACTGCTGGTGGCAATCAGACTGGCAATCCTATCTATATATATATAAAAGCCTAAGTGACCGTTATGACCGAACGACTAGTCACTATGATGTGCACTGACCACCAGGAGGCAGACGCTCAACACAGGAGCTGCCCTCTGGTGGTCAGTGCACCCCCACAGGGGGAGCGCTGCTCAGCTAGAAGCCAGGCTCACGGCTGGTGAGCGCAGCTGCGGTGGCGGGAGCCTCTCTCGCCTCCATGGCAGTGCTACCGAGTGGTGGCGGCAAGCGCAGCAGGGCTGGGATGAGTAGCAGTGTAGCTGCGCCTGGCCAGGCTGGGGCTCCTCCTTGGCCACATGCCACTTCAGCACTGCTACATCCCTCAGGGAGATGTCGGACGGGATCCAGATTGCGAGAGGGCCCAAGCCAGGTGGAGGGACCCCACCCATGCACGAATCCATGTACTGGGCCTCTAGTGTTTTATAAGAATTAATGTCAAGATGAATTTCTGGTTTACATTTATTATGTTTCTACTACCAACATCCTTATGTCATAATCATGCAATAGTTAATTTGAACAAATGGCTAGTTTTTCAACATGTGCATATCTTTTTTGTCTCCTTTGCAGATGTGCTATTGACTCGACGTTGTTAACCACTGATGGCCTGTCTATTGAGAAGCTGATCCAGGCTGTCCCACTCGTATAGCCAGACCCAGGTCCCACAGAGGAAAAGAAGATAACAGATATTTCTGACTTCAAACACTCAGATGAGAAAAAGAACATTTCTTAAATAGCAAAAAAGACAATTAAGTACGATTCATTGGTTTTATTCAGATCAACTCTCAGGTCTGGGGAGCCTGAGTGGAAGCTTATATCCCCTGCTGGGGGTGGGGTGGGGGGTGGGCTCTGGCAGGCAGAGAACATGGCAGTAGACCCCACATTGGTCTGAACAACAATGAAAAAGCCTGCACTTGCCTTTGATTCCTTTGAATCAGTTACTTTTTAGAAGCCAATTACTTCTTGTGAATATGTGTCTTTCCTGTTCCACAAATTATTTATTTAAATAGTTCTTATGAAATAGCTCTTGGGGATCTTGTTTAGGAGGATGCTCTGAACACCTAAGGCACCCAATTCCTTTACTAGTCTACAGTGTGCACCCCTAATCAGACCCCTTGTTCAGGGGTCCTGCTGCTCTCTGCTTAGGCGGGTCTCAAGAGCCCCCCACGCCCCTCTCCCGTGGAAGCCGGGCAGGGTCAGCAGCACGTGCTCCACTTCTTCAAACACATTGGGCAAAGCCTTTACTTAACATTGTTACTGAAGTGAAAATGTCGGTACTCTGCAGACTGGGAGGAGGCGTTGGCTGCACAGAGTCCGTGATTTACCTGCTGACATAGACAAGGGCTATTTGAAGACTGGCCATGTCACCACGGCGCCTGGTAGAAGGAACAGGGAAGTGCTTGCTAAGGGAGGATCACTGGACAGAGCCCCGCCCGGGATTTGTGAATCCTGGTTGTGGCATTCCTGTCCTCGGGCGCTTGTGCAGCGTATTCTCCAACACCCCACGGATACCCAGCGAACAAACCAGCAGCTCCTCTTACCTTCCCTGCGGGGCCAGAGGCAGCAGACACAGCAGCCCAGGCCAGGGCCTCACGCTTAGCGAGCGCCCCAGGTTTTTGTATCTGCCTCTCTATTTTTACCAGTGACAACATATTCTCCAATTTTAGCACACTGACATATTTTATTATTTTCCTAGTAAGTCATTTTCTGTGTTTTTGGAAAGAAAAGAAATTTTGGACAGTCTCATTCCTAAAATTCTCCCAAGAAAATAGAAGCATTTTGCATTAAGGGAACTATTTTGTGGACATTGTAATCCATCCTTAAGAAGACTTCTCAGTGGAAGGGCAGCCAGCACATGTAACTGAAAGACGGTCCTAGAGCCAACCCCAACCCCGGGCTGGCAATTAGCAGGAGCTCTGAGCATATGCCTAGGTAACGAACATTTGTAAACCTGCTGGCTCCCCAGTCCTTTTGAGACCTGCTGCAGCCTGGGAAGGGTTTGAATGTTTTGTCCCTACTAAAAGATGTGTAGAATATGCCAACAGAGCAAGAAAATGTTAGAATTAAAGGAAGAACGTGCCTATTGCTCTTGTCTCCAGAGTGGTCCTAGTAGGGTAACTTTCCCTTTGACACCCAATGGAGGCCTTTTGAAATGAAGGTACCGCACGAGACTGCAGGGGTCCTGCTGTTGTTTCCCTGGGGGAAATGCTGAATGCATGCACAGCTAGTTGCTCGAATCCCAAGACAAATACACAGATAGCAAAGTAGCAGTGGGAACAGCAAAATGAAAGCACAGAGCTGGCAGTTGGGTATAAAGAACAGAGATTGCTCCAAAGGAGAAAAGACAGGCTGCAGTTATCAGACCTGTGTACATGCCAGCAACAGCAAGAAGAGAGACACAAATGTGGACAGAGGACAAGGACAACTGTGATCCCTCTGAGTGAGTAGCTGGGACTGAAAGCCCTTTCCTACTGGCCTTGGCAAATATGTCAAAGGGAGGGAGGCAGGCGATGCATTTCCCTCCTTGCATAGTGAGTGTCTAGAATCATTAGGACCCAGAGTGGAAAAATGGAAATAATTTGACAAAATGCCCAGAGGCTCCACATGACACAGAGCATGACATTTCCCACATATGTGGAGGTTGCTTCAAAATGGGCATTGCTTCTTAAAGGAAAGCTTTAAGAAATGTAGAGACAAGCTAAACTTTTAGCTATCTGAGCTAATTCTGTTGAAGAGGATACCCAAGACAAGTAACCTTTTTTTTTTTTTAAAAAAAGATAATAAAAACATGTATGTATGGCTCTAGAGAGCAAAGTGTGTGTGTGTGTGTGTGTGTGTGTGTGTGTGTGTGTGCATGCACATGCAAGCATGGGCAGATTGGCATTCTGTGAATTGCTTAAGATTAAAGTGTAATTGTCTTGTACGAGGACACTGTAGGAGGACTGGGGAAACAATATCAGACCTGATTTCTAGTCCATACTGCTGTTGCCTTGCTGTGTAATTCTGCATAAGTCAGGTACCTCTTTGGCTGTTGCTGACAAAATAAAGGAATTGGTCTTGCTGTCCCTTTGAGATACATCCCAGCTATGAAGTGTAATGATTTTATTGGTTTGAGTATCCAGAATATTCCATGATAGTCAAGTTTTGCAAATGTATTGGAGCTGGTAGACAGATGAAGAGGGACATAATAAAAATAACCCAGTAAGGAAAATGAATTGAGTATTTGAGAACAAAAAATTAGATCATGTGAGCTCAGAAGCAGACACTGAGGGTAGGTTTAAGGATCCCTACTGCGGGTATTCACTTTGTGAGCCCAGGGGCTTGGACCTGACACAGCTGGGACTTTGCTCCTGCCCTTGGGTCTGGGTGGCCCGTTGTTGCCGGTATAGTAAATGATTGTGGCATGTGGCCTTCAGTCCCAGTTTTGGCCGGTCCCCTCCTTATGGCCTGAATTACAGAGTGAGACCAAGTCCTTAGCCCTTCTAGGCAACTTGGTTCCCTCAACCACGGGCCCACCAGAGGCCATATACTAGTGCAGCCCAAGCTACGGGAAAAGGGAAGAAGGAGGATCTGGGAATGTGGGAAATGGCTAGGTAGGTAGATGGCATTGCTAAAGCTATCATTTACCAAAAGAAATCTCTTTTTAATTGTAATAGATCTAATATTTTGCCAATAGAAAGATTATCCTTTAATTCTCTTCTTCGCATCATGTCTCCTTACCACTGTCTGGAGTCACGGCCCAGTCCTGAAGCTCACGGCCCAGTCCTGAAGTTCACGGTGCAAGGAGTAGCTGAGAGGACAGGCCGTTGCTCCTGAGAAGTCTCTGAGCTCACTTCCTTGATTTTCTTGAGAAAGCAGTGATTTTAAGAGAAATTTTATGGAGAGAGAAAGGGATTTCTTAAGGATTAAAATCCACACAAAGAGGGAGAACTGGGGAATTTCATTTTTGAGTTTTGTCATATGTCTAAGGACAGAAGAAACAACTGAACAGGACATTAGGAAGGAACCTCTTCAGGGAAGGGGACGAAGAAGGAAGACACATTTGAGAAAGAGGGCCCGATGGAGCTGTCTAACCTGCTCTCTCTCTCAGCTGCCTACAGGTCGTGTGACTGTGGTAAGGGACAGAGCATTCCACATGCCCCCAAGCGAGGATGGAGCACTTGTCCATGACTTTGGCTTAGCCAGTGTTGGAGTGGTATCCCACAGGGGTGGAAACCCACCTGGAGTTGAGGGCTATGGGGTGGGCTACTGAGCAGGGATGACTGGATCCCTAAATCCCTTTCATAACATGAGTGGTAATGAGCCATGTGGTAATCAGTTGCAGGATGTGCCAGATTTGACTCAAGAATTCCTCTCTCAGTTCCAATTTCTTTAGATTTAAGTCAAGAACACCGAGCCAACACTTACACTTTTTGTCTTTGTTATCAGTAGAGTCACACCCTTGGAGCGTGATAGCTCTGTAGCCCGGATCCTCAGAACGTGGGAACAAAGCCAGCCGACCTGCTGCAGCAGAGCACCAATGGTGGAGTGCGCTTGAGTCCAGGCCTTTAAAAGGCTCTACATGTGATTCTGGTGTGTGAATGGGTTTCAAAACGTTTTTACGAACAAAGCCACTGAGATACTGTTTTCTATTTATAGATTTAAGATTTAGTTTGTTTCTCAATCTGTTGCCCTTCAGGTATAATCTTAGGTCAGGTGGTGTTTGCTGGGAAGCCTGTATTTTCCCAGCCTTGTCATGAAGCCCACAGTTGGGTTGATGTTCTAACAAGGAGAACTAGTTGGGTTATGAAGCTTCCTTCTACAGGCCTTCTGGGGTAGATGTTGTTCCTTCTGTGATTTTCTCTGTATGTGGGAAGATCCAGAAAATCATGTATGTGGGTGTTCAGGAGCGTTTCCCTAGCTGCCTCCATGGAACACTCATGCACTGGGAGGAAGTGAAAGGGATGAGGGGCTAAAACATATGTAAATGAAGCATGTGTTCTCCACAGAAGGTCACAGTTGGTATCAGAAATGTTTAAAGAGATGAGAAATTCTACAGGGGAAGAATTATTTAGATAATTTTTTGGCCAAATGAGACCCTTTAACCTTAAAATTTAGTGGGACACTGGTGTATTGTGCAAATGTTGAACAATGGTATCCTATGGAGAAGGCTTAATAAATAGCCCTCCAGTTATGATGAAAATAAAATAGACTTTACAATACCGCATTCTCCAGCGTATAAGACGACTGGGCGTATAGAAGATTTTCCTGGGTTAAAAAGTCGTCTTATTAGCCGGAAAATACGGTAATTCCTGGCTCTATAAACTGGTTCTAGTACTTCATTACATTAATAAAACAGACTTCATTTTTCCGAGCCTTAGTTTTTTCACTCCTAAAATAGGGTCAACATGAAGACCAAGTGAATTAATACAGCTACAGCCCAAAGTCTCTGCTCTAGACACATTGGTGCTTATGCCTGGTTTCACCCCCTTCAGGGTGTTCAAAATGATGGCTGAATCTATAGCCATGTAATCAAGTGTGAGGCCAACCCACCTGCATGTTTTGGTAAGGGCTCAGACATGCTCATATTTACCACACAGATGAGCCCACCATGATGCTAGCGCCTTTGAGGAGAGACCATGCTTCACTCACCATTAAATCCAACACAGAACTGTCGTGGTCTTATTGATGCTGTGTGATGGACTAGTTCCCCTCCAAACAGTAGAAATTTGGTGTTTTATGTTCTTTACTATTACATTCATATCTTGTCTATTTTAGTTAGTTATTTGGAGTTCTCCTCTCCTGGTGAACATGGCATTTAGCTGTTGGTGCCCTACTCTAGACTCAGAGGTAAGAGTGGATGAGGGCTGGCTGTTAGACCAGACATTGCTGAAGAAGTCAGGGTCCTCCCTTCCCACAACACGCAGCATCTTGCTTCCACATGTCTGTTCTGATCCTGCAGAGCACATTATTCTGAAAGCAAAGGTAGAACATGCATTTCCTGCCAGGGTGGGAGTACTATAACCACAGTGAACAGCCTTAAACCATGGAGGGAGGAAGCAGGCATGAGACTGACACTTACTGACCATCTCACATCACTGGTCACTGTGCTGGGCACTTCACTTCCATTACTTCTCAACCCTCACAACAGCTTTGTGAGATAAATAGTCTTGTCTCCATGTTACATGACGCCCAGGATTTAAGTAAAGTACCAAGTACATGATGCAGTTACTGTCTTCAATAAAACTGAGCCAATATTATTAATTTTCCCTCCAGAGGTAGAGACCAGCTCAGATCCATTTAGCAACCCTTTCAATGTCGCAGAGTAATAAAGAAGCAAAACCAGAATTTGAATCAATCAGGTATTCTTCCTCAGAAACCTGTGCAGACTCTGCTCTGAGGCATGGCCTTCCAGAACAGACGGAGAAAGGAGGGTCTGGTTGCTGAGGCACATGCTTCTCTCTTTTGTTTGGAACTTTTAAAATGGAACACAAATACAGAAAAATGAAATAATCACAAATATTATGCATTTTATGCAGCTAATACCGTGAAACACCCTCTCAGTGCTGAAAGAGAGCACTTCCAAATTCCGGAAACCTCCATCACAGCCCCAGGCCCAACCAAGGAAAGTGCACCCGCTCCCTCTAGCAATCTTCCTTGTTTTTTCTTTCTAGTTTGTATGCATCTTTAACCACATAAATTAATTTTCCCTGCTGTAAAAACAACATATGAATGGATTACACAGAATGTACTGTTTTGTGTCTCACATACCCTTACCCCCCCTACTGTCTGTGTCCACTGTTATGCTTATATGAATGCATGCAAGCCCTTTGGTTGATCTCTTACCTCCCCACCCACCCTTCCCTACCTTCCCTCTGAGGTTTGACTGTCCGATGCTTCTACACTTTCAAAAAATGGTATACTGCTTCATGGCAGGGCAAGTATCTCATAATAACAAAATATTCCTAATTCTTTTATCTTTCTCCTTGTATCATTGCTGTCATTTATTTTACTTATACATAATCATGCATAAGCAAATATATATACTTTTGTATATGCATATGGACACATATATGCAAATATAATTGAATCCATTATTGCTATTACTATTTTGAACAAAATGTTATCTTTACATCAATTAAGAATAATATAAATAAAAGTTTTCATTTTACTTTCACTTATTTACTATCTGATCCCTTTTCTTTCTTCATGTAGATCCAACATTTGCTCCTTAGTTATTTCCTTCTCTCTGAAGAATTTATTTTGATACCTTTTGCAAGGCAGGTCTAGTCACAAAAGGTCTTTCAATTTTTGTTTGTCTGAGAAAGTATTTTTACTTTTTTTTAAAGGATAACTCCTCAGGTTGCAGAATTCTATGTTGGTGGTGGTTCTATTCTCGCAACACTTTACTTATTTATAATGACTTCCTACTGATTTTTAAAGAGAGAGAGAAACAATGATATGCAAGAGAAATATTGATCAGCTGCCTCCTGCATGCACCCTACAGGGGATCAAGCTCACAACCCACTCATATGCCATGACTGGAAATTGAACCAACAACCTTTTGGTGCATGAGATGATGCCCAACCAACTGAGCCACACTGGCCAGGGCTCTCTCAAGACTTTAAATATTTCATTCCACTCTCCTTTTACTTGCATGGTTTTTTAAAGGTAGTCAGATATAATTCTTACCTTTGCTCCTCTATAGTATTTTTGTCTGCTGACTTCTGCCAAGATTTTTTCATTATCTTTAATTTTCTGAAGTTTGAATATGATATGCCTATGTGTATTATTATTATTAGCATTTATCCTCCTTGGAGTTTTCTGAGCTTCCTGGATTTGTGGTTTGGTGTCTAACATTAATGTGGGGAAAATGTCAGCCATTATTTCTTCAAATATTTCTTCTATTCCTTCTTTCTCTGACTTTCTTTCTTTCTTTCTTTCTTTCTTTCTTTCTTTCTTTCTTCTTTCTTTCTTTCTTTCTTTCTTTCTTTCTTTCTTTCTTTCTTCTTTCTCCTTCCTTCCTTCCTTCCTTCCTTCCTTCCTTCCTTCCTTCCTTTCTTTCCTTGTTGGTATTCCCATTATGACTTATAACATCCTTTGCAGTTGTTTCAGAGTTCTTGCATATTCTCTTAATTTTAAATTTCAGTCTTTTTCTTTTTCCTCTTCCCTTTTAAGTTTGGAAGTTTCTATTGTCATATCCTCAAGCTCAGAGATTCCTTCCTCAGCAGTGTTCAGTCTAATTATGAGCCTATCAAAGATAGTGTTTATTGTGTTATAGTATTTTTTATTTTTAGCATTTTTATACCTTCTTAGAATTTTCAACTCTCTGCTTATATTATCCATCTGTTTTTGCATGTTTTCTATTTTTTAATTAAAATCTTAGCATATTAATCATAGTTAAAAAAAAACTCCTTGTCTGAGAGTTTCAACATTCCTGCTATGACTCTGGTGTTGATAATTGTTTAACCTCTTCAAACTGAATTTTTATTTACTTTGCCTTTCTGTATGCCTTATAATTTTGTTGTTGAAAAGCAGACATGATGATCTACTGTGTAAAAAGAACTGTAATAAACAGGTTTATAAATGCAGTAGTAAGGGAAGGGTGAGGAGAAGTGTTTGATAGTCCTGTGGTTAGGACGTAGTCTTTTAATGAGTCTGTACCCGTGAACTGTGATCTTCATGAGTGTTTATTCCCCGCCATCCCCTCACCCCCCACACACATTATTTGGGACAGGATGGCGAGAAGAGGCTGGAGGTTGGATATTTCCTTCTCTAGACCACTTAGGCTCTGACTACACTAAAAGCTAAGCAGGTAGAATTTCTCCTGAGTCCAGGCCAGGCTCCCTTTTCCCTCCTCCCACAGGAAGCCTGAGGGGATTTCACTTCCATATTCACTGTGAGTATCTTATAGCGTTTCTAGAGATAAAAGTTACAAAAATGTGGGGCCCTGCTATGCCTGGGTCCCCCTACATTTTTAGCTCTCAGACCTATCCACACTGGGACACCACAGACCCCTCTTCCTGGGACACCAGGGAGCTGTCCTAGACAGCGGGAACTGTGCGGCAGTTCAGCCCACAGATTCCTTCCTCAGCAGCGTCTGTCTAATGGTGAGCCTGTCAAAGGTAGCGTTCCCTCTGCTACAGAATTTTTTACTTTTATTTTTATCATTCAGCCGGGCTTGGACGGCGCGGCCTCCTCGGCAGCAGCCCCGAGGAAAACAGCTTTCAGGTTTGGAAGGAAGTTGCAGGCAGAGCTGCCCTTTCAAGGTCTCGGACAAGTCTTTGCCCCTGTGGCGCCGGGATGACTTCCCTGGCTGTGCGATGGATCTCTCCCCGCGTTTTTGATTTCTACTCATTGACCCGAGAGTCTGACTTGTTCTGTGTGCTCGTTTTTGCCCTTTCTGACCGAGTTCCTAGCAGTGTCCAGGGCTGACACTTCGCCAGGTCTGCTTTCTCAGGCCCTCACCGTGGTCTGAGCTGGCAAAGAAGTCCCAAGCCAATTTGGTTTGCTCTTCGTGACCCCTTACCAAATATTGAACTCCGCCGTGTTGGCTCAGGAAAGAGTCCGGCCACGCGCCCTTCCCAGAGGATAAACTATGAACAACGGCAGATGTCAGACCTTCACTGAGGGGCGTCATTATTTTCAGGTCCACGTGTCTAGATCAGTACTGATGCGCATTCACAAACTATGTTTTTAGAACCACAGAGTGAGCAGAATCCCAGGACTTCGAGGGGAAAGAACCCCCTTCCTCTGCTGCCCCCCAATACCTCCGTCCCGATGCTGTTTGTGACTTTAGGGTGGCCTGTGCAGTCACACAACAGAGACCTGCCAGAAAGGGCGTCTGGCCGAGCAGACACCCAAAAAGTGAGGCATTTATTCAAAAAGCGGCCTCTTTCCCCCCAAATCCTCCTTTATGCGTGATATCCAGAAAGCTGCGAGAAAAACACATTTTTATCAGTTGTCCAAGAGCTTTGGCTATTCTGCTACAGTCCCTTCCATGGCCTCAGCCCGAGGCAGGGACGCGAGCCGGTGCCCTGCCCCTCAGGAGCGCTCTTGCTCCCTGCTCTGAAGGTGCCGCCTCCAAGTCATCCCAGGCCACTGGCTCCCTCTGAGCGAGGTCTGTGAACAGTGGAGCTGGCGGTCCCTGCAGCACCAGCTGGCTGTCTCCGCGAGGGGAGAATTGAGACGTATTTTACACCATGGAGATTGTCTTCCAGGCCCAGATGGACCGGGCTGTTCTAGCTTTGACAGGCCAGGACAGATATATTCAGAAAGCCTTCCAGCTATTTAGTGCCTCTTCCAAAACACTGTCAGCACCCATGCTAGCATGCGGGAGTGGGAGGGAAGTCTCAGTAGGGAACTCAGCCTGTTAGTATACATTTGCATAATTCTCTTCTGGTGAATGGCTGTGTGACTGCAGAAGGGTGGAGGTCACCTGTGGTCACTGAAAGCCAGGAGGGAGTTGAGTCGTGGGCCAGCACCTCTAACTCCTCCCTGTGAACTCCCTGCACTCAGGTGTCAGGTTAAGAAAAGCAGAGCTCTGCCAGTCAGCTCACCTGGGCTAAAGAGCTGCGTTTGGGCCCCAGGCCCTGGGGTACACTTCTGGTTCTTTCCAGGGCCAGGGTCAGCCTGTGGCCCCTCCCCTCAGTCTGTCCAGCAGGGTGGGAAGGACAGGAGCAGAGGCTGCACACTGTGACCCGCTGTGTTGCTGGAGCACCAGCTGGGAGGAGGAGAGGGGCAGGGGGCAGCAAGAGCTCTCCAGTCACTGGGAGCAAAGATGCTGGCAGAAGCCAGGGTTTTAAGAACCAGCCTATTAAGGTATATGGAATGCATGGCAGCCACACCCTGCATTTAAATAGCTCCGTGGTTGCTAGAGAGTGATGCAGCGCTGAGCTGACTATTAATACAACTGCCTGCCTGAGACAGACAGGAGGGGGGAGAAAGAGAGAGAGAGAGAGAGAGAGAGAGAGAGAGAGAGAGAGAGAAAGGAAAGAGACCTTCACTTGAGTTATGAAAACTCATCTATTTTTAGGGTAAATATGTTCCTTTTAGGGCTAACCTTCACTTTTTTGCTTTGCAACTTCTTACAGTAGAGTTTCTAAAAATTTTGGAATATATCAGTCAGGGAGAGCAGAGAAGTGTGAGTGATGCTGGGCTGCCCTGTTTACTGACACCTTTGTCCCTCATGAGATAGCTCCTTAAGCTGCAGAAATTCCTAAAATGTCGAATATTTATTTTCCTCACTCATGCAGCATAATTTTTAAATAACATTTCCTCAAGCTCCCTAGACTCACATATTTGAAAAAAAGACAATAAAATTATTTTTTAAAGCAATCTTTATTGCTCAATGTATCACATATGTCCCCTTTCCCCCTCCCCCGCCTTTAACGCCTTTAAACCCCTCCCCAGCCCTGACCCAGGGCTTCACCCCCTATTGCCTGTGTCCATGGGTTATGCCTATATGCATACACGTTCTTTGGCTGATCTCTTCCCATTCACCCCCACCTTCCTTTTGATTTTCTACAAGGACAATAAAATTCTTGATATGGAATTTAGTTTTACTGCTTTTCATAAGAAAGTCTTGAGTGTTTTTTTCCCAAAGGAAAATACAATCTTTTCAAAGGAAAAATAAAAGTATTTTTGACTTGCACCCATATCTAAATACATATCATAAAACTCTGGTTTCATGATAATCTATACTTTAAAAATCACATAAAATATTTTTACTGTTCTAACATTTTTCACTCAGTACATTAAAGTAATCATTGCTCTTTTTAGGTGGGAATTACTAATTGTGTTTCGATGGAGGGGTGATCAATCGTTGGGCTGTTTCTTGCCTTACATAATTCTCTTAGTGACCCTGCAATGGCTGATGATGAAGAGGCTTGTCCTAGGAGAGCACCCTGGAAGGGAGGGCTCTCCCGGGGAAGGCATCCGCTGTGCTCTATGCGTAAATGAATCCACGTTTTGAGGGAAACACCAGAATGCTTGGCTATTAGCCAGTTTCATGTAAATAGGAAAAAAAAAAAAACAGAACTGTGCAGTATTTCCATCACTTTCCTCATTTAATGGTCCAGCATGCTCTAGATTTTGCCCAAGATAGTCAATAAAGGGAAAAGGAAAAAAATATGAACATTCTATTTTCCATTGGAACCAAAATTAGACAACTTAATTGGACCAACTTTGAAGAAACACAACTGCTTAAAATTTTCTCTTTGGTTTTAGGTCAACATTATTCTGCCTAAGATGAAGTCAGAGTGTTCATAAAGAAAAATAGATGTTTCCCCTCAATAATCACTCCAAAACGAAGTCTTCCCTCTTCATTATAGCTATGAATCATGGGGTAAGTTTTCAACCAGTTGTCTGAGTCAATTGAAATCCTTTCCTCTTGTCCGCATCAGTGTACACATGTCCAGCACTCACGGTGGGCAGCGGGCAGAGACCGCCTCCAGGGAGATGGGCACACAGGTGCTGACCATGGACTCCATCGGGATTTTGTATTTCCTAAGACTTTCCCACGGTTAAAATTATTTCCTCTCAACTCATCCCCTTGAAATGAAATGTTATCACATGGAATGAGATTTCTGAATGTGTACATTTCTGAAAGAGACTAACTCCCTATAATTCCTGAATGTACACAATTCCAGTAGACCATTTACCTATTCTAGGATGGAAACTCCTTGGGCTTATTGATTTTCACTAGCCATTACACTAAGTCCTATAGTGAGAAAGGTCCAAACAGACTCTGATATCATCCTGTTTAATAAAACCCTAATATGCAAATCAACTGAATGGGGGGGGGGAAGAGGGGAGAACTACCAGTCCCTATGATGCGCACTGACCACCAGGGGGCAGACACTCAATGCAGAAGCTGCCCCCTGGTGGTCAGTGTGCTCCCACAAGGGGAGTGCCGCTCAGCCAGAAGCCGGGCTCACCGATGGTGAGCACAGCGGTGGTGGTGGGAGCCTCTCCCGCCTCCGCTGCAGGTGGCGGGTGAGGAGCAAGGGGTTCAGACTGCGAGAGCCCTGGACTGCGAGAGGGATGTCTGACTGCAGCTTAGGCTCAATCCCTGTGGGCAGGCGGACATCCCCTGAGGGGTCCTGGACTGTGAGAGGGTACAGGCCGGGCTGAGGGACCCTCCAAGTGCACAGATTTTATGCACCGTGCCTCTAGTTCTTAATAATTTACTATGAAACACACGTAAAATGTGTATATTTGCATGTGAGATTTGTAGTTACCTTTCTGCTGGGTCTCACTGGCCATTTGTTGGACGTCGCTGCAGAAAACACCAGCATTTGCTTTTGAGCAAGCGCTGCCCTTGGAGGAGGCGGGCCGTGTTCAAAGGGGCGGCTCTGTCCCCAGCTCAGAGGGTGTCATTTCACTCTCCTCGTTATGCCCCTTTTCTTTCCTCACATGCTCAGGGACATTTTGACTTTACATTCGCCCAAATTATTGGACATGCTCCGCATGGTGGCTGTGTTTCCTAGAAAGTATTTTGCAGATAAAAATGTCAAAATGCATGGTTGAGCAAAGCGCTCCCTGTATTTGGTTTTGACTTAAGTTTCAGTTACACAAATTCCCGAAGCAGAACTGGGATGTCCCTTTGTATTCTTAACGCATACGACTCTGGCCGGCCGTCAGGAATGGCATTCTCCTGCCACACGGACCTGGCGCTCAACTGCTTAGTGCCCGTGGCTTCCGGTGCAGACCGAGAGGGAGAGGTAGTGGAAACGCCTGCCAGAGCGCTGGACCCGCATCCCAAAGGAGGAGAGAATGAGCGAGGTCATTCCAAGCATAAAAAAACAGTAAAGAAAAAAGAAGAATCACATCATTATCACAGTGTTCCCAGGAAGAATAGTCTCATTATGATAATGCAGTTTTTCTCAATCTGCATTTAAAATTTCACCCGAAAAGCCCTGTAAGCTCTCTTGCACTTCAGCTTTAAGTTTCAGCAGAATTTGGCCAAAGTCCGTCGCTCAGAGAGAGCCGCGCTGGGCAGGAGCGTCCTCCCAGGGAAGAGGGGCTGGTGCCCCTGGCCGTCAGCGGAGCGGAGGCAGCGGACAGCACCGCCTCCCAGGGGCCGGGTCCTCGTGCCTGCGAGGCGGACCCGCAGATATTCACGGAGCGGCCAGGGTGGGTCTCTGCTCCAGACGGGGTATCGCCGGAGCATTGGGGGGACGGATGGAGTCGCTGGCCTGGGGCGTGCGCTGGGCCTCGCGCTCTCTTCCTAACCCGTGTCCAGTCAGCTGTCCCCGAACCCGGGGCGGGACGTCAGCCAGGGGCGGGTTCCCATCGCAGAAGCCGCACTGGTCCCAGTCAGGTGTCTCCCAACCTCCAGAGAGCCGGTTGGTAAGCACTGACCAGCACCCACTCTCCCCTTGTCCTGGAGGAAAGAGGGGGGCGGATAATACAGAATAAACGATCGTTCTGGAAGATGGATCAAGCTGGGGGGAGGGACGGGGGGTGGAGACGGAAGCTCCTGAAACGTTGCGCTTTGTGCTCGTGGCTGTTTTGCAGTTGTGGAGGGCAGTGCAGTGGTTTGCCTGCGAAGGGCCGGCTGCCGGGCGGTGACCTCCTGCAGGTGCTCCAGCTTCCTGGGCCTCGGCTTTCTTGTTTGTGACGCAACTGGTTGGAAGCAGATGTTCCCTCAGACTGCTCCCTGCTCTGTGATGCTTTCCTGGTCTTTTAAACGAAAGGAGTGAGTGGAATTTCTCTAGCGAGGCCCTCAAAGTTATACAAGGGCAGAAACAAATGTTTAAAAAATAATAACCATTGCCAGACCCGCTGCGGGCCCGCGCATCTATAAGGGTGTCTCGGAAAGAACAGGGTCTTGGCATCAAGGGGAGCCCCGGGGACCCCGAGGGTCACAGGGAGCCCAGCCAAGCCAGCGGACCTGCTCCCAGTGCTCTGCAGGCCGAAGGCCCAGGAGTTCAGAGCAGCAACACGCACTTACTGGAGCTGCATTTTCAGCATCATTAGTGCCTCCCAAACTCGTGGCTCCCAAGTTTCCATGTGACCAGAATGCCCTGCCCACCCTGCTCCTCTGCCTTTCCTTCCACCAGCTTCCCTGCTGACCTCACAAAGACAGGGGCGGGGGTGGGGGCAGCAGTGACAGTCAAACATTTCCTCTGCACGCCCCCCCAGCTCCCACAGCACCTGAAACTTCCTGTTCCTGTGAGTGTCAGAGGGCGAGGAAGGTGGCTGCACCCGCCCTGGAGTGACCAGCTTAGAACCGCGTTTTTAGTTACAAGTTCACGTCTTCCTACTGCCACTGACTAGCTGTGCCCCTCTAGGCAAATCATGTAAGACTTTTGAGCTACGGGTTTTTTTGTGTTTTTTTTTTTTTTAATTGTATGTTTTTATTGATTTCAGAGAGAAAGGGAGAGCAGAGAGATAGGAGCATCAATGATGAGACTGAATCATTGATCAGCTGCCTCCTGCAAACCCTACACTGGGGATCAAGCCTGCAACCCAGGCATGTGCCCTGACCGGGAATTGAACTGTGACCTCCTGGTTCATAGATCAGCACTCAGCCACTGAGCCACGCCAGTTCAATGGCTCTGTAAGTTAAATGGTGGTAGTGCACATGACAGTGCTTTGCAAACTGTGCCATTATTATAATATTAAGTGACATTCCTCCCTAACTGGTAGCATATTCTTTCTTTATAGGAGTCTTTCATTCTGGCTGTAAGTACATTTGTGCCACTCGGATCAAGCTCTGAAAGGTTTCTGTGAGAGAGGCGTGCTGTGATGCTCTTCATACAGGCGCTGCGGAGAGCGGGAGGGAAATCAGATTAGTCGGGCTCTACACTGACTGGTACTTCAGAGCTTGGAATAATTATAGTTTCGATGCTGAACCACAAACAAACACATTTCCAATGACGGAAATAAGCCCTGGATGTCTGGATGCAGTAAAGCTTTTCTTTGCAACGTCGCAGAGCTCGGCTCCCTGGGAAATGAAAAGGCGATAAAAGGAGCATGAATATGAAACTGCCCTTATTTCCTCTTGATGTTTTGTCCAGCAGCTACTGTAGCTGCAGACTGTCCTCCAGCTCACCAAAGCTTTCCTGTGACTTTAAATTTCAAAGCTACAGGTGGCCCACAAGAACCACACTTCAAAGACAGTTTTGATGAAATAAAACAATATTTGTGTAATACAGGCCCATCCTCTTTAAGCTTTCCTGTTCGATTCATCTACAAAAGGTCAATTAGGAGAGATCAGAGACATGTGCCCCGAGCCACTTTCCATCTGACACTCAAGTTTGCCTTTTCAAATATCTTTTCTATCAACCCAGGAATAGCAACTGATTTTGAGGATGTATTAATCATAACTCACTTCCAAAGAGGCGAGGTCTGTGCGGGCGCGAGGTGCGGCGTGTGGCGCGGCCGCGGGAACAGGGCCGGAAGGGGAATCGTCGCCTGGCGGCCTGTGATTCCTCCGTCATGTTACAACTTGTCTCACTATTGATAACTTTCACTTTCTGCCAACAGAGAATTCCAGCCCAGGAGGCCGGCGGCGGGCGAGCCTTGCGTCAGGGACTGGAGCATATTTCACTTCTGCATCTTGTGGTTTTGCCGTCAGTGAAAGAAAAACTGATCCTCACAGTTTGAAACTTGTTAATTCAAGCCATATGTCAGAGGACCAGGCTCCATCTGGTGCCACCACCTTCTATTTACAGGGGCTGCTTTTCAAAACATTGTCTAAAAGCTGTATTTGCCCCAAAGTTAATACTGTGTGGCATTATTGAGTACTGTCTTTAAATGCCAGACATCAATGCTGATATAGCAAAAATATATGGATTTTTAAAAACTAATTACTGCCTGCTGTATTGACAAAACTGTGCTGATCGAGTCCTGGAGGGGGGACTTGTCAGTCCTCTTCGCTAAACACAGCAAAAGGCAAAGAGGAGACAGAAAGAAAGTCCTAAGCGTCTTGGTTCTAAGTAAGACCTGAGTGTTTCAGTGCCCATGTCCACAACTGAAGCACAGTTACAAGTAGGAAACAAGATCTGCTCCTGCTTGCAGCTTTGAGAAAAAGTAGAAGTGAAGCGAGAATTCACATGTCACCAAGTCCAGACACTGGCAGGACGGCCCTCTGTGGCCCATGCTTCCAGCCGCCTCTCTACCTGCCGCCCTGTTCCCCGAAACCTTAGGGAAGGCTCTTCTACCTCCTAGTGAGTCCGTTCCCAGACACCTCCCGGGACCACAGATGGGCTAGCGCATAATGAGCTCCGAACAGCTTTGTTTGATCTGCAGGGTCCAAGCACGGCTTTCATTTGAGAGATGAGCTTTTGAACGCAGTTGGCGCTATATCGACGGTCGGTGCGAGTTAAACATAGCAATTCTTTCTTTTTCTGGACAAAAAAAAAAAAAAAAAAAAAAGGAAAGAAAAAGTGTTTTTCTCGTGTCTGGTTCCTGGTGGGCATTTATATATCCATCTTACTTTAGAGACTCCGGCAAAGCTCACAGCCAAGATTGAGGACGGCCGCCCTGCTCTTGGCTCGCGCTGCTGGCTTTACTTCATCGATCCTTCTCTGACTCACTTCTTGTCCTTTTTCGTTTGTAGTTCACACTTTTGTCCCCTGTTCCTCCATTTACTTTCTCCTATATAACTCCTTGAATTCCTAGATTCTTTTCTTCTTCTTCTATTTATTTATTTTCCCCGAACAACTCAAAAATAGCATGAGGTGTTTTTTTCTTTGAAACATATGAAGTGATTTCAAGGGATTTTTGAAATTATGAACAAAATATGAGTTATAAATATTACAATGCATTTAAAACTTTGTGGTGATAAAAGGTTATTAAATGCATAGGTTCCAAGTTATGAACAATTAATTCAAGAGAGACACAATTTGAAGATCCGCCTCTTTCCTTATATGCTATACACAGGTTAATATCTCGATTTTGAAAGCAGGATGGGTCAGTGGTGGGAAGAAAAATGATGGACGCATTCAGGGAATGACAAGTTTCATGACTATTCATGGTCTCCCTTGCTTCTAAACAAAACGTAGCAGTTTTCTGAAATTAAAAACGTGTACATGTGAATGATCTTGCTCAAGGATTAAAGAAAAGAATCCACTCAGAGTCCTCCCAGTTAGTTTTAGCTCCCAACCACGGAAGCCGCCGGAGCTTCCGCAGTGCTGGTGCAGTGTGGGCGGTGCTGGTGGAGCGGCCACTGCCTTCCCGGCACATCCGGACAAAAGGCACTTAGCCCAGACGGCCAGCTCAGGACTGAGGGAGAGTAATGCCTTCTGCAAGTTATTAGGTAAAAGCCAACCCAGACAATCCACTACATGACACGGGGCCCTGTTTTCTGCAGCTGACAGTTAGTAAGACTGAGAAATAACAATAAGCTGTGATTTCTGATGGCAGACTAGCCTGAGCATTATCTGAGTCTAAGAAAGATGTCTTTTCTGATGATGGCTCACTGGAATGTTTGCTTTTCCATGAGATGAAAGTAACATGTTTCCAAATAGGCCGGCTTCCTGACCAGTACAAGTGCTTCCCGGTGAACCCGTTCCCAAGGCACAAAATGAAAATCTTACAATGGGCTTTTTTTTAGGATCTCAAACTCTTTCGCTTGTTTGCTTTGTTTTGTTGCATTTTCCCTCCTGCTTAGGTCTCTCATTAATACTGATGCTCTGCCATACTGCAAAGGGGTGAAATGGTGAAATCTGCTGCCCCCCACCCTTTGATCTGGTATTATAAGAAAATTTGGTTCTGATATGCATCCACTTTCTAAATTACAAGAGACACTTTGATTGATGCCCAGAATAAATACCACATGAAACTCAGTGCAGCTGAGGGCTCTCTTGTTATAAAAACAAGTCAGCTTTGGTCTTGAAAGAATGAGATGTTATTGCATAGTTCACGATTAAAAACATTTCACCCTAATAGAGCATTCTTGGTGTGGTATCAGGAAACATCTGGCACTGCCTATGACTGTTCATGTAAGAGCTACCTGGGAAGAATCTAGTATTTAATCTAAGGCCTCAGCGTTTCTAGCGTGACTCTCATGGAACTTTCTGGGGAGGAAGGCATGTGACGGAATTTCTAAGGGAGCCAACTGCTGGACAGTTACTAAATTATCTTCTAACAAGCTGAGTCACTCAGGACATATTAGGTTAACTGGCCATCAGCAGTGATTCCAGGAGATAAATTACACATATTGAACTGCCCCCAGGCTGCAGCTTCTGATAAATTATTAATGTCACAGAATCCAAATGATTAAGTTGTAAATAGCATTTTTTACCTAGGCTCTTTGAAATATTCTCCCCTTTTCTTAACATTTATCATCTGATATTACCATTTATGTTGTTCATAACAAGGACAATAAAACATTAATTAAATCTTTAAAACATTAAATAAGTAATAGTGTCTTATTGAAGT
This sequence comes from Cnephaeus nilssonii, assembly GCF_951640355.1. NCBI lineage: Eukaryota > Metazoa > Chordata > Mammalia > Chiroptera > Vespertilionidae > Cnephaeus > Cnephaeus nilssonii. Next base: position 68,256,528 of record NC_137086.1, on the reverse strand, counting down.
ATGCAACAAATAAATGCATTCTTCCAGGAGTGTTTGTCCTTCCTGTATTTAATTCTAGCTGCCTTTTAGGAGTTTAACATTTTATTATCTAGAAATGAGTACATTTACACATTGTCATTGCCATCTAAGATTTTATTTTCAAAAATATATTGTTACAGTTCATGGCCTTTGAAATAATGGTGCAACACTGATGACATGGAGGAAAACTAATGTTTTACTAGAAATAGGCCGCAGAACATATAGTAGTTATATTAATCATTCCATTTTCTTAGTATGAGAAGCACTTTGCATATTTCAAAACTGCAGATTAAAATGTGTTGGTCTGAAATATGCATAATTTAATTTAATTTTAAAGGAAATAGAATCATGACTCCTAAATTGCATTTTTATATCAATTGCTTTCTGTATGTGTGGTCCCAGTCTTTGTTTTATTTATAAAGGTAAATATAGATGTTTTATAATGAATTTTTGTTGTTCTATTCTCTTTGGGTTATAAAACATACAGTAATTTTAATCAAACCACTCTTCCTTGCTTGCAAATCCTGTGGTCATGTACAGAGGTTTAGTGGTTACTCAGCAGCAGCCTGCCTACCCACCCCAGGCACCCCTGCAGATGGAGCTGTTTTGTCAGGCATCTGGTGGGGATCACCTGAAGTCAAGGTGGCTGACCTTCTGGGCCTGCCCAGAGATGGATGCTGATGGAGTCGCACTGGCCAGGGAGCATGCATCCACATATACTCGGTGCCATCATGAGACCTAAGGGGAGAGGTACTAGGGGCTGCAGGGATATGAATGGAGGAGGTGGAATAGGATATGGGTAGAAGGAGAGGAGGCTTCTTTCCTGAATAAAAAGACAAATCTCTTGAGATAAAACCCTCTTATCTTCCTATTTCCTCCTTTTGACCTTGAACTTGGATGTGGTAATGGAGATGTAGCTGCCTCTATGCTTTTGGCCCCTCATGACACTCTGAAGTCACCCAGACCTAGGCCAGCACATGCCTTCCACGGGGCTTCTTGTCACGGAGAGAAATGAGCTCCTGACTGTTCAGCTCACTCCGCGTGGGTTTCTCCTTACTTGTACCCAAATGCAGCCTAACTGATGCAATTAGTAGGAGATCATATATACCAGCAATTTTCAACCACGTGTCCCAGGTTTTTTTAAAACATGTAATACCTACTTAGTCAGGGGCACTGACCTCTTTACCTTAGATTGTCAAATAAAAATACAACAACAGCCAACACAGCAATAGCGTCTGGTGTGAACGAGTCAAAATTATACATATTTTTGTCAGATCAGCAAAAAATATATATTTTTGGTGTGCCGCAGAATTTTAATAATCTGTGCCATGAGATGAAAAAGTTGAAAATCGCTGTGCTATACAGAAGTGAGACCAGTGTGCCAACACCCAAATGTAACTCAGGCAGTGATATTATAATTGTTTCCCAGGAAAGCAACTACTTTAGAAGATATTATTTTTTACATTTTTCTCTTCTATAATTAAAATATGTGTTATTTGAAAGTCTGGGGTGATACTTTCTGAGTTAATACTAATTAAACTTATTAGTAGGAAATGATCGATAGAAAACAGAATCACCATTATCACAATGCCTTTGAGGGACAGAAGGGCCTGTGTCAAACTTTTGTCAACTTTTATTATCTCAATGTCTTTTTCATTTGTGACACAGATGTCTGGATGCTCCCCAAGTCTTCATGCCTGCTGGAATAACCCTATCCTTTCAGCATTGCACAAAAGTGCTCAAACATTTGTCTTAGGTTAGAAGTGTCCTCCTGGGCTGTGATGGGTGATGCCACATGGACCCCAGGCACCCCTGGTCTGAGCTCTGGCTTCTGCCTTTTGCTATTTTCTCTCTCTTCCTGGTATTAAGCAAGCATCAAATGCAGTCATTTTCTGTGACTATGTGTGTTCTTTCAACATGTACTTTTTAACTTGCAGCTATGCAGAGAAGAATTAATGTTGTGGAGATTAAATGAGAGACTATGTAATATGCTTAGCATGAATGTGCCTATGAATATTTTGCCTTTCATAACAGAATCCTGATTTCATGCATAAAGTCTGGTCAGACAGACCAGATTTCAATCCCTGCTCCACTCCTGTTTGACCCCTGACAATATAATTAGTCTTTATGAACCTTACTAAGACGGGGCCAAAGTAATTAATGTCTAACACTTTAAGATAGTTGAAAGTTCTAAATGAGATGCTGTAAGAAATTATCTGGTGAGCACAATTTCTATTAGTATTGTGGTTTAAAGTGTTGTGATTTTTCTCCAGCTTCTATTCAGCAGGTGGGCACTTGTCCTTTTTGTCCATTAGCTTATGAACATCAAAATAGACATCAAAATGCGGATTTACTCCAGAATGTGTAATCCACAGTGGTGTATATGTGTTATCTCATTAAAACAGAACCTCACTAGGTATTGAGGATTTTATTTGACTATTGTCTTGGTTTGATGTATGGACTACACATTGCTTTTGATGTCCTTAGTACGTTTAGAGGGTAGTTGACTGGGGGCTTTATTTGATCTGGGGCTTTTACTTTTCTGAATCTAAGATGCGTTTTCACAGAGAGAAACATTACTGCTCTTTACAAATCCTCTCTGAAAACAACAGAATCCAGGGGGATGCACCAACATAGTCTTGGGTTTGAGTTCGAAATTAGCTTTTCCTCAGTCCTTTCAGAAACTGGAAGATTTTATGGATGTCAAGAAACTCCAGTTTTTGTCTCTTGGCTAAAAAGAGAAAGTTCTAAGTATAATGAGTTCCTTCTGGAAGTGTTTTATTCATCTTGCCATACTCAAGTAACAAACAACTGCCCAGAGGTTTTGAAGGTCCAACATATTTCTGCTTATTTGGGTAAGGCCAGTGAACCTACCTGAAGATCAATTAGTTTCTATCAGTGGGTAACACATAGATTAAATTCCTAGGGGTCTTCACAGAGAAAATTTTAGTACAAATGCTTTATTTTTGTTTTTAAGAAAACAAAATGCCATTCTCACGATAAGACAGGTGACATTTTTGAAAATCATTGACATTTTTCTATATAGTGAGCTATTTCAAACAGTGACATTACTAAATTAATTCAACAGAAGTAGAAAAAATGCCCAGAGTATCCAGCCAAATAGAAAGTCTGAATGTATAAATATGATCACCTGCTAAAGCATTTACATATTCAGAATCCCCCTTAAATACATGACCTTGAGTCTCCTCTTAGCAAGTTGATAAGAACAATGAAGATTGGATTTCTATATCATGTTTTAGTTTCCTTATTTCTGTTTATATGAAAAAAATAGCAGTAAATATGTTTAGAGTATATATATTCCTACTGGGGGTCAAGCCCACAACCTGGGCATGTGCCCTGATTGGGAATCTAACCATGACCTCCTAGTTCATGGGTTGATGCTCAACCACTGAGCAACACTGGCAGGGCAGAACAGATATTTCTAAAAATTTGTCTGTAAAATGGAATTTTATATATGAAATACTATAACTATAATTTTGAATTTGAAGAGTTCCACTGTTGGATTATAAAATCACAGGAGATTTCTTTTTTGTAATCTCAAAGAAACCTTAGATATTGTAAGTTCAAAGATCATAAGTAGGCTTCAGGGAGAGAATATGATAATTTCTGTCTATTTATTTTTACTTAAACAAATTAATTTGAGCTAAAGTAACATTTAATATATAAACTATTCTCACACTCTCACCCAGTTTTGATATCTGAGGCCCAAGGATGTATCCCAAAAATGCACATTGACCAGCTAGACCAGTCAGATTGAACACCAGCCACAAAGTTGCAGGTGTTAACTCTTTAGTTGCTGTATCTTGCGGAGATATGAAAATCTAGAGGGAGGGTCAGATTGGTAGGTATTTTTGGAGGCTTGGAAGAATGGCTATTTACACCTGGAATAAAGGTAATTCAATTTTATATTTTAATAACCAGTATGGCAACATTATTGTATCCCACTTGATTATAGTTCTGCGTTAGTCCATATGGTACCCAGGGCAACTGAGAGATAAAAGGGAGTTTTTCCAAGGGGACTCATGGACAGGGCAGTTCCATGCATGCAGCTGCCCAAATGTCACCATATAGGGCAATTGATGTGAAGCTAGTCAAGCAGCTGCAGGCATTTGATTATGCAGTTTCAATCAGCACAAAATGGACAAATGATTTGAATTATTCTTGTAAAGAAACCACTGACTTAAGATGTACTGGTAACTAGTCTGTTAGCCAGTCATAGGAGGAGCTCATAGTACACACTCTTCTTTAGTCACGTTGTGACATTTAAAAGAATTAAATAACAAGAGGTTAACAAAAAAGTAAATAAATAAATGCTCAAGAGTGTTATTTAAAATATTTACATCCAATATAGGTAATGCTAAATGGAGTGCAGAGTATACTGTATTTCAGATAATACCGAATGACCCAATCGCAGTTAGGAAGACATTAAAATATTGTTTAATATTATCATAATCATCTTAAGCTTTTAAAATCTAAGTTTTAGAAATTCTAGTGCATAGAACTGGATTAATTTTATTTTTAACTTATTACTTCTCATAATCCTTGGTCCAAAGTCCCCTTTCATTGAAATTATTCTATATGTCATATGCTATAAGAAACATACATGATTCATGAGTATGTATGAATCTCTCACCCAAGGCAAGAACTAACATGTTGCCAATAATTTACATATACATATATCCCTGGTTTAAAATTCTTTCTATTTCATGTATGGGTATATGCTTTTTAATGTACATAATGTAGCAATGCTGTAGAATTTTCCTTTTTACTCCCTCAGGCCCCTTTTTTATTTGCAGCAATACCCAACCATCCATTTACTGCATTCTGTCTAAACCATGGTTATGCTTTCTGCAGTTTCAGGTACCTGTAGTCAATGGAGATCTGAAAAAATTAAATGGAAAATTCCAGAAATAATGTATAAGTTTTAAATTTGCACCATTCTGAATAGTATGAATAATCTCCTGCCTTCCCACTCCGTCCCACCCAGGATGTGAGTCATCCCTTTGTTCACCATGACCACACCGTATACATTGCCTGTCTTAGTCACTTATCAGATTAGCTGCTGAGGTATCACAGTGCTGGTGTTCACGTAAACCTTATTTTATGTAATAACTAGAGGCCTGGTGCACAAAATTCATGCCCTCTCGCAGTCTGGGATCCCTCAGGGGACATCTGCCTGCTGACTTAGATCCACTCCCCATTGGGATTGGACCTAAGCTGGCAGTTGGACATCCCTCTCACAGTCCAGGACCCGTTGCTTCTTATAGCCCGCCTACTCACTGTTCCTTAGCACTGCTGCGGAGGCAGGAGAGGCTCCTGCCACTACCGCTGTCCTTGCCAGCAATGAGCCTGGCTTCTGGCTGAGTGGCGCTCCCCCTGTGGGAACACACTGACGACCAGGGGGCAGCTCCTGCATTGAGCTTCTGCCCACTGGTGGTCAGTGCGCATCATAGCAACCTGTCGTTCTGCTCATTCTGCCGTAATGGTCATTTAGGCTTCTATTATATAGACGAGAGGCCCAGTGCATGAAATTCGTGCATGGGGGGGGGGGAAGGGGGTCCCTCAGCCTGGCCTGCACCCTCTCGTAATCTAGGACCCCTCGGGGGATGTCTGACTGCTGGTTTAGGCCCGATTCCACAGGAATCCCTACAGGATTGGGCCTAAAGTGGCAGTCTGACATCCCTCTCACAATCTGGGACCTATCCACTTGCCTGCCTGCCTGATCACACCTAACTGCTTGCCTGCCTTCCTGACCATCCCTAACTGCCTCTGCCTGCCTGGCTGATTGCCCCTAACCACTCTGCCTGCCTTATTCGCACCTAACCACTTGCCTGCCTGCCTGATCACCCCTAATCACTCTGCCTGCCTGTCTGATTACCCCAACCCCTCTGCCTGCCTGTCTGATCTCACCTAGCTGCTCACCTGCCTGCCTAATCACCCCAATCACTCGCCTGCCCTCGTGATCGCCCCTAACCACTCTGCCTGCCTGCCTGATGCCCCTAACCCCTCTGCCTGCCTGCTTGCCTGATAGCCCCTAACTGCTAGTCTGCCTTCCTGATTGCCCTCACTACCTCTGCCTGCCTGCCTGATTTTCCCTAACCATTCGCTTGCCTGTCTGATCACCCCAACCCCTCTGCCTGCCTGCTTGATCACCCCTAACTGCTTGTCTGCCTTCCTGATCGCCCCTAATCCCTCTGCCTGCCTCCTGATTACCTCTAACTGCCTCTGCCTCGGCCCCTGCCGCAGTGGCTTCGTGCAGAAGGACGTCCAGAATGACATCCAGAAGGTCGTTCAGCTGTCTGGTCTAATTAGCATATTATGCTTTTACTAGAAGCCCGGTGCATGAAATTCGTGCACGGCGGGGGGTTGTCCCTCAACCCAGCCTGTACCCTCTCCAATCTGGGACTCCTGGAGGGATGTCCGACTGCCCGTTTAGGCCCGATCCCACTGGGATCGGGCCTAAATGGGCAGTCGGACATCCCTCTCACAATCCAGGACTGCTGGCTCCCAACTGCTTGCCTGCCTGCCTTCCTGATTGTCCCTAACCGCTTCTGCCTGCCAGCCTGATCACCCCCTAACCACTCTGCTGCCAGCGTGGTTGATGCTTAACTGCTCCCCTGCCAGCCTGTTTGCCCCCAACTTCCCTCCTCTGCCAGCTTGGTCACCCCTAACTACCCTCTCCTGCAGGGTTGATCACCTCCAATTGCCCTCCCTTGCAAGCCTGGTCCCTCTCAACTGCCCTCCCTTGCAGGTCGGGTGCCTCCCAACTGCCCTCCCCTGCTGGCCATCTTGTAGTGGCCATCTTGTGTCCACATGGGGGCAGGATCTTTGACCACATGGGGGCAGCTATATTGTGTGTTGCAGTGATGATCAATCTGTATATTACTCTTTTATTAGATAAGAAGAGGCCTGGTGCACGGGTGGGGGCCAGCTGGTTTGCCCTGAAGGGTGTCCTGGATCAGGGTGGGGTTCTCTTGGGGCGTGGGGTGGCCTGAGCGAGGGGCCTGTGGTGGTTTGCAGGCTGGCCACGCCCCCTGGCAACCTAAGCGGAGGCCCTGGTATCTGGGATTTATTTTCCTTCTACAATTGAAACTTTGTAGCCTGGAGCAGAGCCAAGCCTGCTGTTCCCTCCGGGCGGCAGCCATCTCTGTGGCAGTTAATTCACCTTCTACAGTTGAAACTTTGTTACCTTAAGCGGGTGGGCCCGGCCAGGGTGTGCTTTAAAGCTTTGCTTCCCCTGTTGCCGCCGGCAACCCTGGCCTGCTCTCTCAAGCTCCATTCTGCCGCCATTTGTTTGAATTTGTTTACCTTCTATAATTGAAACTTTGTAGCTTGAGTAGAGGCTTAGGCCTGCAATGGCTATGGAAAGCTTGGCTTGCTCTGTTACCTGGGAAACCTTGCTCTCTGTGGCTGTAGCCATCTTGGTTTGGGTTAATTTGCATACTCACCCTGATTGGCTGGTGGGCGTGGCTTGGCTGGTGGGCGTGGCTTATGTAGCAGAGTGATGGTTAATTTGCATATTACCACTTTATTAGAGAAGATTATTATAGATAGCCCGAAACCCAAGGGTATTGATGCTCACAATTCGGATATGACAAAGAGAAGCCATAGAGTGCTTCCATTAAGTAAAATGGTGAAAGTTCTCAAATTCATAAGGAAAAAAAAATGGTATGCTGAGTTTGCAAAGATCTAAGGTAAAAATGAATCTTCTATTTATGAAATTGCTTAGTTTATAAATTGAACTTTATCAAGTATGTATGCATAGGAAAAATATAGTATATATAGGGTTTGGTACTGGTTTCAGACATCTGTTGGGGGTCTTGGAATTCAGCTCCTGTGGATAAGGAGGAACTACTACAAATTTCTGGTCTCCCATCAGCTAGAATTAACTAGTTATGCCTTTGGGATCACATCACATAGTTGTTGTGTCCACTTTGGTAGATACAAGAAGGCAGCAAACCAACCACTGGGACAGAGGGAATCAGCTGTCTCAGCTGGGACCCAGTGGAAACAGCTGAGTACGACCTCCCTGAACACTTCAGGGAAGAAAGGAGAGCTGCTCTTCACTTGTTTTCAAAGCAAGTTCATTGGAAAATAGTGAACAAGTGGTGATCAAGTCAAATGTATTAATCAGGTAAACCTTCAACATAGGAAACAAAGTTTTTCTTTTCTAATATGCAACCCTGAAATAAATTTACCAATAAACCCCAAAGATTTAGTACAAGTAGTATAATTCATATTTGCTTTCCTTTTTCCAAGAATTTTCCAGTCTTCAGAGGAAACCCTAACAATTCCTGGAGTAATGAGTGCCTATCATTATTAGTCCTAAGTCTAAGCATTTAGAGCAAATGTATTTTCCCCCTAAATTTTAGGACATATAGACGGTTACAGATTTTTTTTTTACATGAAGCACAGTTTATTCTTTATTTTTTTTAGCAGTTTTTAACAGTATTTTTATATTAATCTTCACCCTCAGACATTTTTTATTTTTTTATTTTTTTTTACATATGTGTCATTCCCCCTTTCCCCCCACCCCCCACCCCCCACTCATGCCCCACCCCCCTGTTGTCTGTGTCCATTGATTAGGCTCATATGCATGCACACAAGTCCCTTGGTTGATCTCTCCCCCTTACTCCAAATGCCATATAGCCCTGGCCAGGTTGCCCAGTTGATTGGAGCATCATCTCGTACACCATAAAAGTTTGCATGTTTGATCCCTGGTTGGGCACATTTGGGGGGCAACCAATCAATGTTTCTCTCACATCCATGTTTCTCTCCCTCTCTCAAAAAAAAAAAATAAAGAAAGAAAGAAAGAAGAAAGAAGAAAGAAAGAAAAATAGTGAACAAATATTCTTGAGAGGAAATGAAATAAAGGTTTTTATATAGTTTTAATGTATGTGTGCAAAAGTACATGGGTATGTGTATTTATATCGTAAAACATAATCCACACGCCATAAATATCATGAAATGTATTAAAGGGGACAGAAATCAAGTCTGTTTTACTTAGTATTTTACAGAGTAAATGGCATATATTAGATGCTCAATATTTATTGAATGAATGAATGAATGAAACCAGCTCTAAGTTCCCAAAGTCTTAAAGTCTTTCCTTTTTACTCAACAACCTTCAGCCTCATGAGTATTCCCACCCTCTGCAACAACATCTTGGAAGGGCCATGTGGCCACAGCCGGGTTCTGTCAGGAAGACGTGTTGAAATCACTTTTGGCACCCGTTGCAGTACCTTTGTCCTCTAGGCTACTTGCAGTTTTATTTTCTTTCTTTGAAGGAAAGGAACTATACAATTTGGTGCATTATTAATATTTCTTATCAGCACACTATGACAATGTCTACTCTTTAAAAGAGAAAACCAAGTCTCTTTCTTGAATTCAAACTTTCCTCCCAGCCACAACCTCATTTTTCTGACACTTTTCCAAGTTAAAAACAAAAACAAAATAAAGCAAAACATACACACACACTCAAAAGTTGTCTGTATGTTATCTCCATGTTTTTACTTCATACTCTGTCTTTAATTCATTTCATTCATGTCCATGTTCTCTGTACTCCACCCCAACTGCTCTCGACATGGCCACAGTGATCCCTGCTGCCACACCAGGACGTGGCACCTTGATTTGCTCCTCTGGCCCAGGCCAGTGTGCCTCAGACCCTTTAATTGCTTGTCTTCCTTCTTGATGGGTCCCAGTTTGTTGAGCAGTTACACTTGGTGTTCTAGGTAATTTCAGGCAGTTCCATATTGTATATTTCTTCTAAAACCAAAAACTTCCAAATTTAGAATTCCACACCTCAATTCTTTCTTAACTCTCCAGAGCACATATTTACTACCTACTTGAAATATCTACCATGATGACTAATTTGCTTCTCACACTTTATATATAGAAAGAAGAGCTCTTGTTTCCTCACTCTCCAACATGTTCCTCTCTCAGCCTCCCCCTAGCAATTAATTGCACCACCTCACAAGCAAGTTATCCAGCCAAAGCCCCCAAACCATGCACGATCCTCCCCTCTCTACATTCTACTCATTGGCAAGTCCTTTAGAAAGTATCTGCAGGATATATCCCACATTTATCTATGTCTTATAAACCCCATTTCTATCACACACACCCAAGAAAGACACCATTATTCTTTGCTTCAGTAATAGGCAAGAATAATGTACTCCATCCAAACTGTCAGTGACCCCTTCTTGGTTTTGCTCCTCTATAACTCATTTTCCCCAGTGAAGACAAAGTGGTTTTAAAATATATGACTCATTGCCTTATCTAGTACTTCCTAAAGCTCACCATCACATGCAGAAATTATGCCCAAACTCTGTTGTAGAGCTTGTAAGTTCACTGACCTAGACTCTGATTCTTTCTTTTCTTTTCTTTTTTCATCTTCTACAACATTTCTCCCCAAGGACAACCTGAACTCCGCATGGTTTCCTTGCTGCCCTTACACATGCCAATATTTTTATTTTTTAAGTCTTTGGGTCTTTGTGCAAACTCTTTGCTTTTCTTGGGGAAACCTTGGTCCAGATATCCCAGTGGCATATTCATTTTTGTCATTCAAGCCTGAGCTTAAATGGCATCTATTCTGTTACCTTGTCGAAGGGTCAGCCATACAATTGGAGGTGATATACCCCCATCAGAAAAACAAATATGCACATATACCTTTCTGCTCGATATCATAGCATTCTGCTTTCTTTTTAGCATTTTTTAATATCTTCTTTACTTTTTGCTCATTTGTATTCCCCAACTGAAACATTAGTGCCTGGCACATGGTGAGTGTTCAATGAATACTTGTTAAATGAATGGCTGACATGAGGAAAGAGAGTCTAAGATGCAGCCAGGCATTTTCAGGAAAATAGAAATTTTAAAACATTGAAAGTATTTTTGAGGCACAATAGATACCCAGTGTCAAGACTGCTTCCTCAGCACGGATACAATTCTGTGATGCTTTAAACAAGAAATCTAGCTAACTCCCACTAGTTATCATTAGGTTGTTCTCAGAGGACTACTCCCAGGCCCAATCTAGCTGCAACATTTCCTAGAATAGGCAAAGCTGTGTAAAATTGCACTGCCTTGTATATGTGCGGAAACTCCTATTCAGAAAAATCAGCTGCAGCTTTGGGCATATCCATGACCTTTCCCAATTTTATTTATTTTTTGCCAACCAGTTAAGGGATTTTGGAGAGCATACAAGAATGAAATAGATTTCCATGGTAATTTAATAATTTAAGAAAGACTCAAAGTCTAGGAACACTTTGAGATTGGTGACAAGTTCTTGACTTGCTCTTTTATTTTTTTAAATATTTTAGGCAAAAGTACCAAAGGCAACTAATTTGTCACTAAAATCAATTACAGTATAATGTTGGTTCTCTGTGGGTAACCCGACCCAGTCTGACACGGTCCTGGGCACTGGGAATCCTGACATTGCACTGCTGCAGCGCAGTGCATGCTGCTGGCCCACCCAGGGCCACACACAGCTCCATGACTAGCCCTGGCCCATTTGCCTTCTAATTTAAAAAAGCTAGAACTTGGCCCTAGCTGGTTTGGCTCAGTGGGTAGAGCATTGGCCTGCAACCTGGAGGGTCCTGGGTTCAATTCCAGTCAAGGGCACATGCTCAGGTTATGGGCTCAACCCCCAGTGGGGAGTGTGCAGGAGGCAGCCAATCAATGATTTTCTTTCATCATTGATGTTTCTATCTTTCTCTCCCTCTCCCTTCCTCTCTGAAATCAATAATAAAATTAAAAAACAAACAAATAAAAAACTAGAACTTGGAAACTGTATAAGAATTATTTATATTAAATTATATGTGAACAACTAGAGGATGGTTCTCATCAACAAAAATTACAATTCAAATGTTATTTAAAATCAGCAGTCTTAGGGCTGGTGCATTCACAATACAATATACAGATAATCTATATATATATAAAACCCCAAGCAAACAGTTGACTGCTCGACTGCTTGACTGCTCGACAGGTTGCTATGATGCGCACTGACCACCAGGGGGCAGACGCTCAAGGCAGGAGCTGCCCCCTCGTGGTCAGTGCGCTCCCACAGTGTGAGTGCCACGCAGCTGACTGAAGGGCACCAGATGTTGGGCTCATGGCTGGTGAGCACAGCTGTGGCGCGAGCCTCTCCCGCCTCTGTGGCAGAGCTACCGAATGGAAGTGGTGGCAGGTACAGCGGTACCGGGATGAGTGGGAGCAGTGCAGCACCCAGCCTGGGCTTCGGCTCCTTCCCTGCTGCCTGCTGCTTCTTGCACTACTACATCCCTTGGGGGGTGTTGGCTTGCAGGGGTTGGGCCAAAACTGGCAGTTTGACACCCCCCGAGGGCTCCCAGATTGTGAGAGGGCACAGGCCAGGCTGAGGGAACCCACCTGTGCACAAATTGTGCACTGGGCCTCTAGTCCTATATAATAAAAGCCCAGTGACCAAACAGTAAAACGACCAGAACAACCAGTAGACCAGTTGCTATGATGCACACTGACCACCAGGAGGCAGACACTCAATGCAGGAGCTCCCCCCTGGTGGTCAGTGTACTCCCACAGTGGGAGCGCTGCTTGGCTGACCAGGATGAGCAGCTGCTCCCACAGCAGGCCAATCCCCACAGGCCACGCCCCCCACCAGTGCATGAATCCTGTGCACCAGGCCTCTAGTGTATTATAAAACGGTATACCTGAAACCTATATAATTTTTTTAACCAATGCCACCCAATAAATTCAATAAAAATAAATACTCCAAAAAAAAAAAAAAAAAGTCAGAAGTCTTAGATTATTTGGGCCTGGCACTACTAACCTGTCCTCATGAGTACCTGGAACTACCCCTGGACTATGTGTCCTATATGATTCTACTCTGAAACGATGGTATTTAATACACTCCTTTCCTCAAGTTCTTCCAACTGTATTGTCGTGTTCTTTTCTAGCTAAATAGAAAAATGGCACAATTCTCTCATTCTTCAATTACTCCAACTCGCCTAGGAAATTAAAAGGTGAGAGAGATTCTGATGAACAGAATCATCTCCTTTAAATGCAGAAGGAAGAAATGGACAAGTCAAAACCTGAATAACATTAATACAGTATTTCAAAGATTATGTATTAAAAGAGAGATACTTAGTTAATTATATAAATCTAAAAAGGGACAAGTGTAGCCAGCAGGTTAATAATGAATATTTCAGAAACCAGTGCTTGAAAATGTTTCTTAATTATGCTCATTTACAGATTTCTGAAAGAAAAGGTGTTAATGGGATAAAAGAATTTCTGTACATAATATGAGATGAATCAAAATGAATTCTGAATAAAAAAGAGAGCAGATGACATATATAAATAGGTTGTAAGCAGTGCAGCCTCCTTTTCATCCACACACACTGACATAAAATGTTCTGTTTGTTACTTTAGATTTGGAGGTTGAAGTTTAATTGAGTCTTAGACAAGGAAAGCTAAACTCTAAAGGCTTACTTTGTTATATATATATATATATATATATATATATATATATATATATATATATATATTTACCTCTAAAACCTAGACTTCTTACCAGTGAATACTTCCTAACCAAGAATAAGGTCAGATTTTGTATATAACAAAGAAATTAACTAAAAAAACAAAACACACACACACACACACAAAAAGAAACAACTTTTGAACATTTCAGAAAATAAGGGTCTGAGAAATCCATTCTGGATCGGACTCTATCAAAACCGAGTGCACTTTACCAAAAATTGGACTTATATTCATGTTTGCATAGACAGTATAGTCAAAGTATTAAAATTAGTAATTATCTGTGGTTTGAGCTTTGGTGGGCACCCTGATTTGCTTCCATTTGACCTTTTGAGAGATTCAACTTATTTTAACTCAAATGAGGATCACAGAATTATAGAGTTGAACTGGAGTTTAGAAATCACTGGGTACCACTCCCATGCCCACTCCCACCTTGTGGATTGAACTCTGAGGTCCTAATAGTAAAGTTGTTAGTGCCCAGTGAGTCAGAGAGTGAGCCTGTGCAGATATTAGGGTTCCCAGACCCCAAGCTGTTAGGTTAAATGTTTAAAAAATGTCCCAAATGTTAAAAAAAAATAAAAATCAGAATTCTGTTAGAGGGACTAGAAGTTCCTGTCTTCAGCCACGTGGGCGGTCTTCTACCTGGTCTGCCAAAGAAGCCCAGTTCGGAGTGCTGCCATGCCCTTCATCTTACTTTTCCATCTTCATCAATATTTTATATATGTCCAAAAAGTATGATATTTTACAAATGGAAAAAGAATTTCAGATTACATATTAGTAATTTGAAAACACTCTTATAGCCATTGGTAATGAAGGAGAAAATCAATCCTACATATCTTTTATTTTCAGTAAAATGTTCTCTAAAAAGTAGGCATTATATTCCTATAAAAGTCAATTTCAACAAATACCCAAGACTGACCTGCTTCAGGTTTCAATTAAACAGTTTTCTGATGGTCTTTGGCTGTGATTCTACTTATTTACTCCAGGTAAAAGAATTTAACTAGCTGTTTTGGTGGAGGTGGTCTGACCAAGTCAATTCTAAATATAAAAAACATAAGAGCAGCAAATCTTGTAGGTGGCAAAGCTTTCTGTCTAGCCTCCTCTGCCTTCCTTTCTGAGAGAGCAGCACCTTGATCCGGGGTCTGTCTTTCTCTAAAGCCACACCTTCATCAAATCAGTTACCGTTTCCCTTGCACGTGCTGTGTTGGAACGTGCATGTGACATAACTCAGAATGAGTTGTGAGAAAAGATCTCTTCTGACAAAGGAGATACTGAGGAGGAAATATTTATCAGCTTCCACTGGACACTGGCATGTGTGAAAGTCATGACCAGGTCAATGCAGCCATTTTGTGGCTCCGAGGGCAGCCAGCTGGAGGTTCAATGGAGCAGAGAGGCAGGAAGGACAGAAGGAGACGAAGAGAATGCTGGCTCTTGGCGACCCACCGAGCCTCTGACCCACCAGCCCTTCCTCGGTGGTGCTCAAGGCTTCTTGCTGTACAGGATAACACCATTTTCCTCACTGGTGAGCCAGTAATTGAGGTTTTCTGTTGCTTTCTGAAAAAAGAGTCCTAATAGAAGTAGCCATTTTCCTGAAAAATTAAAAAATTTAGTGATCACTCTCAAGGACTTCCACTTCAGCAATATCCTTCCACACTAAAGATGCTGCTAAGAACATACAGTTGGCTAGTTGGCTGTCCTCAGTGATGGAATATTCAAAATCTAATCAGTTTCAGTTCAAGAGAATAACCACTAATAAAAAAAATGCTTTTGGATCATTTCATGAGGCAGAGTACTGTATTCCATATGGCATCCTGCACACCCATATGGCTTCAGGAATTAGAGAGGTATATTTGTCAAAATATTCAATCAATTGCAGCCCTTCAAGTTGATAATGTTATGTGTCTGGAGCAGACACCATCTCCTGACTGGGGGTGGGAGGAGTCAAAGGAGCAGATGCCAGCCAAAGGGAATCATGTGAGTGTACATTCAGGAGAAGAGACCTGCGCTGCTGTGATTTAATCCAGATCACGTGAGCCATAGTGACTACGTGGCGATAATCAGTCATGGGTAAAAGCAATTGTAATAAGGTTTACTCAAATAAGAATGGGGTAAACAATTCTGACTATTTTGCATTTCAATTGGCATAATATTAGAGTTTCAACCAAATATAAAACAGTTACCTTAAAGAAAAAGACTTGTGATAGCAAACTTAAATACCTTCAAAATATTTCAGGTTTTTTTTTTTTTTAAATTCCTTTCTGTACCACCCCTCTACTCAAACGCACTTCAAAGATTGTTGTTAACGCCTTATGGCTTTGCCTGCTGGTAAACTATGTAAGTTGTGACTGATTTTGTGAATTCTGTAAAGTAGGCTTTCCAGAAAACTTGCTTAATAGAACGTGTGCCCACGTGGAACACAGCACACCACTGACATCCCATGGTTAGGCCCTGTGATCTGGGCTGGTGCCTAAGAGTGAGTGCGGAAGGTGGCTCGGAGAGCAGGCAATGGTGTCTGGCAACAGGTTTTCTGCAGGGTGTTAAAGAGAAAAGGAAAGAAAGGGAGGACGAGCTAGAGCTGTAGTTCAGTGAAATTCTCCCAAGGGAGTGAGGGCAAAAGATGTAAGATTCTAATGCTATGTAGAAAAGAAAGTTAACTACCAGAGAAACAAGGTCAGTTCCCCAGGGGGAAAATAGAATTAAATACTTCAGTCAAAAGACAGACAAAAAAAAAAAATCACTTTAAATATGGTGTTGTGTTGTGGAGCGAACGTGAGTGAATGACCACTGGAGTCCAGACCAAATTAAAATTTAAGGAGCTTTTATTAGCTGGCCAGTGACTGCTCTGCCTTTCTCCAAGCAGGGAGTCCAGAGAGCAGCCCTGACCCTTTGTGCAGGACCGCTTTTAAATCCATTTACCATATCTTGTTTTTGCAGAGTAAGTAATTTAAGACAAAACAGTTTTTCTTAAATAATGTCAGGGTCATGTTATTGATGACCATGTTATTTACAGGGTCATCCTGTTCCCAAGAAAGCTGACCGTGTTCTGTGAAAGAAGGCCTATATGCTGGGAAGGGGCCATGAGACCATATCTCAAGGCCTGGCCTGGTGTCAGCACTGACAACTCTATCTGGGGCATAGTCCACGGCCTCTCTGGAATGGGAGTAGTCTTACTTTTTGAGGTGCAGCTGGGATTCAAGGCCAAGTCAACTAGGAGGAAGCATGTTCAAAAATTCCCACTCTCCAACAGTTGCAGGAGAGTTCTACAGATACCATGAGTTGACAGGAAGGTGAACAAGTGGGCCCTAGAGCAAATGAAGGCTGAAACATTGCTAGTGGCAAAAATGACAAAACTGGAACTTTCCTTCTGGGGCACATCATGAGAAGGAGGGTTCTTTGGAAAAATACAATATGCTTTGTGAAATGGAAGGGAGGAGGAAAAGGTAAAGTCCAAGTGTGAGATGGATGGGACCCATAAAAAAAGCCACAAGTATGAGTCTCCAAGGGCTGAGCAGGGCTGCTGAGAAGAGGGCATGTGGATATCACTCATTTGTAGGGTCGTCAGGAGTCAGGAGTCGGAGCCCACTCAAGGGCATGTCACACACTCACACACTTTGAGATGTGAAGATTATCCTGGATTAGCCAGGTGGGCCCATCCAATCACACAGATCTTAAAAGTAGAGAACCTTTCCTGGCTGTGCTCAGAGAATTGGAAAGAGAGCGACATGAAAAGAACTCCAGGGCCACAAAGCATGAAAAGACCACTTTCTAAAAGGCTCTCAAATCAGAATGCAAAAATTACCCAGTATATGTTAGGTGAGTAGAATGCAATGTGTATGTGTGTCTGAATGTTTATACAAGGAATTTATAAATGAATAAATTCAAAATAAATTTTACTTTATCAAAGAATGATTCTTCAGATATTGTAGTGAAATTGGCATGACATACACACTAGCCAATTTCCTCCAATTCTGCTAATATCCAGTCCTTCTGCCATCTGAATCACAGAAGTGACCTCTTCTGGGGTTCAACTCACACTCAAAGTGCTAAGACAGTGCCTTTCAAACAACGCAATGGAACTACCCAAGTTTGAACTACTGTAGGTAGTTCAAATTTACTAAAAAGCTAACAACACACCGTGGCATAATATTGAGTCTAATGAATCAGTCCTACTGAGGCAGGATAGTAAGAAGCTAGTGCAATTGCTTGACAAGTAGAATAAGGGAAACAGACAAAATGATTAGACAAGGTCAAACAATTTGAGCAAATTGCAGCCAGCTAATAAATCAAAAGATTTTGTCTTCCCCGACCAAGGACACTTAAGAGCAAATGGTTTACACATTCCATACCATCCTGGGGCAGACTGGCCTTGGTCCCTGTCATTCTTCTTCAAAATATTCTTTAAAAATAAAACTAACCAGAAAAATACCCTGACCCCTTTACACACACATTTTGGTGAACCAACATACTGAAGGACATACCTGAAAAGCTAATGAATATTCCATTAAGACCCTCTCCAGAGACCTCCCCTAGAATTCCAGCTGGCCAAAAAGAGATAAAAAGCTTCAAGACAAAGGACCCACAGAGCTCTCTCACTTGTGGGAGCATGCCCAAACCTTTCCCTTCCTCCACAGGCATGCATCTCCTAAACTCCAAGGGACCCCACAGACTTGCAACCAGGGGGCAGTGGGCAGCAGCAGCTCAACCCAGGCTAACCCCCCTGAACCTGTCTCTAAGTCTCTCTCTCTCTCTCTCTCTCTCTCTCTCTCTCTCTCTCTGTCTCTCTTTCTCTCTCTCTCTCCTATTGCTTCTTCTACCTTAAATCCTTCCTTTGTTTCACTGTCCCCAGCTTTAATACACATACTGCCCAAATCACTTGGACTCATATTGTAAAATCATTCATACAAGAACCCACACACAACCAGCGGGCCCTCGAAAGACCTGCCCCAGGTTCAGACTTCGTCCAATAACACTATATCAGGTTTGATAGTACTCTCTCTTACCCAATTTCTTTCTAAAGATTTTGATGTGCACACATCATGTCCCAACACAAAGTTGGTCCATGACAAGCTCATACCATGGTTATGAGTTCCCTGAGAACAGGTCAATGCCTTCCCGTACCCAACAAGTGCCTGGTACCCATCAGACATGAGTGCAGGCATGGACTGAGGGCACCATGGGTACTCAGCCCCACTATTCATCAGTCCAAATCCCTCCCTCTGAGTGCAGACTTTCCTGATATCCCCAGATCCCACTGGTGCTTCCATCTAGAAACTTCTGGCTCTGTATAATTTAGTATTTAATTATATTCTTCAACTTCATTCCTCTCTTGCCTCAGAAAATAGCTATGATCCTCTGGATGACACAACCCATGCCTTGATTTCTCTTAGTCACTTTTTTTTTCAGTGCTTGGGCTGGTGCTGAGAATATGGAACGTTGATCAATGTATTGGTGGAAGAAGAGGATATTTCTAATGCACTGGAAAAGACTTGTCTCACTTTATGCTGACTTCTTGCTTCATCAAATTTAGCCACAATTACATCATTTCTGATTTTCCTCAGAGGGCAGCTGTAATAGAGTATAATAGACAAGAATTTGGAAACAAAAATCTGGTTTGAAGCTTGACTATTATTTACTGACCTGTAACATTGGGCAAAATCGTCTCTGTTTTTTTTCATTAGCAAAATGGGAATAATACAAGGTGCTTGCATGTTTGGGGGAGTACTAAATGAGGTAATGCATTGGGTGGGATCTTGCATGGGCATTGGCAGAGTCTCCTTTCCATTGATTCCCTTCTTGTGCTGGCCCAATATTTTGTTTTCTGAACTTCCTGTTTCTCCCTGGAACTAATGTCTGTTTCCCTTGATGTTTCTATTTTGAGAATACCCATAAAGAGTTACTATGAGGAAAGCCAGGGGATTCAACACCCAGAGAAAATGATTTCAGTGGGTAACTATTCCAAGGCCCCCTACTTATTGTATTAATACATATATAATTGATATACTGTAATAATTAATTCACATAATGCAATAATTATATAAATTTATATAACTTTACTATAAATTTGTATCTATATAATTAACTAAAAACAATTGTAATAGTTTTTTTATTGCTGCCACAACAAACATAAAATGATATGACAAAATAGATTTACTATCTTATAGTTTTGTTTAAATAAGTTTCACAGTGCTAAAATCAAGGTGTTGGCACGACTGGCTCCATTCTGGAGGATTTAGGGAAAACTCACTCCTTAACTTTTCCAGATTCTAGAACCCACCTACATTTCTTGGCTCATAGCCTGTTCCTCTATCTTCAAAGCCAGCAAAGGTGTCTGAATTCATTTCATGCTTCTCTCTCTTTCTTACTCTCTCTCTTTCTCTCTCTCTAATTATCTGAGCACAACTAGGAAAGGTTCTCTACTTTTAAGGGTCCATGTAATTGGATGGGGCCCACCTGGCTAATCCAGGATAATCTTCACATCTCAAAGTGTGTGAGTGTGTGACATGCCCTTGAGTGGGCTCCGACTCCTGACTCCTGAGGACCCTACAAATGAGTGATGTCCACATGCCCCCTTCTCAGCAGCTCTATTTTCCTCTGAGCTCTGCTCAGCCCCTGGAGACTCATACTTGTGGTTTTTTATGGATCCCATCCGTCTCACACTTGGACTTTCCCTTTTCCTCCTCCCTTCCATTTCACCCAGCATATTGTCTTTTCCAAAGAACCCTCCTTCTCATGATGTGCCCCAGAAGGAAAGTTTCAGTTTTGTCATTTTCACCGTCAGTGATGTGTCAGCCTTCATTTGCTCTAGGGACCACTTGTTTATTTTTCTGATGGCCTAGGGTATCCATAGAGCTCCCCTCCAATATCATACTTCAAACGTATCTTTTTTTTTTCTTATCAGACTTCTTCATTGTCCAACTTTCGCAACTGGAAATACGAGGGTGTGGATGACCTGAGTTTTAGTCTCTAATGACATGTCTTTGCTCTTGGTGCTCTTCCCTAATTTGTCCTTTGCTGCCCTTTGGAATCTCAGCCTTCTCTTGATTTCTTGGCTGCAGTATGGGTTTTAATTGATGACATAACCAAAGTAAGCAAAGTCTTTAACAATTTTAATGTCTTTGTTGTTTATATTAAAGTTGTGCATTTCTTCTATAGTCATAAATTTTGTCTTCTTGGTGTTTAATGTATACACAGAATATATATTAAAATCTGGGCTAGACTTAGAGGAAAGAGGAGTGAAAATTGGTAGAAGAAATGTGAATAACTTAAGATATGCAGATTATATGCTATTATTGGCAGGAAGTAGCAATGACTTGAAAGGACTTCTGATGAAAGTGAAAGAAGAAAGTACCACCAGGACTGCATTTGCACATCAAGAAGACAAAAGTCATGACTACATTTCAAAGTTTCTAATCAGATCTATAGAGTTCCTTTTGTCATGTAAGGTAATGAACACATCCCAGGTTAGTGCCTGAACACGTTTTTGGATTCTGCCTACCACAAATATGAAGGATACATTTCAGGCCTCAGTTTTGCAGAGCACAATATAACTGCTGAGAATTCCTATGCCACCTCAATCTATAAAATTGACCCATCTTGCCTACAGACTGCTGACACTTTGAATCTTTACTCAAGACTAATATATCTGTCCTCCAGCTTTCTTTAGTTTCCATTGCACACATAGCTTCTTGGGGATAGCTAAACAATAACAATAACAATAACAATAACAATAACAACAAAAAACTCTCTCATCTCCTGTTTCAGGCTGAGTCACAGTCTCAGCTGGGAGACCTAGCCTTGCTTCTAGTCTGCTAAACTGGAGTCTCACTCATTTTCACTTCTTGAAAGCTTCAGGATGTACTACCTACACTTCCTACCTAGGACACTCAAATCCCTAAATCCTTACTGACCTTTCCAAGACAGAGGAACCCCCAAATAATGTAATTCTTTGTTTAGGAAGTTGCCATCTTATTTCTCATTTTAGGGTTATTCTTGCATGGATACCTCCCCTGTTCCTAGCATATCTTTATCCTTCCTTTGGCCACTGAACCCTAATGCTCTGATAGAAGACCATATGCTCCCCAACTCTCAATACATCTCTGCCTCCAACTCTAACATGCACCTTGTGCTTTGCTAAACCCTCTTAGTATTCATAGGGGTAGAGGGGTAGGCCCTTGATCCAATTTGGTCCAAGTGCATTGAATCCTGGACTTGAATGGAAGTGACAGGAAAGAGATGTTTTTATTGCTGGTTTCTGTTCTAATAATGAGGATGGTGTGAGTCTGGTGCTATCAGCAGCCACCACATGTAAATGGGATGAAGCCAACATAGAGTCTGAGAAGAAAAGAAGAGAAGCTAGCTACTATTGACCTTGATTGATGCTGGGGGTGACCAGTAGACCCTGAGCAACAGATGAATGATTTCTCCAACACAAACTTTGCTGTGAAAGAGAGGGCTAAGGGACTGCCTGGCTAAAGGAACCAGACAGCCTCGATAGCCGCCTTGTTAGGCATTTATTGTAACAGCAGTTTGAGATAAATTTTATCTTTTAGATACAATCAGTAGAATAAGTACTATTGGGAGGACACATATGTTTTCAGTGTCCTTTAAGGAAGGACACCTAAAGATTAAGCATAAGGATTCCAGCAAACACCCAGAGGTCTGCACGTGCACAGACTTGTTTGGAAAAATCAAGGAATAATTAGGGGTGCCTCCTTCTGCATTCCCCTAATTTTGAATTCCAAAAAACAGGGTGGGCCACCTTCAGCACTCTTCCCTTATCTCGGAATGTCCTCCTTACAGACTTTCCAGCCAAGTCCCATGCTTCCCCACAGACTGACAACCAGTTTCCAGCCATCTCCTGAAGTCAAATATCCACGAGCTTATCAGTGATGATACAACATTAAAAAATGTATCTTAGCTTTAATTGGATTACTCCTCACTTTTTTTTCTCTCTGGAATAATGTAAGCAATGCCTTTTCACCAGTGTGAAAAGTGGTGGGTAAATCAAACAGATAGTAATAACTCCTAAGTAAGAAAAAATACTTATAGGTTTCATGTCTCCCTAAATAATATGACTCTGGATTATTGTCTTGTATAATACTGTTTGAGCTGGTGCAGCCATTCTAACATTTATTTTAAAAGTAGTAACAGTTTCACCAGTGTGAAAAGTGGTGGGTAAATCAAACAGATAGTAATAACTCCTAAGTAAGAAAAAATACTTATAGGTTTCATGGGTATGTTTTTATTTAGGAAAAAGTAGTCTGTTTAACCCACCACTTTTCAGTTTCACCAGTGTTATTACTTTTTGTAGAAATCCAAGTATTTGATAATTAAGTTTAAGAATATATTTCCCTGAGATATAATTATATCTTGTCTCTTCTTAAAATAACCTTTTTTAATGATATTAAAAAGATAAATCAAGATGGTCAAGATAAGTACTGATTTGTTGAGACAATTAATATGTCATTTTTTGGTACCACCATTTTTTTCAGAAATGAAGTAAATGGTATTAAGGGGCATTTGTATTCTTTAAAAATATCTATCCAAAGATTCGTATGCACAACTTAAACGAATTACTTTATTTCAAATTGCCTAGCTTATTATTCAAACAAAAGCTCTGACTTTTTTATTGGGGTGAAATTTAGATAAAATAGAATTATTTTGAAGTATGCACCCCAAAAGAAAACTCTGTACCCATTAAGCAGTCACTTCCAATTCCCCTCTAGCCCAGGGCCCTGAAAAACACCAACCTGTTTTCTCTCTCTATGGATTTACTGATTCTAGAAATTCCATCCATATAATAGAATCAAACACATATATTTTGTGTCTGGCTTCTTTTAGTTAACATAATATTATTGAAATTCATCTACATTGTAGCATGTATCAGTATATCAACTTGAGTTGATATACTATGGTAAATAATGCTGTTTTGTTTTTTTTGGGGGCACGTGTTTCAAATCTTTTGAGTATATATCTGGAAATGGAATTACTTTGTAATCTGGCAATTCTATAATTTACATTTTGAAGAATCACGAAACTGCTTTTCACAATGGCTGCACCATTTTACATTCTTATCAGTCATGTACAACTGTTACAATTTCTCTACATATTTGCTGACACTTATAGTATCCATTAAAAATTTTTATAAGCCATCCTAGTGGGTGTAAATAGGTATCCCATTGTAGCTCTGATTTTCATTTTCCTAATAATTAATTATATTTAGCATCTTTTCATGTCCTGCTTGGCCATTTGTATATATTTTACTTTCAACTTTTTTGTATCTTTGACTCTGATGTGTTTCTTAAAGATGGCCTGTAGATATATAGTTGTATTTTAATTGACGTGTTTAATTAATTCATATTTAAAATGACTACTGATAAGGAAGAACATACTTCTGCCACTTTGCTATTTGTTCTTTATATGTCATATCTTTTTGTTTCTGTTCCTATAATACTGTCTGCCTTCTTTTGTGTTTGATTACTTTTAGTTTATGTTTCCCCTCCTCATTTCCTTTTCTGTGTATTTTATGTTATTCTGTTAGTGCTTAATCTGGGGATTACAATAACTTAAATTTATAATAATCTACTTTAAATTGACACTATCCTAGCTTCAATAGCATACAAAACTATTTCTTCACAGTTCTTCTCCCTCTCTAGTTGTGTTGTTGCTACAAATTATATATTTATATACCATGTGATCATTAAATAGAGTTATACATTTTTATGATTTGCCTTTAAACCATATGAAAACAAAAACTGGAATCATAAATTCAAAGTACAACAATACTAGCTGTTATATTTACCCATGCAATTACCTTTACTAGTGTTCTTTATTTCTTTGTATGGCTTTGAGTTATTATCAAGCATCCTTTATTTTATTCTGAAGGACACCCTTTTGCATTTCTTGCAGGGTAGGCCTACCAATAACAAACTCCCTCAGCTTTTGTTTGTCTAGGACTAGCTTAATTTCTCCTTCATTTTAAAGAATGGTTTTACTGGATAGTGAATTATTTGTTGACAGTTTTCTTCTTACAACACTTCCTACATGTCACCCCATTGCCATTTGGCCTTCATAATTTCGGATGGTTCTAGGCTGGCTGTTAACTTTATTGAGACTCCCATGGTGTAATTGACCAGGTCCTTCTCACCTGCTGTTTTCAAAATTATCTCTTTGCCTTTCTATTTCAATGGTTTGACTAAAATGTATTAAGTTTAGATCTTTTTTGAGTTTATTTTATTTGGAGTCGTTTCAGCTATTTGAATTTGTGGATTCATGTCTTTCATAAAAATTGGGAATTTTTCAGCCATTATTTCTTTAATATCCCTTCTATTCCTTTCTCTCTCTTATACTTCTGGAAGTCCCATAAATGCTATATCAGTACACTTGATGATGTCTCATAGGTCCCTTAGACTCTATTTTTTTTTCTTTCATATTCTTTCTTGCTTTTCAGACACAGTAATTTCAAATGCCCTATCTTTAAGTTTATTGATTCTTTTTCTGCTTGTTCAAATATTCTGTTGAAACTCTCTAGTGATTTTTTAAAGTTTTATTTTTCAGTTACAGTTTAGATTCAATGTTATTTTGTACTAGAGGCCCAGTGCATGATTGAATCATGCACGTGTAGGGTCCCCTACACACTTTCGCTTTTGATCGCGGGGGAGCTGGGTGCCTGTCCGCTGGTGCCGGAGCAGACAGGCACCCAGTTCCCCCGCTTTTGATGGTCCGTGGCGGGACATGAGCTCGCTGCCCCAGAGGCCCCTTCTACTCTGCAGCATAGCTGTGGCGCAGACGCTGGCCCAATCGGCTACCCCGGCCACCCCAAGTCCTGCCCCCTGCACCTCCCGCTGGCCCAATCGTGGGCGTAGCGGAGTGATGGTAATTTACATATTACCATTTTATTAGGTAGGATTAGTTTCAGGTATACAGCATAGTGGTTAGATAATCATATACTTTACAAAGTGGTCCCCCAATATTGCCTGTACCTACCTGGCACCAAACATAGTTATTTTTTATTTCAGCTATTTAGTTTTTCAGCTCTACTACTTTTCAACCTTTTCTTATTGTTTTCTTTTTCTAAATTTCTTTCTCTTCCCCTGATATTTTCTCTTTGTTCAAATGTCATTATCCTTGTTTCCTTTCTTTTTTTCTTTTCTTTTCTTTCTTTCTTTCTTTTTTTTTTTTTTTTGTCCATGGTTTTCTTCAGCTCTTTCATCACATCTAAAACAATTGGTATAAAAAGTCTTTTTCTAGTAAATCCAGCTTGGCTTCCTCAAGGACAGTTTCTGTCAGTTCTTTCTTCTTTTCTTGTTAATGGACCATAGTTTCCTTTTTCTTTATATATCTAACAATTTTTTTTGGTTGACAACTGGACATTTAAATACTACAGTGCAATAATGTTATTAATCAGATTCTTCCCACTTCCTGGGATTTTCATGTTGTTCTTCTTGAGGGTTATAATATAACTAGAGGCCCAAAGCATGAAAATTTGTGCATTAGTAGGCCTTCCTTCCCCCCTGGCTGCTGGCACTGGCTTCCCTCCAGCACCCAGGACCTGGGCTTCCTTCCTCCAGGGACCCGGGGTGGCTTCCCTCGGGCCACCTGCAGGCACCTGGGACCCGGCTGCAGTTTCAGCTTCGTCAGGAAGGATGTCAGGAATGACGTCCAGAAGACACCCGGTCTAATTAGCATATTACCCTTTTATTATTATAGATTAGTGAATTTTCCAAGCTATTTTTGCAGAGGCAGTATTCCTTGTCTTGTGATCTCTGTTTCATCTTCTCAGTGATCAGCCAGTGACCTAAAGAGATTTTCTTCAGTGACTACAGCAAAAAAAAAAAAAAAAAAAAAAAAAAAAGAATGCTCCCCTAGTTTTTATATATTGCCTCTGAACTGGGTACCTTTTGACATTTAGCCAGGCCAATGACAACTCTGCCTTAGCCTTTCCCTCATTCTTTCACAGAGATCAAAGGTCAGCCAGAGGTATAAACCTAAGGTTCTTGTTGATCTTCTGTGGCATTCATTCAAGCCTGGGCTCAGGCATTACATTCAATTTTCCAGGTGTTTTCGGTAGCCCTTCAAAGCCCTTATTTCCACGAGAATCTTCCTTCTCAGGTTTCTCCTTCTTAGGTCTTTGGTTTACTTGCTTCTTGTCCTATCTGCCATCTCTGGCCCCAAATGGTGATGGGTAGTATATGGCCTTAAATGCTTCTAACACATACCACCTTGGGAGACCAGAGTGAGGAGAAAAGGCAAACCTCTGAGTTAGTCTCTTAGGGAACCACCAGACAGGTCAAAATATGCAAATGCAAATTTTTACAAATAAGATCCATATCCTCTCCACCTTCATCCCAGAAAGCTGTATAGGAATGCAAGTTGATGTCCCTATGCATCCTGCTAAGCTATGGAATAGGGGATAATAGGCCATTAAGCAAAAAGTGCTGAAATGAAATTTAGCAGTCCTTTCTTCATAGTTGCTGTAAACATTTTTTATTCAATTAAGGAGTTCTAGGAACAGTTAATTATATTAGTTTGAACATTGCTTCAGTAGACAGACTGAGTCTTAAAGTTCTCTAATCCACCATTGGCCAAGACATCACTCCTGAGTCTATTCTTTTTTATGTTACTCTATGGGATCTATATTAAACCATGCAATTTGTTTTTCCCATGGGAGAAATAATCCTTCTGTGGTGGTAAAGTGTGACATATGCCATTACAGGGCATGCCAGGTGCTCTAGGAACCTCAGGGGAAGGATGTACTTCGGTCAGGGAGCATGTATCACAGTTGCTGACTTTTGCAGGGCAAAGGAGTGGGTAATGGGCCTAGAGAGTTCCAGGTAGAAGGGGCAGATGGGGTGGATTGGTAAGCATTGTGAAGTGCTGGGTGTGGCATGTCGTTTGGTGCAGCTGCTGGGTTGTTACACAGAGTATGGGGTTTATTTGGAGGCACAGCCTGGTGAGCTGGTATGTTCTTGAAGGGATCTGATCCTAAAGGCATTGGGTAACTATGGGGAGATGTTAAAAAGTTGAATGATTTGACTCAATGTTTTTTTGTGTTTTTTTTTCTGCCACAAAAAGTTACCTGGTAGCACTCTGGACATAAAGGAGAACAACACAGACACTGTCAGGTGAGAGGCCATTAAACATAAAGAAGATAGAATGTTTAGCTAAGGAAATGGCATGATGAGGAAAGAAGGTGTGGGTTTTACACTTAATTTAGGAGGTTGACTTGGGAACCAACTGGAAATGGCAAATGAAAGTAGGGAACAAAATGACTCCCGCATTTCTGATCTCTGTGGATAGCATATAAGGACCATAGAAGCCTTATATTTGGCAAGGGAAAATAATGAGTTCAGTGTTGGGTCTACTTTTTCTGAATCCCCAAGGGACACTCAAGTAGACATGAGTAGATGATTTTTCATTTATTTTACAAATTCTTGTCTAAGTACTTAGGACACAGGAGGAAGGCCTAGACTGTTGACATACATGGAGGGATTATTTAATACAAAATCTGTGTTTTCTAAATTGTTAGGTGATAACATTTTAAAACAAAAACAACAAAGAACATACTTTTTGAATTTTTTTCCTGACCTAAAACCAAACCAAACCAACCAACCAAACAAACAAAAACCCAGCAGCCTGCGTATCAATGATAAGAAGTAAAACAACCTAATGAATGGGCCAAAGATCTAAGCAGTATACAAAAGAAGATGAATCCTGGCTGGTGTGGCTCAGTTGATTAAGCATTGTCCCATGCACCAAAAGGTCACTAGTTCAATTCCAGATCAAGGCACGAGTTGTAGGCTCATTCTGTAGTAGAGGGCATGCAGGAGGCAGCTGGTCAATGTTTCTCTCTCCCACAGGGATGTCTCTCTCTCTCCCTCTCCCTTCCTCTCTCTCTCTCAAATAAATACATAAATAAATAAATATTTTTTTAAACAACACACACAAACAAAACAAGAAGATGGAAAGGGGGCCGGTAAACACATGAAAGGATCTCACCACCTCTGGTCATCAAGGAAATACAAATTAAACAGGAATATGATACCACTATGCACCTATACGAAGGAATAAAGAGACATAACGCTGTGAAACAACTGAAACATACATATATTGTCACTAGGAATGCACCATGGTCCTACTGCATGGTCCTACAACATGGTCAAGGTGACAGTGTTCCTTTCAGTGGTAACATGTTCTACTGAAAGACCAAATTAATCCAAAGTAACAGTACAGAGTAAATACAGTGACACTATTATGACAAATTATTGTTTTTGATGAGTGTTTATTTATAAAGATCTTAATTAAATACATCTACATTCCCTTCATTCTATTACTGAGATCAGTTCTTTCTTTCTTTATGAAGGTATAAATGCACGTATTAAGTTCATCCACATTGTGCACAACTGGATGGATGTGGAGTTCCTGGCAGTCATGGAAGTACCACTACAGTCAAGAGAGAGCTGTCCCATAGCCACTGAGGGGCTTCCTTGTTGCCCTCAATTCTCTCCCCTCCCTGACAATCCCAGGCAGGTCACCACTGATCTGTTTTCTGTCACTATGCTTTTGCCTTTTCTTGAATTTTATGTCAGTGGATTATCTAGTATTGTAATGGTCCAGCCTACCCTAACCCATAGAGATAAACTATATTAGAAGTTGGGTCTTTGGGGTGTGCATGGGTCATGATGTGGAGCCCACTGGACCCCTCGCCCTACCACCAGGTGAGACACAGCAAGAGGCTGGCAGTCTGCCACTCTGAAGAGTGCCTTCACAAGAACCCAAACACACTGGCTCCCTGACCTTGGACTTGCAGCCTCCAGCATTGTAAGAAATAGACCTAGAATGTTGTATCATTATAGTAGCCCAAACAGACTAAGACAAGTAGGTGGTCTTTTTTTAAAAATATATATTTTATTGATTTTTTACAGAGAGGAAGAGAGAGGGATAGAGAGTTAGAAACATCGATGAGAGAGAAATATCGATCAGCTGCCTCTTGCACACCCCCTACTGGGGATGTGCCTGCAACCAAGGTACATGCCCTTGACCGGAATTGAACCTGGGACCCTTGAGTCTGCAGGCCGACGCTCTATCCACTGAGCCAAACCGGTTTTGGCAACAAGTAGGTGGTCTTAGTTTGATGGATTTTACTTGCACATTATTCTTGAGATCCATCTATGTTGTTGCATGAAGTAATACTTTATTATTTTTTAAAATTACTGAGTAGTAAATCATCTGTTGATGAACATTTTACTAGGGATTAATGTGAACATTGCTATTAGAGACTTTTGTGTAAACAAACTTGTGTAGAAGTGTGTTGCTTTCATTTGCCTTGAAGTAGGATGGCTGGGTCAAAGGGCAGAACTATGTTTAACTTTCGACAATACTGTTAAACTGACTTCTAAAGCAGTAGGACCATGTTGCATTCCTGGTAACAATATATGTATGTTTCAGTTGTTTCACAGCTTTATGTCCCTTTATTCCTTCGTATAGGTGCAGAGTGGTATCATATTCTTGTTTAATTTGTATTTCCTTGATGACCAGAGGTGGTGAGATTCTTTCATGTGTTACCGGCCCCCTTTACATCTTCTTGTTTTTGTGTGTGTGTGTGTTTAAAAAATATTTATTTATTTGAGACAACGTGAAGCAGCTCCAGGGAGCCTTATCTTTCCCTGCCTCCCTGAGATGCTGCTGCCAGGAGCTCCCCTTTTTACTCATTCTTCAACGGCGGGGGTCGTGAAACTCCTATGACACAGTGCTGTTTTATGCCACTTTAAAAGAGCAGTGCAAACTGCACTAATGTCTCTTTTCTGAAAGGAATCATCTCACTTTGGGTTTGAATTGTGTCTGTAGCCATCTCTACAGTGGCTCAAATGCAACTGAAATGTGGCAGAGCCATGAATGTGTGCTGTGGCCACTTTACCTGTGTGATACATTAACAGGTATAAGCCAACTGAAATGCAAATCATTGTTCTTGGAAGTAAATTACAAATGGAGAAAACAGGGTTACAGAGTAGCTTTAGGCTTCGAAGGCTCATCCAAGACCTATTTCTTTCAGGTCTAAATTGCAGCCACTGTTATCAAGGGTAATAAGGGGTTGCTGAGGCAAGCTGATTATAAGGCGAAGGTAAACAATGCTTTTAAAAGCAGTGCCTGAGTAGAAGAACACACAACATTAATCACCTGAATACAGAAAGACTCACAGAGGAAAGAGTAATTGCCCAAGTGCGGCTGCTCTCACTGACCCCTCCAGGGGGCCCACACAAGGATCCCTTTACAGCACTAGTTCTGACTAATAATCATCACCAGCTCATGTCAAGTCCTAATTGCTAGTCCACTGGGAAAAGAAAAAATGATAAATTTTGTTTTGTTCATGACTATGATGAGTTATTATTATACCAATTGGCCCCATATCTGGGGGGTACATTCCAAGAGCTACTGTGAGTGACTTAAACCACAGACAGTACCAAAACCTGTATACATTTTTTTGCTCATATGTATTATGATAAAGTTTAATTTATAAATTAAGTACAGTAAAATAATAACAAGGATTAATAATAAAATAGGACCATTATAACAGTACTGGGATTAAAATAATATGAATGCGACCTCTCTCTTTCCATCCTCCTTCCAATATTTTTTATATTTTCAGACTGAACCTATTCTTCGATTTGTGTGCCCATCCCATCCTTGTGGTGAAAGTTGCAGGGAATCCCTGGCTGAGGTCTTTGGATGGGCTTAATGCTTTCTGGCACAACATATTGCAGGCCCATTGGAATACATTTTTTGTTTGTCCACCCACAAATTTAACGTGTTTTTTTTTTTTTCATCTTAATTAAATACTAGCCATGTACTATAGCCATAACTTTTGCAGCTTGAGGTGTGACAGCAAAACTAGCATGAATTTCTTCTTTCTTCTTCACAACTTCATGCATAGAAGATCCTGTCTTACTGTAGATCTTAGCAAACTCAAGATATAATTTTATTATTTTTTTTTTAAGTTGAGAACTTTTACCTTTTTACTTCACGGAAGCACTTTACAGCTTTTCTGTAAATGTCAGCTTCACTACTCTCATGCTGAGGGGCCATTACCAAGTATAATAAGGTGACTTGAACACCAGCATGCAACACCAGACAGTTCATCTGCAGCCAGACCACTACTGAGTGGCTAATGGGTGGGGTCATCTGTAGTGTGGGTACTCGACAAGGGGGAGATTCACAGCCCAGGTGGGATGGAGCAGGACATTATCATACTACTCAGAATGCCCACAATTTAGAACTTATAAATTGTTTATTTCTGGAATTATCCTATCTAATAAAAGAGTAATATGCAAATTGACCATACCTCCGCTATACCCACAAGCCATGCCCACCAGCCATGCCCACCAGCCAATCAGGAGCAAATATGCAAATAAACCCAACCAAGATGGCTGCGGCCACAGAGAGCAGGAGGGAGGCTTGGGTTTCCCGGGCAATGGAGGAATCCAAGCTTTCCGCCTGCCCTTGCCGGCCTAGGCTTCCAATCAATGCTACAAAGTTTCAATTATAGAAGGTAAATAAATTCCAACAGAAATGGCGGCAGCCCGGAGCTGGAAGAGCAGGTGGCTACAGTTGCCCCCGGTGATGGGGGAAGCCAAGCTTCTGCAGCTCTGGCTGGCCTAGGCCTCCGCTCCAGGCTAAAAAGTTTCAATTGTAGAAGATACATAAATCCCAGATACCAGGGCCTCCGCTTGGGTCGGCAGGGGGCGTGGCTGGTCTGTAA
Organism: Cnephaeus nilssonii; assembly: GCF_951640355.1. Lineage (NCBI taxonomy): Eukaryota > Metazoa > Chordata > Mammalia > Chiroptera > Vespertilionidae > Cnephaeus > Cnephaeus nilssonii. Next base: position 68,224,238 of record NC_137086.1, on the reverse strand, counting down.
ACCACCACAGGCCCCTCGCTCAGGCCGCCCCATGCACCAAGGGAACCCCCACCCTGATCTGGAACACCCTTCAGGGCAAACCAGCTGGCCCCCACCCATGCATGCACCAGGCCTCTATCCTATCTAATAAAATAGTAACATGCAGATTGACCATCACTGCAACACACAAGATGGCTGCCCCTATGTGGTCAAAGAACCTGCCTCCATGTAGACACAAGATGGCCACCACAAGATGGCCAGGAGGGGAGGGCAGTTGGGAGGGACCTGGCCTGCAAGGGAGGGCAGTTGGGGGTAATCAGGCCATCAGGGGAGAGCAGTTGGGGGGACCAGGCCTGCAGGGGAGGGCAGTTAGGGGTGACCACGCCTGAAGAAGAGGGCAGTTAGGGGCAAACAGGCTGGCAGAGGAGCAGTTAGACATCAATCATGCTGGCCACAGAGTGGTTAGGGGGTGATCAGGCTGGCAGGCAGAAGCAGTTAGGGGCAATCAGGAAGGCAGGCAATCGAGCAGTTGGGAGCCAGCAGTCCTGGATTGGAGAGGGTGCAGGCTGGGCTGAGGAACACCCCCCCTCTGTGCACGAATTTCGTGCACCGGGACTCTAGTCCATTTAATAATTTTGGAAAACAGTCGACCAAAGATAACTGAAACCACAGAAAGCAAACCCACAGATAAAAGGGGCTACTATATTATAATTATTACTACTAGAAGCCCGGTGCACGAAATTCGTGCACGGGGGTGTGTCCCTCAGCCCAGCCTGTACCCTCTCCAATCTGGGACCCCTCGAGGGATGTCCGACTGCCCGTTTAGGCCCGATCCTGGTGGGGCCTAAACAGGCAGTCAGACATCCCTCTCACAATCCAGGATCGGGCCTAACTGGGCAGTCGGACATCCCTCTCACAATCCAGGACTGCTGGCTCCCAACTGCCTGCCTGCCTGCCTTCCTGATTGTCCCTAACCGCTTCTGCCTGCCAGTCTGATCACCCCCTAACCACTCCGCTGCCAGCCTGGTTGATGCTTAACTGCTCCCCTGCCAGCCTGTTTGCCCCCAACTTCCCTCCTCTGCCAGCCTGGTCACCCCTAACTGCCCTCTCCTGCAGGGTTGATCACCTCCAATTGCCCTCCCTTGCAAGCCTGGTCCCTCTCAACTGCCCTGCCTTGCAGGCCGGGTGCCTCCCAACTGCCCTCTCCTGCTGGTCATCTTGTAGTGGCCATCTTGTGTCCACATGGGGGCAGGATCTTTGACCACATGGGGGCAGCTATATTGTGTGTTGCAGTGATGATCAATCTGTATATTACTCTTTTATTAGATAGGATAGAGGCCTGGTGCATGGGTGGGGGCCAGCTGGTTTGCCCTGAAGGGTGTCCCTGATCAGGGTGGGGGTTCCCTTGGGGCGTGGGGCGGCCTGAGCGAGGGGCCTGTGGTGGTTTGCAGGCCGGCCATGCCCCCTGGCAACCTAAGGGGAGGCCCTGGTATCTGGAATTTATTTTCCTTCTACAATTGAAACTTTGTAGCCTGGGGCGGCAGCCATTTCTGGGGCAGTTAATTCACCTTCTACAATTGAAACTTTGTAGCCTTAAGCGGGTGAGCCCCGCCAGGGTGTGCTTTAAAGCTTTGCTTCCCCTGTTGCCAGCGGCAACCCTGGCCTGCTCTCTCAAGCTCCATTCTTCCGCCATTTGTTTGAATTTGTTTACCTTCTATAATTGAAACTTTGTAGCTTGAGTGGAGGCTTAGGCCTGCAACGGCTATGGAAAGCTTGGCTTGCTCTGTTACCTGGGAAACCTTGCTGTCTGTGGCTGTAGCCATCTTGGATTGGGGTTAATTTGCATACTCGCCCTGATTGGCTGGTGGGCGTGGCTTGGGCTGGTGGGCGTGGCTTATGTAGCGGAGTGATGGTTAATTTGCATATTACCATTTTATTAGAGAGGATTCCTAGAGGCCCGGTGCATGAAATTCGTGCACGGGGCTGTGTCCCTCAGCTCAGCCTTCACCCTCTCCAATCTGGGACCCCTCGAGGGATGTCCAACTGCCTGTTTAGGCCCAATCCCGGTAGAATCGGGCCTAAACGGGCAATTGGACATCCCTCTCACAATCCAGGACTGCTGGCTCCCAACTGTTCACCTGCCTGCCTTCCTGATTGCCCCTAACCACTTCTGCCTGCCAGCCTGAACACCCCTAACTGCCCTCCCCTGCAGGCCTGGTCTCCGCCAACTGCTCTCCCCTGCAGGCCTGGGTCCCCCCCCCAACTGCCCTTTCTTGCAGGCCCAGTCGCCCCCAACTTCCCTCCTCTGCCGGCCTGGTCACCCCTAACTGCCCTCCCCTGCAGGCTTGATTGCCCCCAACTGCCCTCCCTTGCAGGCCTGGTCCCTCTAAACTGCCCTCCCCTGCTGGCCATATTGTGGTGGCCATCTTGGGGGCAGGATCTTTGACCACATGCGGGCAGCCATCTTGTGTTTCGGAGTGACTGTCAATTTGAATATTACTCTTTTATTAGATAGGATAGAGGCCTGGTGCATGGGTGGGGGCCAGCTGGTTTGCCCTGAAGGCTGTCCTGGATTAGGGTGGGGGTTCCCTTGGTGCATGGGGCAGCCTGGGCGAGGGCCTGTGGTTGTTTGCAGGCTGGCCATGCCCCCCGGCGACACAAGCGAAGGCCCTGGTATCTGGGATTTATTTATCTTCTATAATTGAAACTTTGTAGCCTTGAGTGGAGGCCAGGGCCGGCCAGGAAGCTTGGCTTCCTCCATCACCAGAGAAACCTAAGCCTCCTGCTCGTTCTGTGACCGCAGCCATCTTGGTTGGGTTAATTTGCATACTCGCTCTTGATTGGCTTGTTGCCGTGGCTTGTGGGCGTAGAGGAGGTACGCTCAATTTACATGTTTCTCTTTTATTAATGTAGACTAGAGGCCTTGTGCATGAAAATTTGTGTACATGTGCGGGGTTCCCTCAGCCTGGCCTGCACCCTCTCGCAGTTTGGGATTCCTTGGTGGATGTCCATTTCCTCGGGGGATCGGGCCTAAGCTGGCAGTCAGGCATCCCTCTGGCAGCCCAGGAGCCCTCAGGGGATGTCAGACTAATGGCTCATGCCCGCTCCCCAGCAGGGAGTGGGCTTGAGCCGTTAGTCTGACTTCCTTAGTGCTGCTGCGGAGGCGGGAGAGGCTCCTGCGACTGCTGCTGCACTGGCCAGCCATGAGCTGGCTTCAGGCTGAGCAGTGCTCCTCCTGTGGAAGTGCAATGACCACCAGTGGGCAGCTCCTGCATTGAGCGTCTGCCCCCTGATGGTTAGTGTGTGGCATAGTGACTGTTGGTTTCACTGTTCGGTCGATTTGCATATTACCCTTTGCATATAGGATTATAAGTGAAGCTTGGGGTTGTTAAGAGTTGAAGAGGTGCCCTAGCCGGTTTGGCTCAGTGGATATAGCATTGGCCTGTGGACTAAAGGATCCCAGGTCTGATTCTGGCCAAGGGCAGATGCCCAGGTTGCGAACTTGATCCCTCTCAGTAGAGGACATGCAGGAGGCAGCCAGTTAATGATTCTCTCTCATCATTGATGTTTCTATCTCTCTAGCTCTCTTCTTTCCTCTCTGAAAACAATAAAAATATATTTAAAAAAAAAAAACTTGAAGAGAAGAAAGGCATTAAGAAAAGTCTCTACTTTGTTGTTGTTGTTTTTTTAAATCTTTATTGTTGAGATTATTACAGATGTACTCTTTTTCCCCCAATAGCTCCCCTCCACCTGGTTTCCACCCCACTCCAGTCATCACTACCCTATTGTCTGTGTCCATAGGTACAGCATACATGCATATAAGATCTTTGTCTAATCTCTTCCCGCACCCCCCCACATCCCCTTCCCTCTGAGAATCATCAGTCTATTCCATTTCCCTGTCCCTGATTCTATTTCATTCACCAGTTTATTCTGTTCATCAGATTTTTTATTCATTTAATTTTGATTCACTTGTATTTGTTGTTACTTTGTTGTTCATGATTTTTTAACTTTACCTTTTTCTTCTTCTTCCTCTTCTTAAAGAATACCCCTCAGCATTTCATATAATACTGGTTTGGTGGTGATGAACTCATTAAGCTTTTTCTTGTCTGTGAAGCTCTTTATCTGACCTTCAATTCTAAATGATAGCTTTGCTGGGTAGAGTAATCTTGGTTGCAGGTTCTTGCTATTCATCACTTTTAATATTTCTTGCCAGTCCCTTCTGGCCTGCATAGTTTCTGTTGAGAAATCAGCTGACAGTCATATGCGCACTCCCTTGTAGATAACTGTTTTTCTCTTGCTACTTTTAAGAATCTCTCTTTGTCTTTTGCCCGTGGCATTTTAATTATGATGTGTCTTGGTGTGGTCCTCTTTGGATTCCTCTTGTATGAGATTCTCTGTGCTTCCTGGACTTGTAGGTTATTTCTTTCACCTGGTAGGGGAAGTTTTCTATCATTATTTCTTCAAATAGGTTTTCAATACCTTGCTCTCTTCTTCTGGAACCCCCATAATTCAGATGTTGGTATGCTTGAAGTTGTTCCAGAGGCTCCTTACACTATCTTCATATTTTTGAATTCCTTTTTCTTTTTGCTCATCTGGTTGGGTGTTTTTTGCTTCCTGGTATTTCAAATCATTGATTTGATTCTCCGGATCCTCTAGTCTACTGTTGAGTCCCTGTATATTATTCTTTATTTCAGTCAGTGTATGCTTAATTTCTGACTAGTCCTTTTCCATTTTTTTTTTTTTTTTGAATTCTCACTAAGATCCTTGAAGGTCTCACTAAGTTCCTCAGAGGTTTCTAGAAGATTCTTGAGTAACCTTATAACTGTGATTTTGAACTCTATATCCAGTAGTTTGCTTTCTTCCATTTCTTTCATTTGTTACATGTTTCTTTGTCTCCACATTTTGGTTGCTTCCCTGTGTTTGTTTCTACGTATTGCGTAGCTGCTAAGTCTCCTTGAGGTGATAGAGTGGCCTTGTGTAGTAGGTGTCCTATAGGGCCCAGTGTCTCAGCCTCCCCAATCACCTGAAGTGGACACTCTTGGTGCATCCTGTGTGGGCTGTGTGCACAGTCTTGTTGTAGTTGAGCCTTGATTGCTATTGTTGTCACTGGGAGGAATTGACCTCCAGGCCAATTGGCTGTGGGGACCAGTATGACTACAGTCAGAGAGAGCTGCTGTACAGGAGACACCTTAAGGGGCAGGACTTGCTTCAGTGGGGATTTGATGCTCAATGAATCTGCCCCTTGAGTATGTCGCTTGTAGATATGTAGAGTTGTAATCTAGTATGGTCTGACACTGACCACTGGGTGCACTGGTTCTTGGGTCTCCAGGGAGATGCAAAGTCAGCCACTGCCTGAAGCCACCCAGCAAGAGCTACAGAGAGATCTGCAGAATCCTCCTCTTTGTATCAGGTTTGGAAGTGCCCAGAAGAGGCCCAGCTGTGAAGCAAGGCAGGCTGGTGCTGGTGCTGGGTCTTGGGCCTTTTATTGATATCTTTGGGGCTCCCTGACTCAGCTGCAGCTTGTTTGACAGATTTTAGGCTGAGAAAGGACAGGCCATTCATATGCAAAAGCCGCTGGGCACAGCTTGGGTGGGGTTGTAAATTGGCTGGATCCCCATCTCAGGGAATTTCCAGGGTGGAACAAACAGAAATGGCTGCCAGTCAGCCCTATACCAGGGAGGTCCCAGCATAGGATCAATGACCTCTATGAGCACCTCCATCTGGAAGAAAGCAGCCCCAAGTTCCTGCCCTGATGCCAAAGAGTCCAGTTTCTCTCTGTATGTGTCTGGGTCCCCCAAAGCCTCGCCCAGCACTGGAGCTCAGAGCAAGTGGGAGCTGGTAAGTTCAGTTCATGGTGCCGGCCTTTTAAGAGGAACATCTAGGTCTCCAGCAGCCTGTGTGTCACCCAGTCCCAATCCACACTCTTTTTTTCAGTCCGTAGTTCTTACTGCCCATAGGGACCTCTTTCCCCAGCTTTGGGACGCTGGGCTGGAGGGTCTGGTGTGGGTCTGGGACCCCTTGCTCCTCTGGGCGGCCTCCTTGAAGGCAATCTCCCTCCCATTTAAAAAAGCGGCACACCCAGTTGCCGGACCAGCCTGTTGCAGCCTCTGCACCTCCTACCAGTCTCAATGCGCTTTGTTCTTTACCTCTCTAGTTGTAGTACTTCCACTCAGCCAGCTTTCACATGGTTCTGGATGATAGTTATTCTGTATTTTAGTTGTAATTTTGATGTGGCTGTGGGAGGCAGCGAGTACAGGCGTTTACCTATGCTGCCATCTTGTCTCTACTTTGACTTCTCTTTTACTTTGGTAGAAGCTGTAGGATGTGCATGAGCTCACAGGTCCATTCGGGGGTGGAACAGTGCCTGCAAGCTTGGACAGCCATGTTGGCTGAATGAATGAGCAGACCTTTCTTATTAATTCTAAGCTGAATGCTAGGTCTGAGCTTACTACAAGCTAGTTTTTAGGTTTGCTGGGCATGCATGAGACTGATTGAGACAAAACAGGGATCTTCTGGTTGGTTGGCTAGAATTAATATTTTGGTGTGTAATCTCATAATATTTACACTTCTAGAAAATATAATTTACAGTGTACTTATCCCATATTTAACTAGACTCTGAGACAGAGTTAATTATTCTATTATAACTTTCTGGATCAAATACCTCAAAGATATGCTGATCAAGTCTCTAATAGGAACTTGAAGCAGGTTGCTCTGTTACATAAAAGAACTCAGTGTTCAGAGTCCTCGGTGATATGCTTTCATCATTCTTTCTCAGCATCATTTTCTACTTGTTTGAGAAAAGCTCACCTCACTTACAGTAGTTTCCAGTTATTCTCCAAGTTTTTCTACCTTTTAAAATCTATTATTCCTAAAAAAGTTCTTTATCAAATGGCCTATGTTGGTACCATTGAATGTTCTGCTGAGTATATGAAATTATCTCAACCTATCTGATATTTCTTGGTTAGATAGGTCACTGCTCTCCTCACTGAAAAATTATCCTTTCAGACCCTGTGAATTCTTCATGGAGTCAGGGATGTGGATACATCAATGTATGGTATCAAGACCTTTATCGATAGCAAACACTTACCTTCTGTAATGGTATCTCAAACATTTCTACATTCACCAGATATGCAATGAACAACTCTAATGAGAACTTGATCAGGCCACACAAACATGAGGAGTCTGTGCACCTTCCGCTCTTGGAAAGCAGCAGCAGGGCGGTGGGATGCCTAATAAAACTAGTAAAAAAAAAAAATTGAGAGAAGGAAGAGAGGGCCGGAGGGAAGGAAGAAATAGAAACCTAACTCCAAAATTATCTTTCTCTATGACCTTGGGTAAATTAATCTATCTGACTTTCTAAGGTTGATTAAAAGAGATTGAGTTATATCACTGTTTTTCAGATTTTATCTAATCCAACACACAATATATCTATGTCTTATATGCAGACATATATCTATATCTTATATATCCCTATCAATCTGTCTATGTAGAAATAGACATAGATATAGATATAGATATAGAAGATATAGATATAATGAGATTTTCAGTAGGTAATAATGGCCCCAGATGACCACATTTTCCTACCTGTATATGGCTCTCTTCTTAGTGAATTACATCAGTGGCCTGTGTTTTCAAAAATGTAAATGTGGAAGCATTTTCTCTCCTTGTGATATAAACTTTGTTGATTCTACTCTTCATGCTAGAAATGATTGAGTAGCTTTGATTTTGTGGTTTGAATCCTACTGCTTGCAGAGAAATGGTATGAGATAAGGTATAATTAGATTTCCTCCCAATGTATTGTATTCTTCGCTGCAGAATAAGATATAGCATAGTTCTGTACGTGGTGATTGGTGATAATTAAATGACAATTTTGTGTAACTATTTCAAAGGACTGAACCAATTGAACATTAACACATAAGAATTATATCATGCCCAGCATCTGCACAGCTGAGGTGCTCTGGCTGTCTTCTAGAAAAACTCAGTCACTTGTGTCTAACTGCAGCTTATTTGGATGAGTGCTTTTAATTGCATTTTTATAACTGTGATATTATTTTGCTTAAATAAAATGTAACTAACTTTTACAGTGTTATTTTTTAGATTTACAAGTTGGATGTCTGTAAGATTAATTGTTCAAACCTATTTGTGTGGATCAATGGGGTTTCTTTAAGAATATGTGTGGGGACAGGCATCAACCATGGACCATCCCAGACACACTGGTATATTGACCATCTTGCTTATGAGAGGTTCAGCTATTAGAGAAAGAGAATTAGAAATGCTTTAGTAGGCAAAATCTCTCTAATCTCTCTAGTGTATTCTGGTTTGGAGACTCTGACAAGCTTTGGAGAATCCCATTAAGCTATAGTTTCAAGAATACTAATTATATCAATTTATTTTATAAAGACTGTTTGTAACTTCAGAGATGTAACTTGGAACAGAAATTTTCACCTTTCACTATATAATCTAGCTTTTGCTGTCCAAAAGTGGGAAACTAAGTGAAAGACATATTTACAAAGTTCAGCTCAACATTTCAATTGTAATCAAACTTAATTATAAAACTACTAGAGGCCCCGTGCATGAGATTTGTGCATGGGGGTGGGGGGAGTCCCTCAGCCCGGCCTGCACCCTCTTGCAGCCCGGGACCCCTTGGGGGATGTCCATCTGCCAGCCGAGGCCCAATTTCCCCAGGGATTGGACCTAAGCCGGCAGTCAGACATCCCTCTCATAGTTCTGGGCTCTCGCAGTCTGGGACCCCTCGCTCCTTACCGCCCACCTTCAGCAGAGGCGGGAGAGGCTCCTGCCATCTCTGGGCTTGCCAGCCATGAGCCGGCTTCTGGCTGAGTGTACTGACCACTAGGGGACAGCTCCTGCATTGAGCATCTGCCCCTGGTGGTCAGTGCATGTCATAGCGACTGGTTGTTCCGCTGCTGGGTAGATTTGCATATTATGCTTTTATAATATAGGATACTTGAGCCTTTGTAATTTCCACATTGCACTTAATATAAAACTTTATGGTCATAGGGTTTGGACAACTAGCCATTATTATTTTTACAAACATTTTGTTGAAGAAATGCAAACATTTTGGAGTGTTTTATCCAATTGCTACTCTTCTCAAAAGTAACCCTTTCCCCCTTCTCAATGACCTATGAGCTTTTCAAAGTATCAAGTTTGTCTTCTAATAAAGTATTCAATAATGCACACACATGAAAGGTATCTTCTATTTCATTACTAATTCAATTCAATCACAAAGGCAGCTGACAGTACAAATTTGTAACAAATTGGGCAATTCAAGAAGATATATTAATGAATGCTATGAAACACAGGGATCATTTGTGTAAATGGGATTGAAAAATACACCTGCTGCTTCCAGGCAGCGATAATCATCATGTAGCCAGACCACAGGATAGGGCTGCCTTCTGGGCTGGTGCCCATTTGGAAACAGCCCTCCATTGTTCCTTTGCCTGTGGAGAGGGCTTGCAGACAGCAGGGGTGGCAGGAAGCGAAGCTGTGGGGGTCACTGAGTGCAACCCTATACTCAGACAGGTGTCACTTTTAGACACTTTAATTGATCTCATTTGTTAGTTATACCTGCAAATCACACTGTTATCATTCCCGAACAAGGAATAGAAACCAGAAATTGTCACAAGCTAAAGATAGCAGACCAAGTCCCCAAATGGACCAGCCATATAGATTTCCTAGCTTAGTTTCCCAACAGTACATTAGATGGAAATTAGACACCAGGAAAACTCCAAATTACATGAGGCCTCTTGTTTCTTTATATCAAAATTGACAGAAAACATGGTTTAATATTCAATTGCAGCCAAGGCTGCACATCATACACTAAGATTGGAATGCATGGGAGAGAGAATCTTTGAAGCTGTAGGACAGTTCCGTTTCGGCACAGTAAATAGTACCAGGGCACAGCAAGTATAATACGCATTCAGGCTGCTGGAAAGTGCCACTGCATCCAGTTACAGGGCTCTCCAGTATCTGAATGATGGGAAGATATAGTCCGAGAATACCAATGGATGAGAATAAAGAGGCATTCAAAGGTGGAGGATTTCAAGGGTGTCCCAGCCTGGGTGGTGGTGGGGTGGGGGAGGGTCTGCTTTTCTATGTTTCTTTAATGAATCACCCAGGAATAGATAACCCTCATAAGATCCCTGAATGAGGATACTCTGAGAATGGTTAGGGACTAAGTGCAATTTCAAGGCAGACAGTCCATTACCAAAAAGTCCTCACAACCTTGTATTTACTCAACATAAATACAAACCTACTGTCTTCCGAAGCCCAGCAACTCTCACTGTACTCGTCAGCAACAGTGTTGACTGGACCCTGCACCAGTCATTGTGGTGCGCCCCCAAGAAAACCACCCCAAGGCACTTAGCAGCAGCGGCTCTGCTGTCTGGGACTGCCTAACTGGAGGCCAAGCCAACTCTCATTTCAGCTTCAAATTAGTGCATTGCTGTGAAACACCATCAACTCGGTCAGAATTGTAGTTAACGCAGTAAAATCTGTCTTAAATTCTTGAATGTTCTAAAGTATTTTGTTGTGACTATACTTAACGATGAGTTATCTAGAAAAAATATCAGTGTGACTGGCATATGAGAAATGCCTAAACTTGTACCAAGTAAAAGATACACGAAAGATGTCCTTTTGATCAATCTGAACTTTTGAATATCATTTTCCATTTGTCTTTTTTAATGCATAATTTAAGTAGTAAAATTTTCTCTTTGATGTGAAGTTTTTCTTTATTTAAAACAAGTTAACCATATTTATAAATGAAATCAGAACAACATATAAACATTCAAAAATATATTTAAAAATAATAAAAGACTGTGAGGTGAGAAGCTGTGGCAGATGATGTTACTTAAAATGTGTTGAAAATTTACTAATATTCATCAGATCAATGAGTCTTAGACTTTTGGTGGCATAGGGCTCTTTAACAATCTTATTAGACACTCCCCAACAGTGAAATCAACATACTTTATTACAGATTTGGCATCTGGAATGGATTCCTTTTATTTTCAGAATATTAAAAACAAATTTTACTCTTATCTTTCATGAGCAATTCATTGGCCTTTATTTTTGAAAGAATTTCAAATTAGACCACAGTATGCAAATGAACCAAAATTAAATTTTATTCTGCTGAAGTATAACTTTCAGCAAGAAGGCTGCTGTTGTTTAGTGGGCAATCGTATTTGAAAATTGGGGCATGGTCTTTGGTAAGGAAGTGATCTTTACCATCTGATCAGTTTCGATGTTTTGGTCTGACAGCAACAAGTGCTGAAACACTTCAGCTGTGAAGGATCTTGAATAAAATCTCCCCTAACTTAAGTTGCCAGAAGAGAGTAAGAATCACCTGTAATCTCCAAGTCCATTCACGCTGAACTCATGCAGCTTTACTTATTTTGTCTGCAACTTTATTAGATTACAAGCCTGTGTGGCAGAGCTGGATGCTATGTGGGGACTTTGCCAAGTCCTGGTAATAGATTCATGGGAGAGGCCCCTAGGTATAGAGTAACTAACCTCCTTCTAAGAAATGGTTCTTGGTTTGTTACTATGTCCTGATGGGACTTTGTTGGCCATACCAACCATGGTGTCTATTAAGAACATGATTCATGTTGACATAAGATCTGGCATGTCCAAGAGGCACAAAATCATAAGTGGACAAAATGTTACACAGGGAACAAGGCTGGAGCCAATCATCAAAGAACATAAAGAATGCATGAGTCATTGGGTCATATTCCTATTGTGTCCAATCTTGACTCCTTGCCATCCCCTTCCAAGGCACACTCAGATTCATCAAGAGTTTCCTTTGACTATCTGAGTAAGAAGGAAAGAAATCTAATCTGAGTTATGGGTGACTAACATAACTGGAAAGAAGGTTTGGGGTGTTATGACCCCATTCACATGTGAAAAGGTGCAGAATGAGAATCCGAATCCTTCCTGTGGACAGAACTTCAAATTGTTTACCGTATTGTAAGGAAAGGGCTGAAATACAGATCCTAAGTAAAAAACTGTTTGGCTGAATGGCCGGATATTTGAAATGAGCAAAATTAATGGGTTGACAATGAAGAGACTGACATATTTGTGAATGGATATACTGCAAGTGTGAGAGTATTTGGGCCTGATGTGCTCCTCAAAAACCTCCCACTGCCCAAAAGGCTCCTAAGCATCAGAGGACATGCTAGCGCAGCTGTGGGTGTCAGAGAGCCTCCTTACACAGCTTGTGTAGTGTCTGCCCAATTGGCCACGATGACAGAGATGGAGCTGGAGATCTCGGTAACCAATGAGGAGATAAGGCTGCTACTATGCAGTGGGGTAGATGTTCTGGGGATGGGGCACAACTGAGGTCCTGGGATTTCTCATGTGCTAATGTTATTCAGAAACACAACCAAAGAAAGAGTCACATACTTCAGACTATTTGTGTTTTTGAACCTAAATGTAATAAAAATAGCTATTATAATTGCCTGCCTAATAATTCCAACATTTTCATTACTTCTGAGTTTGTTGTGATGATTGCTTTTTCTCTTCAGATTATGTGGACTTTTCCCTTTGACATGCTTTCTGTAATTTTTTGTTGAAAGATGGTCATGTGTTAGGTAATAGATACTGAAGTTATAAGCCTTTAGTGTTAAGATTTATCTTAATTCAGCTATGGAGTGAATGTGCTTGCTTGTTGTAATTATACCAGAGTGTTCAAATCCTCTTGTGGGTTTATTTTGTCCTTCCTCTTGGCTTCATATCTTGCCTTTATACTACTTCTCAGAGAAAGTCTTAATCTCAAAACTATGTCAGCTATATTTTACTGTTATTAATAAGAACTTGCTGCTGCAGTTGGGTGCCTAGGGGAGGGAGATCTCTAATATTTTAATGAAGTCTCAGTTCCCTAGGGTATTTAATTTTCTACTCCACCTAGTATTAGAGACCCGCCCCCCACTCCTCGCCGAACGACTTGTAGCTCCTTAGCAGATACAACATCAAGATGGAGTGGGGCAGAGTTCCTCTTCATACAGAATTGTCTTCTGGGGAGGTCCTTCTCTACAGGACCAGGCCTTTGTCAGCAGAAGAGTCAGAGAGTTTTTACAAAGGCACGTCCTCCCTCCCCAGCCAGGGTCATCAGGGAGCTGTCTTGGATGGTAAGGCCCTAATAGGGCTGCTAGAGGGAAAGTTGGTAAAAGCATAGGAGACTATTATACTAGTCTGAATTCAGCCTTTAACATTTAGTTAAAATAACTATTTAAGTATTTCTACTCATTATAAGTCATTCTGCGGCTTCTGTTGCAGGTAAGCTAATCTTAGCTACTTTATGTTCCTGAATGCATCTGACTCAACACATTTGTGGTATCAGTCCCCCTTTCAAACTCACTTCTCTGATGGGTGCAAGAAAAGTTGTTTTTTTCAGTCCCCCCCCCACCCCTGCAATGGCTATTTCTTGTTGTAAGGATGAGAGTAATGAATTCCAAGCTCTTTACATATTGAGATAAAACAGATATTTTTAAGCTTATTTTAATATTTCAACATTTTTCATCTTAGTAGTCTCTAGAAGTGTCTCATAAAGGTTTAATTTATTTTTCTGACTGCTAATATTTATTGGCTACCAGAATAACCTTATTTTGTGGTCATTTTCTGCCTCTTCAAGTCTCTTTCTACTGGTTCGTTAGGTTTTTTCTTTTTGTATCATGGAAGTTCTTTATGTATTTCAGAAATGAGATCTTTGCTGTTATATGTATCTCCTACTCTGTAATTTTCTTTTGTACTCAACATATGATGTTTTAAACATCAAAGAAATTTAAAAAAATATATATATATTTCTTATTTTTCAGAGAGGAAGGGAGAGGGAGAGAGAGATAGAAACATCATTGATGAGAGAGAAACATTGATCAGCTGCCTCCTGCACTCCCCCTACTGGGGATTGAGTCTGAAACCCAGGTATGTGCCCTGACTGGGAATCAAACCATAACCCCTGGTTCATAAGTAGATGCTCAATCACTGAGCCACACTGGCCAGGGCAGTGTGGCTCAGTGTAGTACAATTTTAGTGTAGTACAATTTGTAAATCATTTCAGTTATGATTATTGCTTTTTGTGTTTAAGAACACCTTTTCTACCCCCAATTTTAAAGATTTTATGCTATGCAACCATCCAGAAGATTTATTGTTTTATTTTTATGTTGAGATCTATATTTTAACTCAATTGACTTTTGTATATGTTGTGTGGTAGGGATCAAGTTTCATCTTTATTCACTAGAGTATCTTGTTACTATCCTATTAGTATATCTTTTTCAACTGTTTAAAATGTGATCTCTACCACATGTATTAAATATTCTTAGAAAGTAAATACTAAAGTTATAACACATTATTTTGAATATACTGAAAGATAACACATCCCTTGATTAATGCATTTACTGTTTGGAAGATGCATAAGCATTTAGATGGGTGACAAATTTGGATAATAAAATTTCTGTTGAAACCAGTAGCTTTAATAATGCAACAGACTTCCTTACATAGATTATGCAATAAATATGACATTACCAAAAATATTTTTAAAATGACTTGTGGTGCTAATATGGGGGCATAAGTCAATACTTCATAGGTGATAACTTGGAAGGCAGCTTGGAATTTGGATTGGTAAACACTATTATGCCTATTAATGTTGTTTATTAATAGTTCCAGTGTATATCTTCATAGTTTTGATAATAGTCATAGTATGAATGTTTTAAATATTAATGTAACTTCATTAATAAAACAGGATGATTTGACATCTTAGTTTCTTCATTTTGAATTTTTCCTCTGTCTTCATGCAAACTTTGGTGTTTCAGGCTTTCTATGTCCAAGTACCAATGTGAAAGTGCTTTCAGGACTGCTTGCTTCATATTTTCAAATGGCCCATTGGCCAAAGTCAGTCACATAGTCAACTCCAGATTTAAGGGGTGGAGAAATAGACTCTACCATCTTATGGGAAGTGTGGCAAAATCAAATTGCAAGGATATGTATGCAAGGAAAGGGGATTTGGAACTATTTTGGGAGCTATTATATTTATAATGTAGGGATAATACTTGATAGGCACAGCATTCAATCCATAGAAAGTACTTAATAAATATTACTCAATAAATATTTGCTGCCTAACTGACCTACTGATTGATTGAATGGATACTGTAAAAGTAGGCATTTACATTTTAAATTGAAGTAATTACTATTACTTTAAGCCATGGCTGTTCATTCTTACTTGAGAGTAAGAAATACAAAGAAATGCATTTATATTTCATCATGGCAAAGTGTTAAAAATAGACTGCTTAACAGACTTTTGCAAACATCCAAATGATGAGGAGGAAACAACTTCAGCATTTTGTTAGTAAAGGTAAAAATGGAATATATAGTAACAACAGGAAGAATTTTTCCTCTGTAAGGGGAACAGATAGGATGGCATATGCTTTTCTAAATGTGGAGTTGCTCAGTGCTAAGTACAACTAGCACAATGGTAGCAATTAGATGACTCAGCTTCGAAAAATGCTCCTTAACTTCAGTATGCAAAGTCAGTGGTCTAGAATGAAATACAGTGAAAACTACAGTTAAAACATGGAATTTGAGTCTTTTTTACTAGATGTCTAGATGGGTTTGATGTACTAAAAAACTTTTTTGCCTGAAAAGTCATGACATTTTTTCACATGTTCTTGATATGGCCTTGAAATTAAAGAGAAGTGACAGATGCAACAGTTGGTTTAACAATAATTTTCAACATTGCTCCTCAAAAAAGGTTAAGGATATGGACTCAAATATTCTTTGCACAATGTGTTGTCAGAGGCATTCCATTATAATCCTCACATATAAAGAATTAATGTATTTGAACATACTTATAAAAGCTGCCATGAGCATCATATTTCTTGGTTCTATGATTAGATTTTACAGATTGGGGTACAATTAAACTAGTTTCCAATTTACCCTATGTTTTAATTGCTTCACTCTTTTCTGTCATTCATTAACTCATTTGCCTGGAGGTCAAAATGGGACCAGTTACTAATCAAGGCCAATGGCAATGACAACTGCATTGGGCGCCATGTTTCACCTGTCAAGGGGCATCTATCACTCTTCTCCTTGTCAAAAAGAAAATTGAATTAGACTAATGCAAATCTCTGTATTTGCCCTGATTAAAGGCCTACGTCTACTCTAGGCATTGCCTGATATGATTTGGACTTGTGAGAGACTCAACGTTCTTACAACATCATTTGAAGAGAGTGTGGCTGTCTCCCTGGGTCATTAGGCTTCAGATTCACGTATTTCTATGTACTGTAGGCTAGATAATCTAGATGTCCTTTGGGGTGTTAATTAAGAAGTGTATCCAAAACTAATCAACAGATGCACTAGGGCGAAGGAGAGCTGTCTGAAGACCTTGGAATATAACATGCTTCTGGTGCAGAGAAATGAGCCTTCAGCTATTGACAAAAAGCAAACAAGTGTACAGACGGTAATGTGACATAAAAATTCATATATATATACAAGTATACACTCATTTTTCTTGTCAGCTTGTCAACTTTAATTATAAAGGTTGATTTGCTATTTGGCAGATACTAACATTGTAGATGTTGGCCATTTGAAAAGCATCATATGGTCAAGGTCTTAGAACAATGGCATAGGAAGGCAAAGGATGAATGATGTGGTTAAAACCCACACTGGGCAAAAAAATCCTTGTAGCTGAACTGTAAAAATTCCATCATCCCTTCAAGAAAGGATATACTTAATCGCAACAGAATATTATTAATGGATGAAAACCTTGATTTAGAAGGTGCATTTTTTCCATCATATTTTGCATTATTCTCTTTTTTAGTTTATTTATTCCAATATATTTGTGCCTGATATTAAGGGTTTTCTTAGAACTTTAGGTTAAAAGTAACTTTTTTAGCAAGTCCTGGTGTTTGAACATACTAAAAAGTTAGTAACTTCAACCTTTAACGTTTTATTATATATATATATATATATATATATATATATATATATATATACATATATATAATTATTGCTTTCAGAGAGGACCAGAAAGATAGAAACATCAATGATGAGAGAGAATCATTCTGCATACCCACCACTGAAGATCAAGCCCAAAACCTGGGCATGCGCCCTTGTCCAGAAACGAACCAGGAGCCCTTCAGTAGCAGGCTGACATTCTATCCACTGAGCCAAACCAGCTAGGGCTAACTATTAATGTTTTAACAAACTTTATTTCACTTCTAACTTATAGAATCACATATCACTCTTTTATAATGCTTATTTAATTAGTAACATTTCGGTATCTCTCAACTATCTGTTGTTAATCCCCACCTGAATGGTTATCTTATTTGCCAAATCAAAGGTGATAATGGATTCTCATCCTATAAGTCAGATTTTCAACACTTTTCCAAGTTTTGAAGTAAAGAGACACTTGCTTTTTACCTTTACCATTCTAAATGCTATTTGCTAGCTGGGAGACTCAGAGTGCTCATATTCTCTAAAGAAGGTGTGCTTTTAAGCCTTCTTGCCTGTGATAGGCAGGAGATGAAGAAGCTGTTCAGCGGTCCCACTAGTTAATGTTTGGATCCTGAGATATCCATATTGATCCTGAAGTTTGTATTAAGTCTGGTATAAGTAGAATTTGCAAAGCATTATGAGTACAACTTTCAAATTGGTGAGATTGTTTTATTACAAAAACTGTCTTATCCCAAATCAACACCTTGACTTAGATTGCCAAAAAGTAAAAGAAAATCAATTAAGGTAAATCATTCTTTGCACTTTTTCCTGGTAATCAGACATGTATTCCCAGAACAAATTGCATATCATAACACTCTAATTTAATATTACTATCCAACAGAATGATTACATAAGTTATGTCTAGTAGACAATATATAATTATGGCCTATAAAATATTCCTACTTGATTGTGCATATCAAGATTATTCTAACAAAGTGTATTTCTTTTTTATTTAAAAAAATTTAAAAATAAAATCTTTATTGTTGAAAGTATTACATAGGTCCTCCTTTTCCCCCCATTAACCTCTTCAAGCTGTTCCCATCCTTCCACCTGCCCCAGGCCCTCACCAGCCAACTAAAGTGTATTTCTTAACTAATTTTTTATTTAATCTTACTCATATTTGTAAAACAATTTTATGTGTTATGATTTAGTGTCAAAACTTATTATTGGCAAGATAAAAATTTATGCAAAAGACAAAAAATATTTAATGATCAATTTAAATGATAATACAATTTTGTTTTGCTTTGAATTTTTACTAGAGACATACAGATAAAGTTTTAAAATGCCAAAAGGAGGACACATATGTAATACCTTAATCAATAAATAAATAAAAATAAGTTGGTATGATGTTTAACAAATAGCATACAGCTCGACATACACTAGACAGTAAAATGAACCACTGCCAGCAGAGGGCATAGAGACATGAGTACATCTAGAATTCAAAGGTATCTGGAGGAACCTGGAATCTGGGTTCCAGGTATTCTCAGCACATTCTTATGGGCAAGGAAAATCCAACTAGCATATGGTTTATATAAGATCTTACTAAAGGTAGGCAACAACAAAAGGGGAATAAACACACCAGTGTGGACAAAAAAAAGAGGGGAGTGTATAGAACGTAACCTCACAGAGTAATCTGATCATAAATTTCTAAGTAGGCAGGTCATGGTGGGTAGTCATGCCCCAGGCCTATAACTTCTTTAGTAAAAGGTTTTAAGCCAGCCTGTCCATTGTTCTTGTGCATTTAGGTTAACACACCTTTGAAATATCAGAAGCAATACCTCTCTAAGGAGGTGTTAACCCTCAGAGAGCACATTATCTTGTCAAATATCCTGTAACCAATCCCCGCCTTGCTTCCTCCCACCTCCAGGTACATTCCCTCCTTAATCTCAAATGCATAAAAGAAGCTGCAAAACTGTTAATCTTTGGAATGTTTGAGATCTTGTTCCCCCAGTATATGTCATCAGTTTGGCTCAAATAAACTCTACAAGTAAAAATTCTAAAAAAAAACAAAAACCAAAAAACAACAAACAAACAAAAACAACAATAACAAAAAAAAGAGTTTTCAAACATTTATAAAATACTAGAGGCCCATGTGTAGGGTCCCCTACACGCTTTCGCTTTCGATCACGGGGGAGCTGGGTTCCTGTCTGCTGGTGCTGGAGCGGACAGGCACCGAGCTCCCACGCTTTCGCTTTCGCTTTTGATCCTGCCTGTTCTTGGCTGGGCAGAGGCTTCTGAAAGGCCTAGTGCCGGAGCGGACAGGCACCCAGCTCCCCCGCTTTTGATGGTTCACAGCGGGATGTGAGCTCGCTGCCCCAGAGGCCCCTTCTGTTCCGCAGCACAGCCATGGCGCAGACGCTGAGCTCGCGCCGCCGCTGGCGACACAAGCTCAGCGTCCCGCTGGCCCAATTGGTTACCCCAGCCACCCAGAGTCCTGCCCCCTGCGCCTCCCGCTGGCCCAATCGTGGGCGTAGCGGAGTGATGATAATTTACATATTACCATTTTATTAGGTAGGATTGTTAAAATTCACCCTAGCCAGCTTGGCTCAGTGGATAGAGCATCAGCCTGTGGACTGAAGGGTCCCAGGTTTGATTCCGGCCTGGGGCATATGCCTGGATTGTAGGCTTGAACCCCAGTAGGGGCATGCAGGAGGCAGCCAATTGGTGATTCTTTCTCATCATTGATGTTTCTCTCTCTCTCTCTCCTCCCTTCCTTTTTGAAATGAATAAAGAAATATATTTAAAAATATTTTTAAAATTCAATATTCTAAATGTTGGCAACAAACTTAATTTATTAATAATATTAATATTTGTTTTAACTATGTCTTGGGATAATTGATAATTTAATGGTCTTTTAAATATTTTTCCCAAAGACCATGCTCAAATTTCTAGTTCTTTTTACCTTCACTTTGAGAAAGAGTTCAATCTAAGTACATTGTTTGCTAGATGAGAGTTTTTCACCTGTTCATTTCAATGCATAGTCTTGCACACAGACTACACATACCCAAATTCTTTTAGCTCATATTTTCCATCAATCAACAAATATTTACTGAACTTCTAATGTATCTGTTTCTCAGGCACATTATTTTCCTGTAACAATATACAGCATCATTTAAAAAATATCCTTTAGTAACAAATGGATAGTCATAAGGGAAGTTTTTAAGTCCTTTAGTAGATCCACTTAACTAAAACAAAGTCATTGTCCATTAGGTCAACCTTATCATTTGTACAGTTTCTAGTTCACGTGGTCTCCATCTGAGGCCACTCTTTGGGTAATGGAGGGGATCAGACAATGACATTTATTTTCAAAGGAAGTAGGTTTATATTCACTGCCTTGAAAATGCCCTTAATAACTCTGAGTTGAGTCAATTTACTCTTTTTGAAACTATAAACTGTGACTATAAGAAAGAAAGTACCCTGACCAATTGCATGCAACATATCAGATATCTTATCAGAAGTGGATAAGGACCATGTAAACTAGAGACCCATACATAAGAGATAATTTAACATGGAATGTACAACAGGATGGGGAATATTGTGCTTACCATAAACCCTCCTGTGCATATTACCACATAGATTGCCAGGTTGGCAAGAATAAGTCTCTTGGAATGGGGGAGAATGTTGAGATGTCACAGAACCCATTATTTGGTCCAGAAGAATGGCCACCAACTATCATTTGAAGAAGGCTAATTCTGTTTATTTTAGAACTTTCTTTTGCTAAGTGAACATGTCATACTGACATGAGGAGAAGAGGAGACTTTCTCCATGCAGTGTCAAGCACATCCTCTAAATAAATACTGAGAATTAAGTTATTGTTGAAATTCCATAGGACTCACATATCTCTGTTTGGCCTGGCATCCCAAGACTTTATACATTTTCACATCTCATGCCAATGTTCAAACAAGTCTTTAACCTTTTCTTTGGTGATTTTTCTGAGAGTTAATTGTACATTTAAAAAAAATTATCACTGTAACAAACATATTTTAGCATGTGAGTGAAATTCATTTTAAATTTGTTTTAAACAGTAAAATGTCATTTGATCTTGATAAATTAATTTCAAAACAAGGTTAACTGATTCTCTTTTGAGTCAAAAATATGGAATAAGAAGACTTACAAGTGAAGGATAAAGCTACTTACAAAAAATTAGAGGTTTCAAAATTTTCTAAGCAAAGGTATTATTAGAGTAAGTGTATAGTCTACCAAGAAGTTTTCAGTTAGGTCAGCATTTACATTGGATATAGATTCTGCATGCTTGATTTCAAATGTCACATTTAATTATGAAATTTTGTACTTATAGTAAAATTTTTCACAATAAAATAGATCTAATGGGAGATATTTTACATTTCATAAAATAGTCATGCCAGACTGAAGATTTTTGATCTTCAAAATAGAAAAATATGCCCTGACTGGTTTGGCTTAGTGGATAGAGCATCGGCCTGCAGACTGAAGGGTCCCAGTTTCAATTCTGGTCAAGGGCATGTACCTTGGTTGCGGGCACATCCCCAGCAGGGGGTGTGCAGGAAGCAGCTGATTGATGTTTCTCTCTCATAGATGTTTCTACCTCTCTATCCCTCTCCCTTCCTCTATGTAAAAATCAATAAAATATATTTTAAAAAAATAGAATAATAATTTTGAAAAAGAAATTTTAAAAATCATTTTATATACAGGTAATAAATTTAAAGAATACACTACCCTGTATTGTGAAATAGAATAACTTGAAAATGCAAGTGGAGTTTTAAAAAGGTTAGATGTACTCATTAATAGAGATGTTTGTTATTAATGAGAACTGCAAGAGGAGGCTCAAAGCCGTGCCCCTCACCTGGAGCTTCAGAGGAGTCAGTGGAAGGAATGATGGAAGAAAGGCTGGCTGATGTTGAAGAAAATCACTAAACCACCAGTTACTGGTTTCACTTGTTTACCACTATCGTTGCCCATGCCTACAGATCATTTATTTTGTATTTTTGAATAAAAATACATTTGTTCATTCTTGATAAGTAAGTGCAAGAGCTATGTACCAATGTATTGCTTTTCACTTAAATCACTGAGGCATTTTTGCTACTGATCTGTTAAAATCAGGGTTGTAGTGCTTGCCATCATCACCCGAGGAGAAATTAAGAAGCAGCCTTTCTGTGGAGAGTAAGAATAATTGTGTACAAAGTAGAGAAATATCCAATTATGTGACCTTTGTGCAATAAAAATTTGTTTAAAGTTAAAAAATGCTTATTTTGCCTTAATCTATGGTATTTTTGAGTATTTTTTAGCACAAAATCTACTGAACATACATTTTCTACTTTTATTTTTATAGTAGTCTGAGAGGACATTACTAACATTTTCTACAGCTGTAGTAATAAAAACTTAGCAAACTTCTCTTTCCCTCACTCTCAGAGAAAAAACTAGACACCAAAAGTTTTCCCTCCCTTCCCCTGGTGTTCAGAATAGTGAATTTCTAAGGATAATCCGAAGCACCAAAGTACTTCAGTAATACATTTATCCCAGGCTGTATATCACATCTTGGTGCAAAAAGACACATATAAGTGTGTGCATGCACAAGTGTAAATTGAATATATTACATCACATGCAACACAGGTATAATGATTTTGTCCCAAAGCCTGAAGAAGTATTAACATTTATTTCTTGCTGCCATTCATTGCCTGGGACATTTCTAGTAGCTATTTCTTAGAGCATATTTAAACTTTTAGATTTAAAATTTAGATATTTATTTACTTAGTTGATGTAGCTTGGATCTTAGATAATTTTGCCCCAATATTTCAAGTTATACCTGGATAATCTAATGATTTAGGAGGGTTATTTAGGTTAAAAAAATCCCATCAACTTGTATTTTTTTTTCTAAACCATGACCATTGAATAATGAAGTATTTCAATGCTGCATAATAGGTTGCAAATTCGGCAATAAAATGGTGAAATAGTCAGCACACAAGTAGTTGATAATTAACACATAAAATCAGTATTAATATAAGCACATGTCTTCATAATTTCATTTTCTTAAATGACTCATCTCTTTGCATCTTCAGAGAACACATTCCCACAAGCTATTTTTAAAGTTGTAATACACTTTATGTACAATGACTATTAACTTTTACAAATTAGGGAGCAGATCCACTAGAATAGGACAGAAATTGGTAAATTTCTAAAAATTTTAGAAATGTGTAATCTATATTTGCTTTGTGAATTTTGGACATTTACATTAACTAGTGAAAATAAGAGCAATATTTTAGAACTGTCAAAACTTTAGATTAGTTTTGTATTTAAAAAAAATATTTTTATTGATTTTTAGAGAGAGAGGAAGGGAGAGGGAAAGAGAGAACATCCATGCAAAGAGTGTAACATCCATCAGCTGCCTTCTGAAGCGGGGGAATCGAGCTCACAACTTGGGCATGTGCCCTGACCAACAACCCTTTGGTGCATGAGATGCTCAACCAACCGAGTCACACTGCCAGGGCAGATTATTTATGTTTTTAAAGTTGGTAAAGTTAGATGCTGTGGACACTTAAATGTGTCCTTTCAAACTGTATTTTAGCTATTTCTTCATAAAATATATATTTATTATACATGATATTTTTATCTATAAAATATAATAGTACATAATGGTATATAGCATATAAATTATATAACAAAAATAAAGGTAAACAAATGTTTCCAAATATACATTCATAAATCATAGTATTGGTAAAACTTGATAAAAATGGGAATATAGAAACAAAGTCATCACAAATTCTCAAGAGAAGTTCTAAATGTTCTTTTAGTTTTTATTTCAAATAAAGCAAATGTATTACATAAATTTCTAAAATAAATTATTAATCTTACATGAACCTAAATGTGTTTAAATTCTTCAAATAAAAACTGTGACTGTATGGTTTAGCATTAGTCTGACACAGGGTAGAACTGTGGTTACATAGATGAGGCATTTGGGTTGCCTAACATAGAATACAGAGCTTTGAAAGAGTTAAAGTCTCAATGATGGCAACTTCCTTTTAAAGGAGAGTTAAATTACTCAGTAGTGTCTTAAGTGCCTATCTTATTAATCTTATTAATTTAATTAATAAAAAAGAGAATAGCATCAGTTAGAGCGAGAAGTGCATATTCATTTCCAGGTTGTTTAGAAAAGATGTTAAGTGGACACGAAGTCCGTGCAATCTGAGCTAAACCTTGGAGAGTTTTTCCACAAATGCACCAATGTGCACATATTTATAAGCTGTGTTCTCACACCAGCTACGTTCATAAACATAAATGGTTAAATTATTTTCACTAAATGAGAAATGTGCCTTAAAACCCTATACTGCTTGAATATAAACTATTTGTAATTTCTCTTAAAAATACATTAATTTGAAAAGCAATTTATTGCTTAAAATAAGTAATTTATACCTCCCAGGATCTAGATTTATGAATTCTGTATCTTTGCATTAAATCATGAGCACTTCACAATGAAATTGCATTTAAAAAATTTAACAAAGTTCAATGTTTACATGTTTTCCTGGATATTTTCCACGTATTTAAATTTTCAGTGGGAGTAAAACCATTGTGATTTTAACAATTATTTAAAATACAAACACAAAGAACTTTGTCAGTTTCACCAAAACAAGGTAACAAACTGAAACTTAAAAATAATCTACTTAGGTAAGCAAGTGGAATCTTGAACCTTACCATCTAATATTCTCTCTCTGTGCCTTTCACCCAGCTTCGCCTCCCAGGGAGCAGCACTCCCGTGCCTGTCTAACTAGAAATGGACCCCCAGAGAAAACTGCTTCTCCTTTTCTCCTGCTCCTGGCCCAGTCCTTTCCAATGAAGAGTTCCTTTTCCTTCAAAATACATTTGCATGAAAAAAATGTATTATTTTAGGAGGGATGAGAACATGAACATGTAATTTTACTCTATTATTGGAATGAAAATTAGATTAGAGGTAACTACCAAAAAATCATGTTTATGTTTCTGTTAACCTTTTAACATGAACTGTTCGCTTGAGATAAACGTAACACAGCCCTGAAGTCTGTGTGCTGCGTTTGGCCGTTTTCCTTCTGACTGCGGGTTGAGAGCCACCTTTCCCGGGGTCAGCAAGCATCATTCTGGTGCCAGCCTGCGAATGACACAGGGCAATGAGGCGGATGGGGATGTTTTGTTTCTACAAAGACAGGCGAGAAAATAAAAGCAAACTTAAAATTAGTGGGATTTTATATAAAAACAATATTATTTAATTCCTTCTGAAAAGATGATTATAGTCATTTACTATTAAAATATTATCAAATTTCACCCAGAGAATTTTTTTAAATGATATTTTTAAAAAGTCTTTGAATCAACTTATTAAATGCAAGTCATAATAATGAAAAAGATAATATTCATAAATACCATGGCATATTTTAATAGTAATCTTTCAACTTTAATACGTGAGAATAACAAGTTTGTACTCATACGAAGGTGTTAATTAATGAATGGCAAACCTTCACCAATTACTGACACAGTCTTCTCTCATTCTGATATATGAAACATTTAATGAAGTCATAGTTTATTACCAATGATCCACTTTTGATTTTTTTTAACTGTGGGAGAAGGATTGAAATAATTGATTTAGTTTCAGCCACAGGACTTTAAGATCACAGCAGGTGGGAAGCTGCATTTTTGTCTGCCTCCTTCAGGCTCCAGGAAAGGTCATAACCTCCAGGTCATAACCGCCGAGGACAAAATCAGGACCGGCCCTTGCCCACGAAGCTCAGCTCTGAACCTGCACTCCAGCCCTTCACCCTCCTGGCCACAAAGCTGTCGGTTCGTTCTGAGTGAAAATGTTATTGCCCTTAATTTCCAGTAACAAGGTCTGGTAGTTTGTGAACACAAACGGAAAAACAGCACAGATTTCCCCGAGCATTCTCTCTGGAGCTGAGGGCGGGCACGACTCAGCGTGGACGGTGAGTGGACAGGCTGTCACGTCATTTCGGCCCCGTCCTCTGCAAAGGCCAACTCTGCCACGGGGGACCCAAGTGGGGCCGGACCTGCCCGTCTCCCTGAGCTCCGGGAGGCCCGCAGGGAGACGTGTTCGGACCATAACTGCAGTAAGTCCTCTTGGGAAAGGCGGTTCAGCATCGCAGCTCCAGAAAACATGACAGCTTATCGCATCTCACCGACGATGACAGAGTCCCTGCAGGAGGAAGGAGCAGGCCCAGGGTGTCCTTTGGGAAGAATCCACGGTGTCTCCTGCGGTGGAGGCATTGCCCCAGAGGCTTCCAGATGGAGCCGGTCAAGGAGGCGCACAGCGCACTGGAGACTGAGCAGGTGTCTACCCTGCCTTCACACAGCTCCCCTGTATCGCTTTGAGTTTTTAGATAACTGTCTTACAAGCTTGTTCTGTGGCAGTTTTGAGAAAGGACAACATTGATGACAGTTGCATTTGTGTGTTAAGTAGTTACAGGTCCCACGCAGGTGAAAGGCGTTTTCTGTCGCTGTTTGGGGGGGTGGGGTGGCCGTCTAGTCTCCCTGCCCTGGCTGCTGTCCTCCTGACCCTCCTCCTCCCACAGCCCGCCCTCTGCGCAGTGCCCCTCTGCCCCCGTCCCTCCTCCCACAGCCCACCCTCTGCGCAGTGCCCCTCTGCCCCCGTCCCTCCTCCCACAGCCCGCCCTCTGCGCAGTGCCCCTCTGCCCCCGTCCCTCCTCCCACAGCCCGCCCTCTGCGCAGTGCCCCTCTGCCCCGTCCCTCCTCCCACACCCCGCCCTCTGCGCAGTGCCCCTCTGCCCCGTCCCTCCTCCCACAGCCCGCCCTCTGCGCAGTGCCCCTCTGCCCCGTCCCTCCTCCCACAGCCCGCCCTCTGCGCAGTGCCCCTCTGCCCCGTCCCTCCTCCCACAGCCCGCCCTCTGCGCAGTGCCCCTCTGCCCCGTCCCTCCTCCCACACCCCGCCCTCTGCGCAGTGCCCCTCTGCCCCGTCCCTCCTCCTCCCACAGCCCGCCCTCTGCGCAGTGCCCCTCTGCCCCGTCCCTCCTCCTCCCACAGCCCGCCCTCTGCGCAGTGCCCCTCTGCCCCGTCCCTCCTCCTCCCACAGCCCGCCCTCTGCGCAGTGCCCCTCTGCCCCGTCCCTCCTCCCACAGCCCGCCCTCTGCGCAGTGCCCCTCTGCCCCGTCCCTCCTCCCACACCCCGCCCTCTGCGCAGTGCCCCTCTGCCCCGTCCCTCCTCCTCCCACAGCCCGCCCCCTGCGCAGTGCCCCTCTGCCCCGTCCCTCCTCCCACAGCCCGCCCTCTGCGCAGTGCCCCTCTGCTCCCGTCCCTCCTCCCACAGCCCGCCCTCTGCGCAGTGCCCCTCTGCCCCCGTCCCTCCTCCCACAGCCCGCCCTCTGCGCAGTGCCCCTCTGCCCCCGTCCCTCCTCCCACAGCCCGCCCTCTGCGCAGTGCCCCTCTGCCCCGTCCCTCCTCCTCCCACAGCCCGCCCTCTGCGCAGTGCCCCTCTGCCCCGTCCCTCCTCCCACAGCCCGCCCTCTGCGCAGTGCCCCTCTGCCCCGTCCCTCCTCCCACAGCCCGCCCTCTGCGCAGTGCCCCTCTGCCCCGTCCCTCCTCCCACAGCCCGCCCTCTGCGCAGTGCCCCTCTGCCCCGTCCCTCCTCCCACACCCCGCCCTCTGCGCAGTGCCCCTCTGCCCCGTCCCTCCTCCTCCCACAGCCCGCCCTCTGCGCAGTGCCCCTCTGCCCCGTCCCTCCTCCTCCCACAGCCCGCCCTCTGCGCAGTGCCCCTCTGCCCCGTCCCTCCTCCTCCCACAGCCCGCCCTCTGCGCAGTGCCCCTCTGCCCCGTCCCTCCTCCCACAGCCCGCCCTCTGCGCAGTGCCCCTCTGCCCCGTCCCTCCTCCCACACCCCGCCCTCTGCGCAGTGCCCCTCTGCCCCGTCCCTCCTCCTCCCACAGCCCGCCCCCTGCGCAGTGCCCCTCTGCCCCGTCCCTCCTCCCACAGCCCGCCCTCTGCGCAGTGCCCCTCTGCTCCTGTCCCTCCTCCCACAGCCCGCCCTCTGCGCAGTGCCCCTCTGCCCCCGTCCCTCCTCCCACAGCCCGCCCTCTGCGCAGTGCCCCTCTGCCCCCGTCCCTCCTCCCACAGCCCGCCCTCTGCGCAGTGCCCCTCTGCCCCGTCCCTCCTCCTCCCACAGCCCGCCCTCTGCGCAGTGCCCCTCTGCCCCGTCCCTCCTCCCACAGCCCGCCCTCTGCGCAGTGCCCCTCTGCCCCGTCCCTCCTCCTCCCACAGCCCGCCCTCTGGGCAGTGCCCCTCTGCCCCGTCCCTCCTCCTCCCACAGCCCGCCCTCTGGGCAGTGCCCCTCTGCCCCGTCCCTCCTCCTCCCACAGCCCGCCCTCTGGGCAGTGCCCCTCTGCCCCGTCCCTCCTCCTCCCACAGCCCGCCCTCTGCGCAGTGCCCCTCTGCCCCGTCCCTCCTCCTCCCACACCCCGCCCTCTGCGCAGTGCCCCTCTGCCCCCGTCCCTCCTCCTCCCACAGCCCGCCCTCTGCGCAGTGCCCCTCTGCCCAGTCCCTCCTCCCACAGCCCGCCCTCTGCGCAGTGCCCCTCTGCCCCGTCCCTCCTCCCACAGCCCGCCCTCTGCGCAGTGCCCCTCTGCCCCGTCCCTCCTCCCACAGCCCGCCCTCTGCGCAGTGCCCCTCTGCCCCGTACCTCCTCCCACAGCCCGCCCTCTGCGCAGTGCCCCTCTGCCCCGTACCTCCTCCCACAGCCCGCCCTCTGCGCAGTGCCCCTCTGCCCCGTCCCTCCTCCCACAGCCCGCCCTCTGCGCAGTGCCCCTCTGCCCCGTACCTCCTCCCACAGCCCGCCCCCTGCGCAGTGCCCCTCTGCCCCCGTCCCTCCTCCCACAGCCCGCCCTCTGCGCAGTGCCCCTCTGTCCCAGGAGAGCCCAGCAGGCACAGGGACACTGGGGACTGGCTGACAACCTCCCTCCGCCCGCTCTCTCACTCCTGTTTTATGCAGTTTGGAGAAAAAGCATTTAACTGTAAGAAGGTGAGCCTTGGGTAAGCTGGAGGCTAGGTGCAGAGTCCCCCACGGTTGCCTTCAGGAAGCCTGCCCCCGAAAGTGAGCTTCAAAACAGATGCAAGGAGCCTAGACAGGAAGGCTCGTCCTTAAGGAGCCCAGGGTGCAGAGGAAGTGTCACTGCTGCTCCCAGCGCCCCTCGCCCAGCGAGGGCAGGGCTGCCCCGGCCGCTCTGCTCCGGTGCCAGACGGGCAGCTGCTCTCCTCCAGGCGCATGGCTTCTTTTATTTTATTACTTTTAATATTTAAAGTCCTCACCAGAGGGCATGTTTTACTGATCTTAGAGAGACGGGGTGGGGAAAGAGGAAGGGGGGGGGGAGGGAGGTGTGGGGGAGGGAGATTGGTTGCCTCCTGTACTCACCCTGACCAGGACTGAACCTGGGACCCTTCAGTGTCAGGAGGATGCTCCAGCCAACTAAGCCACACGGGCCAGGCTGACGGTTCCTTGTCATGTCCAGTGAGAATGATGGGAGAGGCCAGGTGGACGGCCAGGAGGAGCTCCTTCACTCCCCTACTACTCGCATCTACACTCGCCTATCATTTTACCCGGGGACATTCCCATGGCCCCACCCCCAGGGCATGCCAAGCACCCGAAGGGGACCCATACCTGTGGCCTAGCCTCCAGGACCTGCTCCAGGCGGCAGCTCACCACCAGATGCCCAGCCGGCTGGCGGCAGGGGTGCTTGCTCTTGCCCGCACCTTCAAAAGAGGCCAGGAGCTGGGCCTGCAGTGCCGCCCACTTAGCCAACGAGGAAACAAAGGAGGCTGGCAGCTCGCAGAGGTCACAGACAGCAGCAGCAGGGTGGGAGGGGATCCGGGAGCAGGAGACAGAGCCCTACGTCCAGGGTCCTCCACCCCGTAAACGTGTTTATTAAATATATTTTATTGGTTTCAGAGAGGCGGGGAGAGGGAGAGAGAGAGACACCAAGGATGAGAGAGACTCATCGGTCGGTTACCTCCCGCACGCCCCCTACTGGGCGTTGGGCTGGCAACCCTGGCATGTGCCCTGACCTGACCGGAATCCAACCTTGACCTCCTGGTTCATAGGTCACGCTCAACCACCGAAGCACACCGGCCAGGCCACCCCGTGAATGTTGCTGAGAAGATGCTTACACTTCCTGTGAGCGGAGAAGGCTGAGCCGAAGATGTGGCTGTTCGCCTGGAGCCCACGGCGAGGGGGCTGCTGCCCATGGAGGGGCGCCCGCTGTGCAGGGTGCGGCCCTCCGGCCTCAGGGCGCGGTGCGGGCGCTGGCGGCTCCTCTCTCTCCCGAGGGCGTGCGCGGGTCCGAGCCGGCTCAGTGCGGCCTGGTCAGAGGCTCCGCTCCCAGCAGCTTCCTCCCCGCTCCCCGCCCACCCGACGCCCCAGCGCCTAAATGCTGACCCCTAACTGGTGCTGTGCATTTTCAGGGCCCTTTCTGGTGCGCATACGGGGTTTATCTGACCGGTGCCTTTTTCCGGGAAGGCGTCCTCTATCTTTTCATCCGTCCGGCTCCGCTAGGAGCTCCGGGAGCCAGCCAGCCCCCAGAGGCGCTCTCTGCTCCAATATCCAAACGGAATAGCTAAGGAGACCTTTATAAAGGCTTAATTTCCACCGTATCCCCGCATTGCCAAGGCCACCTTCCATGCTCCAGCTCTCCCTCCGCGGTCCGCCTCCAGGGCCTCTTCTGTGTAGACAGACCCCCTGTGACCCCTGGGCAGCGGCCGGGGACCTCAGCCAAGGGCGGGCCCTGACCGTTCGCAGACAGGACGGAGGGCTGAGGGCTCAGAGCTAGGTGTGGTGGGGCAGCTGGGCACGATCCTGCCAGCAACTCCCCATCTCCGACACGAAAGCTTCGCTAAAGAATGTATTTAAAGGTGACATTAGATGATCTTTGAAAAGATTTAGAACAGATTTAGGCACCAGTAAGTGCTTAAGAAATGCTAGCATCCTTCTTTCCTGTGGTTGGGAGATAAAATACAATGACACATGTAAAACAATTCACTGCAACATCAGTGCTATTAACAACGTATAGACCAGGTAACCCTTTAAAACAGAGGACTGTTAAAATCACCAAGAACATCAGGGTCTACTAATCAAAATTCTTGTTGCATTCCCTTTGCAGAAAATGTGATACCTGTGGTGGTTTCATAAAACAGGTGATTATGTTTAAAGGATGCTTTTGCATGCCGCTGCTGTCTTATTTGCTTAAGGACAGATTAAGGAAGTGTTAAAGCTAAGCAGAAAGCAGCTCTATTTCAAAAATACTCATTTTTAAAACCTCATGTAGGTTCTTTTTTCTGGGATCAAAGCAAAGAAGGTCTGCTACTCTAGAAACCTAAAAATAAAATATTACAGCGAAAGAAAACATGGGCTTCTTTTAGAATTCCAGAGCTAGGTGACAGGTGGAAAGAGAAAGTGCTACTTTTTCTTAATTTCTCTGCTCCTGAGCAAGTTCTCCACAGAAACGTATCATCTAATCATTTAAAATGTAACACAGAGGTTTCTATCGTTTCTTTTCTGAATGACGTCTCTAATTTTAAAAATTAAATACCTCGCCTAATACTGATCAGATCTTAAGAAGACAATTTAACATGAAAACTGATCAATGTTCCCATGTTCGCTCAGAGGATGTTCTGGAGTCCATCCTGAGCGAAGGCATGGAGGCCCTGCACCGCTCGCAGCCTTGGGCGGGGAGGGGACGGGGGCTGCACAGCCCGCCCGTCTGTCACTTCCACCTGCTGTTTGGGGATGCACCCTTGAGTGTTTTTTTGTTTGTTTTTTCCCTACATGGGTGCAAACTTTTATACGCCAAACCCGGTTATATTTATGAATGACATAAAAAGTTGGAATTTCACAAGATAAAAGAAAATATTAAAAGCATCAAAAAATAAATGCCATGTTATTGCAGACTTATATTTTAAAGATTTTTTGAATCCAAGTCCAAGAATATATCTTTTCTGGGATGATATGCTTGAAAATAATCCTATCTAATAAAGAGGGAATATGAAAATTGACCGCCACACCCTCACAAAGATGGTGGCGCCCAGTCCACTCAGACCCGCCCCCAGGCAGGTCCGGCCACTCCACGTGCCTGCCTCCGGAGTCCCCCAGTCCCCTCAGCGCCCCCAGCTGCCCAGGGTGAGCCTGAGGCACAGGCAAACCTTGGATGGCAGCTGCACAGCCACCCAGGGCCGCCGAGGCTCAGGTAACCAGGGCTGGCCAAGGCTTGCACTGTCAGCAGGGGCAGCAGCAGAGATGTGATGGGGGCATCACCTTCCCCTGATCGCCGGGTTGCCTCCTGCACCTGAGGGTTCCTGGACTGTGAGAGGGGGCAGGCCAGGCTGAGGGACCCCCCACTCCAGTGCATGAATTTACATGCACCAGGCCTCTAGTTTATTCATAAAATAAGACCCTCAGTACCTTTTTACAAATCATTTCAATAGCAAGTTTGTTTCCTCAATTGGACTCAGACTCACTGAACTAATTACTTTGGTGTCCCAGAAACACAACCATGGATTATGAGCTAGACATTTAAAGAAGAGTGTTAATGTTCTAATTATTTTGTTCTTATACCTCGCCTAACACGGATCATAGTATGCAATTTTTGAAAGACGCTTTTACAAAAATTAAATGCTGGAGATTGATCCTCATACTGAATTTTATATACATTTAGAATAGAGTTTATCTTTAGAAAAAAACAGTGCTAGATTAAGGAGAAGTTTTGTTTTCTGTTCATTTTTTCACTACTTGTTTCAATTTTAACTTCAGTTGATGAGAATATTTAACAATGGGTGTCAGTTTTTGAGCTCCTCCTGCGGATATCCCCGGCTTGCTTACGCTGGCTTTATTTCTCTCTACCTCTCAGAGAATGTGCCTTCAGTTGCTGCACCATGTGAAATACTATAATTGGAACCTACTCTACATTCAAATAGATAAATTATTAATACTCTGCTGCTGTTAAACAAGCATCACATTTGCAGCATTGAAATTCTGATTTGTCAAGTATTGGGGGATGTAACTATATTAAACAATGCCTTGATGTGAGGGGGAAAACATTCTTTAGAAGGGGCATCTTAATCAGTTTCATGCTGAGCAAAAGAAAATTGTAAACTATGCATTAAAAGAAGATTTACTGAAAGTTCTTTTTGCTAGATCCACTGCATTCTAATTCACCGCTTCCTGTTAGCTTTCAATGTATAATATAGGTAATCTGCCAGCCACATTCATGAGCAAAGTTGGATGTGGATTTACACTTGTGGGGCTACATTACAATGGGTAGATTTAAGGTCTTATAAAATGAGTTTTTGGATTTGTTACAGAGGTATGGAGCCCCTCAGATATAGGCAGATAGGTTTTCCAACATATGGCAACCACCTTATTATAAAACAAAACAGTGTCAAATCAAAGCACCTGATTACGATTCTTGAGAGCTATGCAGTTCCGATGGCCAGGCTTATATTTAATACCTCAGAAACAGCATCATTTATTTTTCTGTCTTCTCTTATCTTTAAGTTATTGGGTCTGTAGGCTTAGAAACCTTAAGCAAAAGGATAAAATACAAATTATAGAAAACAATGGAGTATGAAGAAATGAAATGACATTCTCCCCAATCCTGAGAGAGATGGTTTGCACCCCTCTGTGCAGTCGGGATGAATCCCGCTACAGAGAGCTGTGGAGGGAGAGTGGGTAATCTTGGGGGCCCCAGGAAAGCATCCACACCACACCAGCAATAGTCAGTGATCATAGAGCGTTAGTTTCCAGGTTTGAAATAACAATAATCCAAGTTTTTGAACAATAAAATCTATTATTGACAGGACTCAAATAGTAAAGAAAAATTGTCAGGCATTATTTACATACAGTGAGAATCATCAAAGGTCTAGAACAAGGTGTGTTTTATTTTGGAATAGGTGGGTTCTCCTTGTTTTCAGCTCTTTCTTCCCATTTCAAATTCTTTGCGAAGTTGTGGGTTTGGGACACTCTCAGGACTGGACATGAATAAAAACAGCATCACCATCAACAGCAGAAGCAAATTCCTTTACAACGTTTGTTTCTGAAAAAAAAAAAAAAAGATCTTTGTGGAAATTGTAGTGAAGGACAATACACTGTGAGTGGATAAATCTATTCAGTGGGTGTAATAACTAGTTAGCTTATAACCAATCGGAGTTCAGGGTTCCTGGCCTTGTCCTGGGCTTTGTCCCTGTCACCGCTCTGTTATTCCGGAGGCTCTAGTCCCGGTACTGATGGCACAAACCTGGGCTCTAAGGAACTGTCTGCTCCGAGGACAAAGCTGGTGGTCATGTCGCATGTTAGTTACAATAATGATCATCTTTAGTGCTTTTAGCTGTCAGAACTTGCACAGCTAACAACAACCAGCCTTTTACTAAAATTCTACCCCATCAAACTAACTTAATTAGCAATTCAACTCCTTATTTTTGTTTTGGCTTCCCCTCTGGCTACTAATTAAAGCTTAATCGAAACCGCTGAACTGAGGTTGTAAAGAATTCATTAATATTAAAATTAGCCCCAACAATTTTTTGGGGGCTGGTGCAATTTCTATTTGTTACTGTCAGAGATTTAAAATTCAGTTGAATTGCTAAAAAAAAAAAAAAAAAAAAGCCTTCCCAGAAATTCTCATTCTGCCATACACATGAGTTGAGCACATATGACGAATGCCAATAGTTATATAAACAGATCATTTCTGACCAGGCAAACTCAGCCCGCTGGGGCATTTACAATATATTTAGCCAAAATATAACTTGGGCTATTTTTCTGAAGTCATTCACATTACTTTATCCTCCTAAGTGCTTTCATATTTTGGATAAAAGGGAGGAGAAGGAGCTCTGGAAAAAATTTCAAGAATTGATCTTGGTGTATTATCTTGACAAGATTAATATATTTGAAAAATGAACAGATTTAGCTCTTCACTTTGATTTTTTTACTTTTTGTAACATCAAAGATTACTCTAAAAGCCACACTGGTCATTCTGAAAAGTAAAATCAGATCAGCACCAAACTCTACTGCTCTGTATGGGGCAGTCTTTACTTTTTAACTGAAACCGGATCTTTTATCAGGAATGGCTGAAAAGGGAATGTAATACATTTTGTTCTCCAATAAAATAATCATATTGGTGTATGCCTTCAATTATTTTCCAGATTTCTTTTGATGGTTTAAGTAGTAAATTTAAAGCTATTAGGTTTTTATTTTAAGCCCGCATTAAAAAGTCATTTATTCAGCATTGGGATATTTGTAAGTATTCTCAATTTCAATGAGACCACATTTTGTCTTCTAGTTTGTGACATGTAAATGTAAATTGGAAATGCTTTTCTTGGTGAACAGGAAATGATTTTCATAAATCAAATTCTTTTCATTTTTTTATATTTTAATAAATTTGTAAAAATGTGTATATTTATTTTACCCTTTAGGAAAATTCCACGTGTGTAGGAAACAAATTTGTTGGCACTAAAATATACAGCAACTAATACTACTTAGCATATTTTATTAAACCTGAAAATTAAAATACATTTATAAAATGCAAAGCTTGGTCAAAATATACATGAACAGTACTGTTGCATCTAGGTTTCATTTAGATAACACATGTTACAAAATAATCACACATACACATAAAAGAAATAGA
Source organism: Cnephaeus nilssonii (assembly GCF_951640355.1). NCBI lineage: Eukaryota > Metazoa > Chordata > Mammalia > Chiroptera > Vespertilionidae > Cnephaeus > Cnephaeus nilssonii. The sequence goes on along the minus strand of NC_137086.1, from coordinate 68,188,642 downwards.
TGTCAATTTTAAACCCTGGATTAAACCAACAATGGCATTTAGGGCACACAATTTAAATCTTGGTGACAATTTCCACAAAGTTATTTAAATACATTTTGACTTCTGACAAGAGGATGTAATTTATAAAACAGCACTTGCCTATCAGTGGAACCTAAATCAGCATAATAACGATACTTTCATTTCTGCACACACAACGTCTGACATCCCAATGTGGAGCCTTTTAAAGAAACCCGTGGTTGAGTGGGGGTGGAAAGGGACTTCACTTTGGCTGGTGGGCGCACAATGTGTGTGCAGATGATGTGTTATAGAGTCCTGTGCTTGAAACCTATATGGTTTTACTAACCAATCTCACCCCAATAAATTCAATAAAAAGAGAAAAAGGAAAAATAAAACTAAAAATAGTCAATATACATAAGTAGAAATTGATGGATAAAATACTTAAAACATTTACCTGATTTGAGGAAACCAAAAATTACTTTCAAAAAATAATGTTTCCTCAAACAAACAAACAAAAAATGTTCCTTAAATACAGAAAAGTCAAGTCCAGCTTCAGCTGCAGTCATCCTGTAAATGAAGGGTGGTGTTTTGATGTTATCATTGCCTGACAAAAGCATTATCTGATATTAATGTTGCATGATTTTTTTTATCAGTGTTTTGAGTTAAATTCTTATTGTGTTCCATACAAAAACACTACAATCATAAGATAACATTTTAAAATAGGTTTACAAATTTCTGTTTCAAGTGAAATGAGGCTGATATTAATGAGTGATTTGAGTTATTGAAGAAACATATTAAATTAAGGGAAAATAAATACTTATTTTAGCTTAAGCAAATTCAATCTTTATTAATCAAAGAAAATGCTACTTTCACCATTAAATTGGAATTTGACCTGAGAAGTAATGAAAGAAGCCACAAGCTCTCTATAGAGTATTTGAAAAAAAGAGAAAAAAAAGGAGTAGTTAAATTAGTAAAGTCTGCAACTATCTTTGAAGCTTAAGTTTTAAATATTATGTATTTAAAACTTTCAACACAATAAAACAGTGATACTGTCCAAACATTTTCCTAAAATACTGCTGATATTCTTTGGATGCATTTGAATTTGATGTCCTTAAGTAAGCCAAGAAATCCTTCGCATCTACAGTCTCATGAAAGCTTGCATTATTTTATACCAGACCAGACTGGCAAATGCTGCTGTACAACCGAAACATCTACAAACAACAATTTCCTAAAAGGACATGGGAGAACGTGCATTCACCAAGAAATTACATGATATAGTTCAGAGTATATGGTGCCGTCACTTTGATATTATAGGAATGTGACAGTTTGATATGAAAGTGGTATAAAACAATATGATTCTAAAGTAGAATACAGACAAGTCTAATTAAGATATTTTAACTTTATTGTTTTAAGAATATTTTTTTCCCTAGCCGCTTTAATGATTCTATTTTTTAAATTTATTTGTTATCTTAAATGAGGGCATCTCCTGCACAATTGACACATCATTATTGTCATTATATAAAACCTATCTGTTACACACAGATTTCAAGTAAATATTTTGGTATTTCTCAACATAGCCTTGTTTTGTCAGTACTTCATATTGTGTTTTTTTTTTCCAGTATATAGGTCAGAACTATTATTACATTTTCAGTTTTACAGAGATACAATATGTAGATGTATCGTTTTGTTTTAATTGTAGCATTGATCTTAACTAGTGTTAGAAGTCTTGTTACAATGTTTTAGGATATCAGAATAATAATAAGCAAAGGAATACAAGACACCTACCATTCATACAAATATTTATTTTCTTCTCTTATTCCTCTTCTCACCTATATATACTTAATCCAGAAAGTGTTATTAGTCCTCAAATATTTAGTAAAAAAGAAGGGGATGCCATGCTTAATATATATATATATATATATATATATATATATATATATATATATATATATCCACCTAGGATTTATTTTTATAAACTGAATTGATGATAAAAGGGATTATATCATTGTAATGATCTACTTTTATGAAATTAATAAAAATGTTGTCATATGTGAAATAATGATTTTTATAAATAAAACATTAAATGGTTCTCAGAACACTTTACCATGGTTTTATAATAAAGCAATACCACAAGAAGAAAAATATTTGCTTGTGTATATCAAAATAGTACTTTTTTTCCAGTCATATTTTCCCTGTGTAAGTCCAGGGGGAAAGAGTGGAGGGACTGGTTTGGGTTGGTGGAAGGGAACACAGAATGACATCCGGGGATAAAGGACCTCAACTCGCCTCAGTGTCTGCCCCTCATGATACATGGTGACCCAGTGCTGGCCACTTGAATGAGCTCATTGGAGCTCAGCCTTAGTGTTGTCCCCTGGGTCAGGCCTGTAAGTGTGAGCTCCTTTACAGAACATTTTAGAGAGACTTCCTTTACTAAGTTCCTCATAGTATGTGAAGGAAAGTCAGCAACAGAAGAGCATCACAAAGGGGGGAATTAAACAGTGGTCACCAAGGGCTGGGAGTTTAATGAGTAGAGTCTTGATTTTGCAAAAGGAAGCGTTCTGTGGGTGAATGCTAGTGATGGAAGCACAACAGTGTGAATGTACTTGGTGCCCCTGAATTGTACATTTCAACATGATTAAGGCAATAATTTTTGTGTTCTGTGTATTTTGTCACAATTTAAAATATATGAAAATGGAGGAACTTTATTTTAAAGGCAATGCATATCTGAACAGGAAGAATCCTCTGTTCATTTCAGGATCAAGAATATGGTCCTGTGACCTGGGACAGCAGACCTGGGGTCAGGTGACCAGGAAAAGGGGTCGGTGTCTCAGGTGAGAAATACCATCCCTGTCTAATTCGCAGCAGGGAATTCACAGACACACTTTTAAAGTAATATCTTGGATTGCCCAGCTCTGAAAAACAGTTAATAAAATCAAGAAACTAAGTTTTACAATTTGAGCAAATACTGTCAGTGAGCATAACAATTGTTTTGAAAACTTCTTTTAAGTACAGGTAGTTCTTTCAGTTTTGTATGCAGAGAATATGATATGGGACAGGTTCTGGGGAGGGAAGGAGAGACAACAGTGGCAAGACCACAGGAGAGAGTTAGTTGCAGGTGGAACCAATACCTTCGTGCAACTGTATCATTATTCCGGTAATAACAGACTCGCAGTAGATGAAACCTGTGGTGTCATTAAAAGCTGCTTAAATTAACCAGTTAGCAAATTTCACATCATTTTCTTTTCCATATTGTATGTTGAGTTATTTAAAATGCAAGTATGGACTTTCTATAAAGATTAAAGATCCTTCTCAAATATGTTTAAAATGAGTATCTAAACATGGTCAGACCAAAATGACACACCCCGTGTGGATAAAACACACTCTTTCCTGATGGGCTTAGCAAGCTTTAGACCTGTCTTGGTATTATGCACTTTACAGGAATATGCAAGAAGGTCCAATGATTTGTTGTCAAAGATTAGGAGTAAGTGAATTATAGCCAGAATGCCTAACAATTAGGAGTTAACTGTATAATTAAGAAGATCGATTGTACAAATCTTCAAATGATTTGGGAATGGATTTTTAAATGAACATTGTAACTTATATGCATTTTATCCTTGTAATTATAAAACCTGCACAAGCTGAGCCTAGCACCCGCCCACACACACTCTATTCATGGCTGTTAACTCTGCTCAGAGCATTCATTGGCCTTTCAGCTGGAGGACTGCAAGTCACACTACTTGTAAACTGAAATACCTAAACAGCATTGTATTTTATATTTAAAATTCATTTTAAAGTAAACATTGAAAGCCTTGTTTTGTTAGTCTATTATGACTTTAATATTTCTTTTATTTATGCATTTAAATATATACTTTTCACCTATAAAAATGAAAAAAATCAAGTGATTTCTGACACAGGTTGCATTTTAATGTAAATAAAGAATCTGTACTTCCTTTATGGAAATTTGTGGAATATTCTAAATTAATTTTAGTAACAATTTTCCTAAAATGCAAGAAATTATAATAACATTAAAAAGATAATATTTGTCTCCTTTGGCTTTGAGAAGTTATGAGTTTAAAGCCTAGTTTTATAGCAAATATAGATATTTGCAAATTTGTATTAAATTTAAAATTATTTTGGTGATTTTGATATTATTTTTTGATCTTTAAATTGATGAAGAACAAGCATCTTCTTTTTCACTGGATCATGTATAATCTATCTATATATATACATACATAAAGCTAGGAACCAGAACACTGGAACCACCAGAATGACCAGAACAACCCATCACTATGACGCCCACTGCGGCCCGCCAACTGGCCCAATCAAGGGCGGGGCCAGCCAACCTCCCTCATCCCCTCTTCCCTGCCAGCCCAGCTCTGATTGGCCCCCATTGGGGCGGGCCGGCCGGACCCTACCTGTGCATGAATTCATGCACCGGGCCTCTAGTTATGAATAAAAATTCTGAATAGTTTAAAGAATTTAACAAAAAGCTGAAAGTTTATTTCTAATATGTAAAATATATACCACCAGTCACATCATTTTCCCATTAGACTTAGCTTGCAATGTACAAAGCAATTAGCCACATCTTGGTAAATATTAACGATTTAAAATAGTGATCATGATTGAGACCATTGCAAAATGCCTTTGTTACTGTCAGAATTCCTAAGTAAAGTTTATTGAAAAAAGTCTTATATTAATTCTACTGATTGGCTTATGGTTGATTCTACAATGACAGCTAATTATTCTCAGCATGTTATTAGTTATGAAGTGTAAACCAGCATCACTTAGTCTTTTTAGTTTTATTTCACTTATAAAACCAATGCTGGTGATTTCTCAGATTACGTCAGATGATTTAAGCCTTAAGAAAAATACCACAACTTGGTTTGTTACATTGTTTAAGTGTATTAATAATGCTCTGTTACAATAAACACCAACATAAAAAACAACATTTACACAGCTTAAAGCAAAGAAAATTATTATTTAGCTTTAATTTCCCCTAGAAAATTTAAGATAAATATACATAGAACTCAAGAAATTGTTGATTGAAAATATAATTCTAAGTCCAACGATTTGGGGAAACCGGTTGAAGGCAGATGAACTTGCTGCCAACCTAGCACACATTTGAGCGGAACACTTATGACAAGTTCTGCTAATACCTCTTATGCAGTCTCATTTACAAAGTTCTCCACACCTTTTATTGGGAGCACATATGTAGACAATTTTAACCAAAATCCAACTTTGTCTGACTAGATCGGAAGTGAGTCCTTTGGAGCATTTGTGGGGAGGGGGCCGGGTCAGTGACAGAACTTTCTTTATGTGGGCTTTTAAACCCCAAATTGCAATACAGTAACAGAAGGAGAGGGGAAAAGAAAGATGAGATGATAGAGATAGAGAGGGATATGACAAGGAGAGACAGAAGGGGGTTTCGAGCTCTTCCCTACGGAGAGAGCCAACGATCTCAGGTGCAGGCCGCGCAGGAGTGAGGGGCGGAGGTGCAGTGTAAACCACGGCTCCCGGGGGCAGAGTGGGAACCACTTGCCCAGTCACATACTGTGGCAAGTACTCCCAAGGTCCACTGTCATATTCCCAGGTTTTATTTCTCATCAGAGTGCATTGTAGGGGAGAACCATTTTTCTTTTTAACTTTTAAAATATATATATATTTGTATTGATTTCAGAGAGGAAGGGAGAGGGAGAGAGAGATAGAAACATTAAGGATGACAGATAATCATCGATCAGCTGCCTCCTGCATGCCCTTAACTGGGGATCAAGCTCGCAACCAGGGCATGTGCCCTTGATCAGACTTGAACCTGGGGCCCTTTAGTCCACAGGCCGATGCTTTATCCACTGATCCAAACTGGTTAGGGCCTTTTTAACTTTTTGAAATGGAAAGTTAACAATGGCCATGACATAGCCCATGAGGTCAACATCCCCAGGAGAAGGAAGAAAAAGTGGAAATTGGTTTATAAACTTTTAAATACAATCAATTATATCAGTATCTTCAATCTCAGATTGATTACTAAAATGTTCCTTGCGGGCTAAAGTTGTATAATCAGAAAAGTGTGTGGAAGAGAGTGTTGAACAAGAGCTAAAGGATCCGCTTTGGAGAGAGGAGGAGGAAGGAGGGAAGAGCTAACTTTTTCAGCATTCCTTCACCTCACAGATGGGCGCAGCATGTCGATGCGCACACCTGGCCGGAGAGCAGGCTGCCGGGATTTCACGAGGACCCTAATTACAAACAGACAAGTGCAGAGATGCACCAGGTCAGCCAGCAGGGCAAAAGGGGAAGGAAAGTGACAAATTCTCAACGTTTCCCAGAGAGTAATACTATCCACAACTTTGGTAGCCCTTTCATGTGAAAAAGATCCAGAAACTGTCTGTCATCAGGACAACAGGGTGCTGGCCAGGCCCCATAGGCGCCCTTTGCTCTGGTTACATTCATCCACTGTTCTGTACCTTCTTGTAAGAAGATAAGAGAATCTCTGGCATGCCATGTGGAGTCATACATGAGGAAGGTAGAAAAGAAATCTAATTGTGGATATTGGGTCCCCCCCCCCCCCCCCCCCCCCGTGTGGCAGTTCATTGGAACTCCAATTTGCCCACAGGGTAGGCCTTCCCTGTTTTTATCCTTCCTTTGCTGACCTGGGGAGCCTTTCCAAAAGCCAGGCCATACGCAACCCTCAGCTCTGGAGTCCTGTCAACCTCAGGACACCTCCTTTCTTCTCTGCATAGCAAACCGCGTGCTCTGCACGAATCACGACGTGCTGTCCCAGGGAGGCTGGCTTCTAAGTGGATTTTTTACTGAAGGTGTCTCATTTGTCTCCCTCCTTCCTATTCCCACAGGTTCTGTCTTCTCAACCCCATCACTTCCTCTTCTGCACTTCTGTTGTCTCAGCGTTTAATTCCTCCTCAGCGCTTCCACTCCCACTCGCCTACAGATGTTCTACCAGGGGCTTAGCTCCACCTGGGAGCTAAGGCAGGAGAACTGACCTTAGCCTTTGAAGACTGAGACACAGAGATTGTGCTCGCTCTAGTTTGCCTGAAATTACATGAGCACGCACTTTTCATACATTTACCTAGGAATGAACCAGTACATGTAAACAAATAAAGACTCATGGTTGATGAATAGGGAACATGATATTTGGTTTTCAGGCTTTGACTTTTAAAGTTAGACACAAAAGAAGGTCTAGATATCAATTAGGTTGCTGTAGGCTGTGAATTTTAGAAAACCCAACCGACAGTGGCTGAAAGAGTTCGTTTATTATTTACTCAGTAGGGAGTCCTGGGTTGGGAGTGCCAGCATGTGCAGGTCACTCACCGTCCTCAAGGCCCGCAGTTCTTCCCATGGGTCTGCTAGGGCTGCTTCAGCAGCAGGGTAATGTGTTTCTTTTTTTAAAAAAAAAAATATTTTTATTGATTTCAAAGAGGAAGGGAGAGGGAGAGAGAGATAGAAACATCAATGATGATAAAGATGAGAAAGAATCATTGATCGGCTGCTTCTTGCGCGCCCCCTATTGGGGATCGAGCCTGCAACCTGGGCATGTGCCCTTGACCAGAATCAAACCTGGGACCCTTCAGTCCATAGGCCGATGGTCAATCCACTGAGCCAGACCAGCCAGGGCTCTTTTGTTTGTGTTTGTTTGTTTCCTGGAAGCTTCATTCCTCATTAGGAGAAGACTGAGGCCAAAGCTACAGGGATCACATTCTGTCCCAAAGGAGATAAGGGGAAGGACGTTTACCCTCTGGTGAGAGATGTTTCCATTTTCCTTTCTCCTTTTATGAAAGAGACTGATCAATAAGACGTGCTTTTGGACAGCTGGCTGTACTTTAATGTACAATATGTGAGGTATAAGAAACTGCATCTTATAGTGCAATAAATAAAGAGGGATCAGATCAGCCATCAAGGGCTCCTGAGTGAGCAGCATGCTCATGACCTCTGTGCTTGTCATCTCTGCTTTCTGGATGTAATTTAATAAGATCGAAATTTCAAGAATGATATTTGCAGCTTCTGTAGCAAATTTCAAGCTCTTAACTTTAACTGTGGTTGGTTTAAACACCCCTGTTTGTTGTCTTAAGGTTTGCCACTGACCAGATCAAGACCACCCATTTTAGGTGTTTATGTTCTGGGTTAATTTAAGTCTCCCTGTGAAAAGCTGTAACTTTGCAAAAAGATCAGTGGGGTTTGGGGCAGCACTAACTGCCAGTGTAATAGGAATAACAAGAAAAGATCTTGCAAGCTCTGCAATAGCAGGCTTTTCCCACAACCTCCTGCTGGTTGCCTAGTTTTCAAGGAATATGGAAGTCTCCTGTACAGCACCCCTGCCTGAGGCCATAGATTTTAACTCCAAAGTGCTCTTCACTACACAAAGAGCATCGTGTAAAGAGCTCTCCATCTCATCACACACGACACCCTTTGCCCCACGTAAGAGAACGGCCCCGGATGTCTGAGCCTTAGTTGTGATCAGGATAATTTCATCATCACCTTCTCTCCTGTCCCACCTCTACAGCTTGTCCCAACACTGACGCTTCAAGGGTTTCTTCACCTTCCAAATCGGTGGAGTTGACAGAACAGTTGCTCCAGAAGCTTAAGCGATGTGGTCACGGTCCCTTTGTGAAACTCCTCTAATTGCCAGAGCACCGGTCTCCACAAAGCACTTCAGACACCGTCGTCCATCTGTCCCACCAGGGGTGGGAGGAAGGTCTCACCATTTGCCAGCATCTGGATTTGCTCCTTGGTGACATCCGATTCTCTCTGTCTAATCCGGCCCAGTTCCTCAAGGTCTGTAATAACCACCTGTACACCAAGCGTCATGCTTGCTTTCTGCAGGCTGAAGCCCAGGCAAGCACATTTTGCATGAACAGTTCTCTAGGGCATACCCCGGGGTCCCGCCACACAGTGAGTGCACAGACATTGATGAACATCCTCTCTCTCCACATGACTTCTCCCAGGGGCTTTCAGAATCTTAACCGGACTGACTGTGAGGGAGGCTGGCCTTTCCCTTCTGTGTATTTAATCACAAGTACAGCATTTACCATATTGGCAATGAAACCAGGTACTCGATGCTTTTGGGTGGCATTGAGGTCTTAGCAGCATTGATCAGGCAATCCCCTCCAGGTATAACGTGCTGCTTCCTTGCAAGCAGGCCGATGGCGTACCTGATGCCTTTGACTAACTCGCCTGCGGTTTTTAGAAGTTCCGCTGCAGCCGCAGAGGTAGCTCCATCTCCCACCTGTCAGCTAGCTCACAAAGAGCTTGAGCTGCAGTCACTTCAGGCTGGTTGTACCTTCATTATAATGGTGGCATCGCCGATATCATCTCCCAGCATCTTATCCAAGCCCCTGGACCAGGAGAACGTTTTACTATTTTGGCACTAGAAGCTGCACCCCCGGTGCTGGGAGCTGATTGTCTCCCCAGTGCTGCCCGCTGAGCATGGACAGAGGCCCTGCATCTGTGCAGCAGGGTACACTCAGGTTGCACTCACACCTCGGACAATTAGCGTCTGGGTCCCTAGGCCACACCAGCAGCGACTGGAAGGAGGCCGAGCCATGTGGCAGGGGCTGTGAGCACACCACCCCAGCCCTGCCCCAGCCCCTGCCCCACCACCGGGCAGGGCGGGGATAAAAGCTCAATAAGACTGATTAATAAGACTTAACAACTTTTCCCACAGTTACCTCGTTGGCTGGAGCTGGGTCACATGGCCCCTGTCAAACCGCCGTGAGAGTATTTGTGGCCTTTAGCTCTGGTGGGAGCCAGAAGGAAGAGCCGTGGAGGTGGAGGGTGGCTGCTGAGAGGCCGGCCTGGTGGCCCGCACCAGCTCAGCTTCCCAGTGCAGGTGCTTGGAAATACAGCAATGAGATTGGTTACAAGCATTTATTTTAAGGGGTGCACTGTTACCAAGGTAGCAACACAGCAAAGAGCTGCAGTGAATGAGAAATGAAGCTTAGCTCCTGGGTCAGAGGGGGCCGCCTGTCAGCAGAGCCACGGCCCTGGCCACAGTGCAGTTAACCAGCAGGCTAGTTCCACTTCACTTGTTTCCTAATGCGCCTTTATGCATCTGATCTGCTCAGCATCTACATTTATTCCCAATAAAATACTGTATATTAAATCACAGGTATCTGGCTAACTCATCTCATATTAAGGAAAAATTGGTATATGATTTGAAGTAAAAAAAACAAACCAAAGAAAACAACAACAAGCAAAACTTAAGTTTGACTAAATGACGTCCTTTCCACTTAACCTGCAAGGCCAAGGGTGGGGCCTTCTCGGAGGAATAAATCAGCACACGGCGGACGGGGATCACAGTGCAAGGGGCTGCTTCCAGCAGCGGCAGCAAGCGCCCATAGGTCCCCTTTCCCAGCCAAGGGCCGGCCCCGCATGGCTGCTGACTCCACTGGACCACAGCGCTCAGCACTGTGGGAGCTGCGGACGCCTGGCACCAGTCAGGTCCCAACCCGAGTCAGCTGATTCCTGCCCCAGGCTTTCTCTTGTAAGTCAATCAGTGCTGGAGTTTAGTTTTTAAAACTTGATCTTAGGGGCTTAGAAGTCAAGTTGAGAAAATAAGAGGTGTTTCAGTGCACACTGACTTGGACAGCGCCTTCCGGAGAGTGCCTTTGCCGGCAATGCTTACTGGCCCTCAGCTGTGAGCCTTCACCTTTCTTCTGCTCTGCATGCTGCCAGCTCACTTCGTCCTCGGTAGAGTAGTATCCATTTCTCCAATTATAAAATCTAAGCACTCATGTTTTCCCCTTCTCTGTGGAAGAGTAAAACACTACTTTCATCCCAAGTAGCTGTTTTAAATGTTATTATTCTCATGTATAAGAATAATTCTTATTGTTTGTGCACTCACTGTGTGGCGGGACCCCGGGGTATGCCCAAGAAAATTTTATTATTCCCACTCAAAGTCCTTCCTGACAGGCTTAATTCTCTCTGCTCAGAAGTGACCCCTGGCAAGATCTTGAATTGCGACTTATTAATGTCTCTAAACCTATTTAATGGCCAAGGAACCAGGGCACGCAGGGTTGACGTCCCTGCCCTCAAGAACCAGAGCTGAGGTTCACACACAGGCAGTCTGCATCCAGAGCCCTTGCTCTCAACCTTCAGTACCTGTGGCTCCAAGTGAAGGCAAATGTACGAGTAGCCTCCAGCATTGCAGGACTACCCTTCCTCCACCAGGGCCCACCTCCGCCTCTCTGAGGGGCTCTCTGTGCGGTGTCCTGCCCGCATCACTCCCGGCCACCTGTGTAGGGAACAGGTGGTGTCAGTGGGAAAGTCCTGGCCCTGGCCCTGTCATCTGCTTCGGACACAATAATGTCCAACACTGATTACAGAAAAAGGCCCTTGAAAGAGGCCCTCGCACCTCTGGGCTTTGTTTTCTCATCTCTACGTGAGACAGTAAAACCCAGCCGCAGCTTCTCACACCCGCCCTCTCAGCACTGGCAGGCCGACCCTCCCCTTCGTCTGGGCGGCGAGCAGGAACCCAATGGAGTTTCTTTCCTTTGTGATTTCCTTGGGTTTTGATTTGAAGAAAAGGAGTGAACTGCAGGGGACCACGTCATCTTCCCAGGGCTCCCTCAGCAGCCTGCCTCCTGGGGCTGTTCTGACGAATGGCTGTGCCGCCCACTGAGCCCGTGGAATAGGTATCAGGAAGGTGCTTACTCAAAGGTTTACACCCAGTTGTTGTGAAGTTCAAAACCATAGGGCATCTCCTGTGCAGGTTACACATCTCTAAGCTCCCTGGGTCTTGCTATTTTCTTCCAGGCTGACTCAGCAGGTCCCGGGAGGAAGCTTGGGGTGTCTGCCTGCGTCTGGGCTTCAGGCCTTGGTAAGGAAAGCAGTGAGATGTGGATACCCTCAGCCTCGCCAGCTTGGGAGCACATGTCTAGTTTGCCTTTAAAACCCATAATGTTTTAAACCAAAACAGTAATATAAAAAGTCCTTTGCACCGGAAGAGCCAATCATACAAAACACAGATGACATAATTTCTTAAAATTCAAGTGTCTCCTTGTGTCACATTAAACAATGACCTTCGACCTCCAAATTAGTTTTTCCTTCCTTTATGATCTTTCCTCGTTTTTTTTCTCCTCTCAGCCTCTCTACCTCCTGCACAAACAACCCTAAGAAATAGAGAGCAAAATGCCACAAATTGGAATGATTGCCTCCCATCTGCTGCCGCAGCTGTGCTGGGGAGATTTCTGAAAAAGAGGAAGCTGAAGGTCACCGTGAGTTTCCTAAATGTCAGATGCTGTCAAAGAGCAGCCTCATGCTAGTTCCTGCCACGCGGGAGCCGGCCTCAGCCCTGCCTTTTTCTGCTCCACGCGGTGCGGCCTGGACCGCAGCCGGACAGCGAGCGCCCGCTGAGCGGCCGGGCCTCTCGGAGGCGCCGTGGCTTCCCCGGGGAGATTGTCACCGGGACAAAAGGCATGTTTCCCGTTCAACGTTGATAAGTGTTTATCTTTCTGAGTACCCATGCCGCCCTGCATGTATATGAATGGCCACTTTCACTTTTCCAAATATGGAGATGATTTCAAACCATTAAACCTATTGGATTTGATTTGAGACAAACACAATGACAAGTCATGTGATCAGGAGAAAATGAAGACTACAAGTGTGTGTTGAAATTTGTCATTTGCTGGACCCTTTAGGAATAAGAACTATGGATGGCGTGCAAGGAAAAGGAGGAGAGGCAGCACCGGAAATGGAGCTGCGGGGCTGGCCAGATGCTGCCTACAGAGGCGAACGGGAAGGGGAAGGACCAGGCGGGGCGATAAGCCCTCCCCCTCACACGTGGCTGTGGAAACGGGTGTCTAGAGAGGTGGAGTGCCATCGGAGTCCCTGCTGGCCGCAGCTTGCTGCCCCGCTCCGGGTGCCAGTGTCCAGGTCTCGGCTGGATGAGCTCCGGACTGAGCCCCTGAGATGGCATTAGCTCCGGACTGAGCCCCTGAGATGGCATTGAAGGTGCACTACAGCATCAGGACCCGCAGGCAAGGCACAGAGTCTACCCAGGTCTTTGAGATGATTCTAGTGCACAATGAGCCACAGGGTGCGTTGGGGCCGCTGGCGAGTGAGTGTGGAGGTGGAGAAAAGTCTATGGAATGAGTCCTGTGTGGGAAGACTCAGCACTCTGTCAAGAGCCTGAATATACTGCTGGACAACTGCCAGGCTATACACAGAAACAGAACTCTGCGAGTGCCCCACGTTGGGCTGCCAGTTTCAAGTGTCTCTCTCCCCCCCACCCCCCCACGTCCCGCGTGGTTCAGGGTTCAGGTTCAGGGTTCGGGCTCTGGAGGAGGCCACACACAAATGAAAAAGACTAGAAAATATTATTTTGGAAATATTGGGGGCCAGGCGGGAGCCCAACTCAAGGGGAAGGACTCCACCCTGCTATGGCCTTGCTGTCCCTTTTATTCAGGTTTTGGGATCCACCCATAGCCCTTAGGCAGGCAATTCCAATAATAGCCAATCAGCAAGGATTTACATAAAACTAAAAGGTGGAAGTTGCTTTAGCTACCATTGTCTCAACTAAACAGTGGGTGGTTGGCTCTGACCTTTCAGAGCTTCAAGGTTGACCAGCCTTCCGGGTTCCTTGTCAACATCTCTCTGCTGTGAAGACAATGGGCAGCTTCCGACAGAACTGACTCATACTCCGCAACAAGCAGCCAAGGGAACAAACCTACTCTCTTCAGTAACGGCCCAGAGAGCGAGCCTGCTGTCGCTAACTCCGACTTGCAGGGTCAGACCACAATCTCTAACAACATTCCAGAAGCCAAAGAATAACCCCAATTGGCAGGACTTGGTTAATAACTGACAATGTTCTTAATTTTTGTTCCTAATTCCAGTTCATGACCAATCAGAGAAAGCTAAATATGCTCTCCCGACCAATTAATTACCTAGTGAGCCCCTCTTCTAGCTCGCTTGCCTCCAGGTGCCCCATGCCAACAGCCTCCAGTGAGGGCACTTACCGATACCCTGAACACTCCCTTTCTCCATCTTACATCTTTCCCACTCCCCTGTTGGCTTTTAAATCTCTGCTGAAACAAGTGATAGAGGCTGACTCCCTTTGCTAAAGCCAACTCTGTGGATAGATAGCCTTTGCTTCTTCTCACTTGATTGATGTTTATTTCCACATTGTAAATGGTTATTGGTTGTTGGGGCAGAAAGAGGTGGCAGGAAGAGGGTGAGGGTGAGGGTGCTGAGAAAAAGTGACTGCTCGGAATGGAGTTACCACCTGACTCAGGGAACAGCAAGGAAAAGGAAGGTTTGGGGGTGTGGACGAAAGGAGCCACATGCTAACCTGACAAGCTCAGGGGAGGCCTGCGTGGCGGTCTTGCAAACTCAGAGACCTGGAATAACCACAAAGGATGGTTTGAAAATTAAATATTTAACTACAAACAGGTTATGGTGGGCAGTCATTCCTAGGCTGCTATCTTCCCTGACAAAGATCAACTTGGATCTTCTTTACTGAGCCATTTGCCTTTTCGCCTCTAAGATAACATATCTGTGAGATGTCTGGGTAACTTGTAACTTCCTTCTTTTGCTGGAGCCCCTGGGGCACAACCAAATGTGGTAGGCGCCAGGACAGATGCCTCAAATTCCTTCATTATCATGTTGACTGTTCCTGTACCCACCTGAGTATGTGTCCATCATTTTGCTTTTTGTCCAATCCCAGGGGTTTCCCACCATTTGACTTTATCCAATGAATTTCATGTAGCCCACCTATATCCCTCCTTTGATGGCAATGCATAAATACAGATGTAACCCGCCATTCTTCGGAGCATGATCTCAATTCGTTGAGGTTCTGCTTCCCGGCATATGTCGACAGTTTGGCTCAAATAAACTCACTAAAATTCTTTACAGGTTTCAATGGTTTTTTCGTTAACAGGGGAAAACTGGATCTAGACAAGAGTTTATTATAAATTTCTTGGATTCTCTGGGTTTTCTTGTTTCTGTAAGCATGACATATAAAGAAAGGTTCTTTGATTTTGAGACTATTATTTTAGCATTTTGTGATATATATGGCCCTGTGCTAAAGTCTCACTGAACCTTCAAAACAAATCTGTAAGTGTAGATTTCCTTTCCAGTGTTTAAAACAAGGAAGCCAAAGCTCAGAGAAGCAAAAGATAATAAGTGCAAGGTCACAGAGCTGGTCAGAGAGAGGGTTTCAACTCAAGTCAGACTGACACTCAAACCAATACTTTAGTCACTGTAGTATCACTTTTGCTTCACCAGCCATATGGCCATGACCTTCTGGAAAAAGGAATTGAAGAAACAGCTGCAGAATTAGAAATTAGACTTTGAGAATTACTTCGCATCCTTACCCTGAGCTACCCCTGGTTGGCATCTACCGGACTTTTAGAGGCAGCATGAAATTAGCATTGGTAAGGGCCTCTTCACAGTGTCAGGAAAGGTGGCCCCAATATCCACACAGCTGGGTTTGTGTCAGAAGCTTGGTCAGTATGTTCCCTCTGCCATTCCTCACTTAGAAAACATGGGGGGGCCTAGTCAACCTCTCTGGTCATGGATTTCCCCCTTTATGCTGAAATCAGAATATCAGGCCTCTCTTTTCTCTCTGATGATGGAGGTGTGAGGAGTTGTGAGGTTCAAATAATAACATGTATAGGAGAGTACTTTGTAAATTCTAAATTGCAATATAAATGAAAGATATATTCAAATAAATACTATTACTCTAACATTCTTAATTTTGAATATTTGTGAAAGAGGCGTCACATTTTAAGTGTATTTTCTAAGTACCTACAGCTCATTTATCTTATCTGCACATGCACCCCATACGGAATAACAAACTACATGGGTCACTTATTTCCCAAATAGAAGGTGGACACTGCCAAGGGACCACGCATAGCCTGGCTCCTGCACGTACAATCGCCGGGCTTTAGGCACCTGATCTGTCTGAACAGTCAGCAGAGAGGAGCATATCTTTGCAGCTGACCTCACAGGACCTCTTGGGGTTTCCCACAGGTCCTGTGTGAGGATGTGCTCTGTTAGTTGTAAATGCCCACACTAATGCAAAGAATTTTGATGTTGCATTTAAAATATGCGATGTAAGTGCCACTTACTATTTTTTTGCTTTTATTATAGTTGAAGAGCATAATGAATTTCAGCAACTAACAATACAGATATGGAGTCTTTTACCACCATGAAAACTCCCTGGGTGTTTCACTTTAATAAGTATACAGCCTTTCATTTAGAGCTACATATTGATATAATTAACTTTTATATTATGTGCTTAGCTTTTAATTCTGAATACATAACTGATAATTATTTCATTGTATTTACCCCTATAAATAGGTCTTACTTTATTTTTAAATTAAATGGAATGAGGGAACATATGAAAAACTGGGATAGACTCAGAGGAAGGAGGACAGAATTTTGGTGGAAGAAATCTCAGTATCTTAAGATATGCTGATGACACCATCTTATTTGCAGAAAGTAGCAATGACTTGAAATAACTTCTGATGAAAGTGAAGGAAGACAGTGACAAAACAGGACTGCATTTTCACCTGAAGACAATAAGGATCATGACTAGACAAGAAATACTCAACTGTAACATAGACAATAAAGACATTGAAATTGTTACAGATTTTTTTTTTTTTACTTCGGTTCAGTCATCAATTCAAATGGAGACTGCAGCCAAGACATGAAGAGAAAGTGGAGGCTCAGAAAGGTAGCAGTGGAAGAATTAGGAATGATCATCAAGGACAAAAATGTGTCATTAGAGACCAAAGCTTAGATCATCTATACCCTCACAGTCCCACTTACTGTGAACAGGTGCAAAAGTTGAAAAGTGAAGAAGGCTGATAAAAAAGAAAAACGCTTCATTTGAAATATGGTGTTGGAGGGAAGCTCTATAGACACCTTGGACCTTCGAAAGATGAATAAGTGGTTCCTAGAGCAAAGTAAGCCTGAGACATTGCTGGAGACAAAAATGATGAAACTGAAACTGTCCTAGTTGGGGCACATCATGAAAAGGCAGGGTTCTTTGGAAAAAAAACAATATGCTGAAAAAGAAAAAGGAAGACAGCAAGAAAAGAGGGAGACCAAATGTGAGATGGGTTGACTCCATAAAAGAAGCCAGAGGCAGAGTCTACAGGTGCTGAACAGGGCTGCTGAGGACAGGGCCTGTAGACATCACTCATTCCTGGGGTTGTCTGGAGTCTGAGCTAGCTCAATGGCATGTACTAGTAACATACACAGGGGACATGCTACCAGGGTCACATACTTATGATTTCCCTCTAACCTGTTATGTATGACTTAATGTCTTTCCATGTGCCTACCTTTAGCTATGGCCGAGTGGATATAAAGGTTTTAGTTTTGGAAAAAAAAATTGTCAGTAATTAAGATCAGGAAGGGATATAAAAAAATAAAGGCTTCTTTGAGTCACCTATAAAATCAGCTAATTTAATTTTAGACAAGAATTTAACAATATTTTATCTATCATTTGATTTATTTGTCCCTATTTTTTACCTCAGAGAATCATCTTAACATTTTCCTCAGTGTTTCTCCAAGTTAGTGTTTTAGTCTCTTGGAAGCTTCCCTTGATTATACAAACAAACATCAAGTGATCAAGTTACATAAATTGTATTTTGGGGTACATACTGCCTTTATATCTTTAAAAGCCTTGTTAGTGGTTTAAATTTATTTATCATTCAATCACCAATGATTCCCTAGGGACCACAATTTGCAGGGAGACGTTCAGGGCCCTGTGGCTGTAAGTACAGGCACTCCACCCATCTTAGCTTGTCTCTGTTTGCAGCCTCACTGCAGTAGCACCCCGGTGGCCAGCCTGGCTCTCTTTAGCTTATCAGTTTCACATCCATTATTTCAGCCCCTGGGGTGAGACTTCAGTTATGCTCTCTCTGGTTCCATGTCTTCAAATTGGGGGGAAGGGTCTCATCATCTCACTTTAACTCAATTGCTCACCCTTGGCTCAATCCACTGGACCCAGAGAGTGAGGCCAGTATAAATAACATATAGCTTTAATTTAAGTATGAGAATAGGTGGTAGGAAAAGGGGCCACTTGTACAAAGGCTTGATGGGAAGAGTCTTGACTATTTGACCTTTGGCATCATTATCTTTTATACAGTATCTTGGACAGAACCTGAGTTCATGATATGACTAGAATTGATTTTATTAGTAAAACTAGAGGCCCAATGCACAAAATCCATGCAAGTGGCTCAGCCCTCACACCCACAGTGGCTTGCCTTGGACCTCGCAGCCCCGGCTTCATCTGGAAGGTTGTCTGTAAGGTCATTCGGCTGTCTGGTCTAATTAGCATATTATGTTATTATTATTATAGATTCTCCAAGTATCCTATCTAATAAAAGAGCAATATGCAAATTAACCATCACTACACAATATGCAAATTAACCATCCGCTACACCCACAAGCCACACCCACCAGCCAATCAGGAGAGAGTATGCAATTAACCCAACCAAGATGGCTGTGGCCATGGAACGAGCAGAAGACTTAGGTTTCCCCGGCGATGGAGGAAGCCAAGCTTTCCACCTGCCCTGGACATCCCAGGCCTCCACTCAAGGCTACAAAGTTTCAATTATAGAAGATAAATAAATCCCAGATACCAGGACCTCTGCTTGGGTCACTGGGGGGCGTGGCCGGCCTGTAAACCACCACAGGCCCCTCGCCCAGGCCACCCCATGCCCCAAGGGAACCCCACCCTGATCCGGGACACCCTTCAGGGCAAACCAGCCGGCCCCCACCCGTGCACCAAGCCTCTATCCTATCTAATAAAAGAGTAATATGTAAACTGACCATCACTCCAACACACAAGATGGCTGCCCCCATGTGGACACAAGATGGCCACCACAAGATGGCCAGCAGGGAAGGGCAGTTGGGAGGGACCAGGTCTGCAAGGGAGGGCAGTTGGGGGCAATCAAGCCTGCAGGGGAAGGCAGTTAGGTGTGACCAGGCTGGCAGAGAAGGGAAGTTGGGGGGGACCCAGGCCTGCAGGGGAGAGCAGTTGCGGGGGAGGGGGGTGACCAGGCCTGCAGGGGAGGGCAGTTAGGGGCAAACAGGCTGGCATTTAGGCATCAATCAGGTTGGCAGGGGAGTGGTTAGGGGGTGATCAGGCTGCCAGGCAGAAGCGGTTAGGGACAATCAGGAAGGCAGGCAGGAGAGCAGTTGGGAGCCAGCAGTCCTGGATTGTGAGAAGGATGTCCGACTGCCCGTTTAGGCCCGATCCCAGTAGGATCGGGCCTAAACGGGCAGTTGGACATCCCTCGAGGGGTCCCAGATTGGAGAGGGTGCAGGCTGAGCTGAGGGACACCCCCCCCCATGCACGAATTTCATGTACCGGGCCTCTAGTCTAAT
Source organism: Cnephaeus nilssonii (assembly GCF_951640355.1). Lineage (NCBI taxonomy): Eukaryota > Metazoa > Chordata > Mammalia > Chiroptera > Vespertilionidae > Cnephaeus > Cnephaeus nilssonii. The sequence continues at coordinate 68,169,304 of NC_137086.1, read as the reverse complement.
AAATAAAGTTACAGAAAATTCTGTAGTAGTTCCACCACTTTGTCAGCCCCTGGATGTGTATATTATCTCATTTAATTCTGACAATGATCTGGTTGTCCTCATTTATCAGCTGAGACACGAGGGAGCTAGCTGATCGTGGGGTCAAGGCCCAAACAACAAATTGCTCAGGAGTAAAGCCTATGGCATATTCACCATTAAAATTATCAACAAAATTTCCTTCCAAAACTTTTGTGCTAAATTCAGATCCATCTTTCTTTAATTATTTCAATATTTCAAGGTTTCATTTCAGGGTTAATCTAACTTATCTGTCCAGTCCAATGCTACCATTAGAAACAGATGAAGTGCATCTTGCGTTTTCCAAACTGCTTTCTGAGATATTTCTCCATTTTCATCTCTTCTGTTGTGTTCACATCTTTGGACAAATGATAACCATCTGATAACCATATTTATCCTAGCATCTAGATTCTTAGTGTATAGTTTTCTTGAAGTATCTACATTGTAGAGTGTCAGTCAATGATTATACCTACATACATAGCAAAAGATATCATTGGTTACTTTTAAAAAAGATATGATATATATTAAGTTTCAAATAGGACTCAGATCATTGAGAGGAATTATTCAGAAGCAAGTGTTTACTAAAAGTTTTTGATTTATTGGTTTAATATACATTTCTAACTTTTGATCTATAATTTATGCACATGAGAAAATGTAGGGCATTTACAATTCTGATAAAGAAATCGATAATCATAATGATGTATCTGATAGAGATTAAATGACTGTCATCAACTGTTACCTTAATAAGAAATCAAGATATTCACTGACCTCATGTAAGAAAAGAACACAACACCTCATTCAGAGCAGGCAACTCTCTGAATGATATACTTTGAAAACTTGTTTTAGGGTTAAAAGAGGAACGCACCATGGAGCTGTGCCCAGGGTCACCACCAGGGTAAGGAAAGGCTTGTGCATGAGTGGAGAAGGTATGACAGGTGCTTTCATACATAACCATATCTTCTCTTCTGCTAGAAAGTGAGGCTGCTCCACGCTCCTACCCTGTGGCTCTTTCTAACACATCCACTGAGAAGACGGTGCCATGACCCTGAGCACAGGGGCCCAGACAGACTTTTGTTTATAGCTCTGTTACTGGACGTGGAGCACGGTGATCATAAGGGTCTTGAACCAGATCTTCACTTCCATTTGAAAGTAAGTTCTGCTGCAGGTTCATCCCTGACGGTGTCCACGGGGTGCATTTCTGACCTCCGCCTGCCCTGCAGCAGCTCCTTGGCAGTGTGGTGGAGGCGAGGCCACAGGCCGGGATCCAGACTGCTGTCCCGGCCCTGAATTCACACCTCTCCTGCCCTGTGACATTGTACAAGTTGCCTGGCTTTTCTCAGACTTGGTTATTACAGTGACAGAATAATGGTGTTGCACCTACCTGGCAGGGTTAAAGTTAGGCCTATAAGAGATTTTTTCAAAGTCTTTATTCAAAGAATTACAAGAGTGTGAGCAAAGTACCTAGACTTGTGTTTGGCTAATAGTAGGTGCTTCAGACGTTCATTCAGTGTTTCTTCAATTTAATAAATGTATGTATTATCTGCTAAGTGGTGTGCTGAGCCCTGCGATCCAAGAGTGAGAGAAACAGGTACAGCCCCTGACTTCATGGAAACCATATTTCATAGGGGATTGTGTGATCATGATCACAGAAATATATACAATTACCACCCTGGATAGAGTCTAAGAAAAGCAATGCTGGGTGATAGCAGTGTAAGCAACACCATGGCCAGGTGTGGGCAGCACAGAGCAACCTTAAAACAGGAGGGCAACTGGGAGCCTAGGAGAGGAAGAGCATCTGGGGACAGGGAACAGCAAGTGCAAAGGGTGGAGACTGGGAATAAGTTTAGGAATTGAGAGCAACATGACTGGGAGGAGTGGGAATGCCAGATGGAGGTCTGAGCTTGTAGACCTAGTAGAGAGTTCCATCCACTGGCTTGGGAAATGGGACCTCATTAAAGGATCTCTGCCAGGGTGTGACGAGGCTCTAGTCTGGATAACACTTATGTGGACACAGCTTCTCTGAGTGGCCACTCTTGATTAATGGACTATTATAGGCTGACCATGAGGAAAGCTGGTTACTTGGACCACGGTCTAGTACTACCTTGTATAGATGAAATGAGAACAGCACAGGTGAGGCCATGTTGACCTGTGAAGGATCAGATGAAAGCATCGAGAGGTGACTTTGAGTTTGCTCTGTCTCCCACCCGAGATTGTCTGCTGGGCTGCACGCGCATGTGCTGGGCTTTTCATCTTCCTCACAGCAAGATGTGGCATGATCCCCAGCCCACACAAATATAACTCACACTTATTTGGCATAAATACCCAGACTGAACTGACATGAGGCCACTTATAGTCTTTATTTCACTTGCTTTGAATATTTTGCTATGCAATTATGTCTGTGTTTTATTACGCCAGGCCTTGCCAGGGTGGTATGTAATGTGCAGCATACATATCATATTTCCCATGTAAATTCTGAATTACTCTGAATTCCACAATACATCTGGTTCCAAGGGCTCACAGGCCTGTAATAACAGTCTTAAAAACCAGCACACCAAAATTTGCAAAGTTTGTTGCCCAGGAATTCCCACCTGCCAAAATGCGATGTCCGGTTTGTCTCATGCCAGAGCTCAGACCACTCACCTCCACATCTGCTCTCTCTCCCTGCTGTTGTCTGTGTCCTTTCTCCTTTATTTATTTATTTATTTAAAATATATATTTTATTTAAAAGTGAGGAAGGGACACGGAGAGAGAGATAGAAACATCAATGATGAGAGAATCATTGATCGGCTCCCTCCTGCATGTACCCTTCTGGGGATGGAGCCTAAAACCTGGGCATGTGCGGTGATATGGGTGACCATGGGGGGTTTCTGTGTGGAGGTGACTTTAGTGCAGACACCTAAATGAAGAGGAGGTGCTAGCCATGAAAATAACTGAAGTGAAGATAAGCCAGTGAGAGAATAGCAAATTCCAATTTCCTGAGATGGAGTGTTCTGAACGTGTTCAAAGAACACTGGTAATGGGATTATGCCCCACCAGGATGTCAGTGCTCTAATCCCTGGGACCTGTAACTATGTCAGGTTACCTGGTAGGAGGGACTTTGAAGATGTGATTAAGTTAAGGGTCTTGGGAGATGGAGATTATTCTAGATTGTCCCAATCAGTCCAATGTAATTACAAGGGTCCTTATAAGAGAGAGGAAGAAGGGTCAGAATTAATAGCCAAGGAAGAGAGGATAGAAGCAAAAGACCAAAATGATGTAAGGAAGGGGCCACCAGCCAAGGAATGCAGGTGGTTGCTCAGAGGTGAAAATGGCAACAAGCAAAGAGCCAGAGTCTCTCCTCAGAGCCCCCAGGAACTGGCCCTGTCAGCACGAACTTTAGCTCAGTGAGACTCTGACCTCCAAAACTGTAAGAAAATCAATTTGGGTTTTTTGAGGCACAGTGTCTGGTAATTTACTGCAATAGCATAAGCATCAATAAGGGTGGAAGGACATGAGGTTAGAGGAGCAGAGGCCAGAGCTGGGACAAAGGCCCTGTAGGTTGAAATAAGGATCTGAGATTTGGATGAATATCCTATATAATAAAAGTCTAATATGCTAAGTGTCCAGTCATCTGGTCAGCCATTCAACCAATCAAAGCATAATATGCTAAAATATGCTAAGACTGCTCAACCGCTTGCTATGACGTGCACTGACCACCCAGGGGAAGATGCTCTGACCAGTATGTTAGCTTGCTGCTGGGGTCCAGTTGATTGGGACTGAACAAGATGGGCCAGACATGCCCTGGAGCCTTCCTGCAGTCCCTCCCCGGCTGTCCAACCTCGGGCATCCCTCCCCAGCCCTGATCGTGTACTGGTGGGGTTCCTCGGCCTGGCCTGCACCCTTTTACAATTGGAGACTACTCGGGGCATGTAGGAGAACCAGTTTCAGCTCAATCCCGCAAGCCAGGCCGAGGGACCCCACTGGTGCATGAATTCATGCACCAGGCCTCTAGTGTAACATAAAGAATGAGCCAAATCTATTTGGGGAAATAATCAATCAAACTAACAAAGGAAAAGCAAGAACTATGTTGATGTTGTATCCATTTCAAATAAGCTTTACTATTTTGAAATCTGAATATGCCAAATAAATTTTGTCACTCAAATGTATTATAACAGAATTTGTACTGTGACCTGTTAAAAAGAGAACATTTAATTTATTTGGGCATAGACCCCTTTGAATATCTGCTTCATAAATATTACATAGAAAAATGCACATGCATAACATTTGGATGAAATTTCAGTTGCTTTATGGAACCATCCGAAGCCCATACATGGGTCTCAGCTTACATACCTTTGTTCTACATCTAAAATGACTGAACAAGCTTTAACAAATCAACTTCATGTCGTTACTCTTTTCGGTTGAAGTTGGCTCTCTTGGCTAGGCCCTGAACAAAGGCTAAGGCACACCTTTGGATGCAGACAGCTTATTTTGAAAGTAAGCCTAGGGAGCAGGAGGAGAGGAGGGGTGAGGCCTGGAGCAGCAGAAGGAAACAATCTAATTCAATGATGTTTTCCTGAGTTGGTGCCCCATCTTTCCCAGGGTCTTTTGAACTGCATCTCAGTATTGTCCATCTGGTGGGTGAGGGCGGCACAAGATCTGGTGGGAGAAGGGAGGACAGAGACCTGGTGGGAGAAGGGAGGACAGAGACATGGTGGGAGAAGGGAGAACGGACACCTGGTGGGAGAAGGGAGGACCGAGCTAACCACTGGCTCCTGGCTCCCCGCAGCACAGTGGCTTCATGGTCACAGATGCTCCTGTAATTCCAATGGCACCACGGTGGGTGCCCATGCCGCAGGCCTTGCACGCGAAGTCTGGGGCAGGAACGAGCGGCTGAGGCACAGCAAGGCGGTGCTGAGTGCGGCACTCACGGAGCTGGTGGGGACAGATGTCTGTCCGGAAGTGATCTCTGCAACAACGGCCGGAACCAAGAGAGCCAGGGCCTTTACAGGGATCCTAGGGGGTGCCCGTCACATTGGATGCTTCCTCAAATCCATCATCATGCCCTGATAGGAGAGCAAATTTTGCTTTTCACATAGTTATTTTAATCAAGTTTAATCAAAGTTGTTTTGACTTTTGTATATATGTTGTTTGAAAAATGTTACTCTTTATTTTCCTTCATGCATTTACAGTCTATTTATATCCAGACTATTGAATTAAACTGTATTAATTTAGCTAAAATAACAATAGATAACACATATTGCATTGTATACTTATTTTGTGCCAGGCACTGTGACAAACAATTAAGTGGATTTCCTCAGTGAATCCTTACAACAACCTTATGAGGGAAGTAATATCACCCCCTTTCCATAGACGGGAAACATGAGGCTTAAAGAGGCTAGGTCATGGGCCAAGGGCACGTGGAGTATAACATGGGAGGTAACAGTCAGCCAGTTACCTAACGCTGGGGCCATAACCCACCGTGCTCCTCAGCATCGGTGCGCCCCAGGCCCCTGGGAGCTCGCCCAAACAGAGCTTGTCTCCCACCTCTCAGGTACACAGCAGACCGGAGCTCCTGTCTAACCCCGGTCCCAGTGTGCACTGCATCTCCCGCTGCGGTGGGAGGAGGAGGGTATTGGAGAAGTTCTGAGACGCTCTCTCCCGGGAACACATGGTGATTCTGCTTTGTCCCAGCCCGGCCCAGCCCAGGGCTTTGCGCCTGTGAGCTGCAGGCACAGTTCAGCTTGCGAGGCATTTTCTTGTTGGAAATCCAAAGAAGCACATCCATCTCACAAATGATGTTTCAACTTTGCCTACGATATAAATATTTATGAGAGTGAGGTTAACTATTTGTCATGCGACACATCTTTTTCTGTTCAAGTTTTCCTATTAGAAGACGGTTGCTTGGGAAAGCCTCAGAAACTAATATTGCATTTCACTTCATAAAGACTGCGGAAAACTAAACACTGAGAGCAACCACATTCCAACTGCTGATGAGAGGTGAGGACATGTGCCCACCACCTTCCGGTGCTAACGAGTTGCAGTCGCAGCCTGCAGCGTGGCTCACAGTTGTTCCCAAGCCACAACCAAGGGAGGAGAGAAAGACTACAGCATCAGGGCTGAGGGGCTCCGGAGGGAACCAGTGCTGAGGGGCTCCTGGAGGGAGTCAGGGCTGAGGGGCTCCTGAGGGAACCAGGGCTGAGGGGCTCCTGGAGGGAGTCAGGGCTGAGGGGCTCCTGGAGGGAACCAGGGCTGAGGGGCTCCTGGAAGGAGTCAGGGCTGAGGGGCTCCTGGAGGGAACCAGGGCTGAGGGGCTCCTGGAGGGAACCAGGGCTGAGGGGGTCCTGGAGGGAGTCAGGGCTGAGGGGCTCCTGGAGGGAACCAGGGCTGAGGGGCTCCTGGAGGGAGAGCCACCATGAGGCGAGGCTCAGGGGAAACCAGCCACCAGGCTGGCCACAGTGTTCTTGTCTGAGCAACACAAACACCCAGCAGATTTTGGTCCCCATGGTCAAGGACAAGCTGCAAACTTGTCCACTGGTTTGCCAGTTGGAGTCTGTCACTGGGGGGTGAAAGCTGACCCCGCCAATTTAACATCAGATGTCAGATTCACATCATATCAGAACTTTGGTAGATTTAGGAAAGGAAATCTATACTCATTTGTCTAGGAAATTATGTAGGTCATCTTTCCTGAGATGTTCAGTTTTTTCTTCAAAGCACGTGATGGAAGGTGTGGGCTTGGAGTCCAGGGGGCCAGTGAGGTGTTGGCTCATAATTCGGTCTTGTGTGTGGAAACGATCCCGAACCTGAACAGCGCTGGTCATGCCATAACAATGTGCATGCTGCTGTAACACGGTCAGGCCGGTGCTGCTTTCTAGCGAGGAGCAATTCCTTCTAGGCAACTGTGATGAATGAGTGCTTTTTCTCCGTGATTTGGAGGCCTTTGTCTGCTCCCATGTAGAGATTTACACAGAGAAATGTTAAGGGTAGATTTAAGCCGCTGCCAATTTGGGTCAGTGATTTAACACATGGCCATGTTGCTTTTTAATTGAGAAGGTAAACATATAGTACTTTTATATGTGCCCTTAGCAAACTGAATCAGAAGTTGAGATAGAGGAGAGAGACAACAAATGTGAGGAAGAACTGCCATTAGAAAAGAGAGATAGAGGGAGAGAGGAAGAGAGAGGGGGGGGGAGGGGGAGGTCTAATAGCATGTGGCAGCCGAGCTTTCTGAAGTCACCCCACCACAGCACGGAGGCCTTGGCCAGCGAAGGCAGCTCAGGGAGGCTGAGCTAGTGCGGCAAACGCATCATTTCATCCAGTCGCACAGCCGCTGAGTGCGACGTTCATCCCCACGGTAAAGTCAGGGTCTGGGAAATAACCTGAGGAGCCACCCTGCCCTGCCGAGTGCTCTGACCACCCAGCCCACTGCCCGCGCTGCACCTTCCATCCCGCACGCTGCATCCCAGGCGCCCGTTCTCCTCCGTCTCCCCTGGATTAGTTCTTATATCAGAAGGTGAAGAAAGAAAGGCTCATGTGCGACATAACAGCTACTTCTTCATTTGGATTTGGAAAACTGGGGGTAAAGGGAATAAAAGAAGGTGTTGGAGAGAAGGGTCGCGTGCAGCACTGCTGTCTGTAACGGTCTCGGTGAGCGTGCAGGGAGGAAGTATCAGATGGAAGGCACTGGGGGCTGGAGAGAGAAGACGGGAACCTGGAAGTAACATGAAAAAAGTAAGCAAAATAACAAAAGGCAATTCAAAGCCATTAAATGTTATTATAATTTTCAACTTGGGAGAGGGCAAGAATATAAGGACTTTTGAACTCGGATGATTCACAGCGGGCTAGCACATTCTGAGGTTCTCTGTCTCCACGAGGAACTAACTTATGTTAAAACTTGGAAGAGCGTAAATGATCCCTTAAGTTGGTATGCTCTTGGAGTTGTTGTTATGAAGGAGTTTTAGTATAAGCCTTAGTGCTATATTAAGCAGATTTTTGTAATTCCAGCACTATTGATTCAAATACTTTTAGACTTGTTGAAATAACTGTATGTGAGAAGTGACAGAATAATTCTTGGATTTGGATAATCTATTCTAACCTTTCATCAGTTAATGCTCCAATTAAATCATGCTGTTAAATTCTTAGAAGGTCAACAAAAAGAGTTTTAAAATACTCAATACACACACATTCACACACACACACACACACACACACACACACACACACACGGAATGACAGCAAGTAGCACATTTCAAGAGTTTATAGGAGCCACTGCCACTATGCTCTTATTTCCATTAAGGATAAATAATTCAACATATACTCGCTGAGCTACCCCATGCACACTGCAGTGACTGTTTGGGAGAAACTGGGACAAGCAGTGATTGCTGCTCTTAACTAAGCCAAGATGTGGACTAGAAAACAGATGAATGAATAGAACATGAGTTGGTGCTTCTTATGAGGAACAAGCTATTAACAAGGTTGATTGGCTGCCTCAGATCCCTGGCACTGTGGTTCGTACTTTCTCTGTGATGACTAGGAGCTGAGAATGGAGAATGTAGCTGAATGCACAGGTGTGTGTTGGGTTTTCCCCTTTAGACTCTGGGATGGGACAGAGTTCCCAGGCCTGGTCACACCCAGCTCGTGAGCCAGGCACTGAGGACCCCTGGGGAAGTACTTGTGCAGACTCCCGGCGCGGGGGCCAGTGGCTGGGATGCGTGCCAGCTGTTTGCCTGTACGCTGTGCCTTACATCGTGGTCACAAAAGGCGGGCGGACTTCTCGTGTGCTATCCACCCAGTAACTCCAAATGTGTGGTTTTCTATTCTGTAGGGAGCTGAAGACTACTCAGGAGATGATGAGGAAGGAATGGCTGCCTTATTTAATTTTCCTAAGCCACTCCACTGGCTCTAGTAGCTTCCTGTGGAGTGAACGGAAAACTCGCCTCCCTCAGGGCCCATCTTACAGAAAGACACTTGACTTCAGACAAAACTGGGCTCCCCCAGCCACTGATGAGCTCAGATCAATGCGGGATTTCAGAACAAATCCCCGATTTTGTGAAGTGGGTAGTCTTTGCACACTTCTGACAAGTATTTCTCTTGCTTCCTAGACTGCCTCGGTATTGTGAATAAACCCAGGCCCCCCCCCCCCTTTGCATTCCCACAGCCTCTCATTGTTCGGGGATCTGTCCTGCGCAGCCTCCTGGGCTCCTGGGTGGCACGTGGGGATACTGGAGCAGACGACCGAGTCCTGCTTTTCTTTTTTAAAAAAATGCCAGTTTATTACTGAGCTGATTCTTTTGGCTTCCCCTGGACACTCCTTTATAGAGGTTGTAAATTGCCTCATGCAGAGAGTAATGAAGTGAACAGCAGACAGCACTGCACAGCGGGTAAGGAAGGGCTCCTCCTAAGTGTCCCTGTGTTTCCAACAGGACTTGCTCATTGGTGTGGAGTCGTGTGAGGCCAGGGTCGTGCACCCCTGTCCTGGGCCTCCAAGGCCTCAACAGGGAGGCCATTCACTGTGTTGAAGTCCAGCTTTCGGTAATGTGACGGGGGAGCCTCACTGTTGGGGTCTTATTTTCATGCTAGAACGCATTTCATGGAGCTGTTGCTTAAGTCTGAGGGCGGAGGGGTGCTGTGGGCCTGGAGGCGGGGTGCTGTGGGCCCGGAGGCGGGGTGCTGTGGGCCCGGAGGCGGGGTGCTGTGGGCCCGGAGGCGGGGTGCTGTGGGCTGGAGGCGGGGTGCTGTGGGCCAGAGGCGGGGTGCTGTGGGCCGGAGGCGGGGTGCTGTGGGCTGGAGGCGGGTGCTGTGGGCCCGGAGGCGGGGTGCTGTGGGCTGGAGGCGGGGTGCTGTGGGCTGGAGGCGGGTGCTGTGGGCTGGAGGCGGGGTGCTGTGGGCCTGGAGGCGGAGTGCTGTGGGCTGGAGGCAGGTGCTGTGAGCTGGAGGCGGGGTGCTGTGGGCCCGGAGGCGGGGTGCTGTGGGCCCGGAGGCGGGTGCTGTAGGCTGGAGGCGGAGGGCCAGTGGACCTGAGCAGAGTGTAACTGCTATAGTTGCCCTGAAGGTGCACGTGAGGTCTGGCTGTGAACAGCCAGTCCTCTTGGAGCCGGTGCTCGCCTTTGCATACGGCAGGGTCCCTTCTGCTGGGTCCCCGGGAGGACTCACTTCCTGCAAGAGGACAGGGTGGAAACTTCTCTGCTTGTCCGAGCCCTTGGGTTGTGCGGGGTCCTGGAGGGGAGGACAAACCCAGACAAACCAGAAAGACTTTGGCTATAGAAAGAGTTAACTCTGGAGCTAAGAGATTATTCGCCAGCGTCCATCGCTTTCCCTGCTCGCAGCTGGGTTGGTAACGGGCTGGTATGAGGAATTGTTGTTGGGCGAGGTGGGGTGACTCCAGAAGCAACCCCACACCTGGTTCAAGCTTATGAATCACCTACAGAGTGACATTTCCAACGCCTACTTAACTACTTAACCGTTTTAATTCAGGGGTCATTGAACATTAGGCTGATGGCTGAAGCAGGCGAAGTGTGTGCATGTGTGTGTGAGTTCCGCTGCGGGCACTATTGGAAACGCTCATGGCCCACAGGGTAGGTGTTCTGGCTCAGTGAGCCCCAAAACCTATATTCCGTGTAACCATCCAAGCCCGAAGACTTCTTATGCATTAGACCCGAAACCAGTCTCCCTTGGTGAATCATAGTCTGAGAATCTGTGTGGTGCTTGGCCCCTCCGTTCTGGACCGGTCCTTTTGTGAGAGTTTAAAGCAGCCTTCGTTTAGAGCTTCATGTTCTGGCTACTTTCTACTTATGCTTAAAGTATGAGAAAATTCAAAGGATTTTCAAGGAGTGAAGTTGTGTTGATTATTTCCATGTAATTGCAGACAAGTCTGGCAAAAAGATGGTAAACTATAATTCTTTCTTTCTTAAAGAGCATAATACTGAGGATTTGTTAACAACCAAACCAAGCAAAACTTCCAGCTGATGCACCCTCTTGAGTGACGACTGGGGAGCCCGTGTCACTGCCTGGGAGGAGGATGGTGACACAGATGATGGTAATACACCTTTACACAGATGAGCACAAGAATTCTGTACGTTTCTCTCTAAACGTGGAGAATGTTAAAAATGCTCTAAGAAGTCCATTGTTCTAAACTTTCTTCCATATATTTCTCTACATATAGAGCTTTCCTGCAATGTAGGAAACTGAATGTGAGAACACCAAGCTAAGAAAAAGATAGGTTAGAGCAGAAACAAACGGACAATTAATACATTTCTTTCTTTTTGCCTTCTATATAAGTTAATGCGTTTAATTAATAGGTACTAAGAATTCAACATTGCAGGGTAGGATTATTAAAGATTTTTGGGTCCAATAGCTCCAATCAGTGTAATATGCCCTCCTACAAGTAGTGTTTAATTACAGGGATTAGCATGCAGACACTCTGTTAGCTTGAATTTCTAGACATATACCAGCCCCAAAGCCCTGGCTCTTAACACTGCACTACAGTGCGGTGATACCAATGATAAACCCAGTGGCGAGAAGGAGCAGCTATAAAAGAATCTATATAATTGGCTGAAATAACATCTCTGAGGAGCAGGTGCTCTGTAATCTTGCAAATCAAATTAAAAGTAAAACAAACTATTTCCTTTGAACTGTGACCAGATTCAAGTGTCTTTTTGGTATTAAGGAAACAAAACATTCTTAATTGTTTATTGATTATTCAAATCATATAAACCTGAGATATATTAGTGTGGTTACAGTCTTTCTAAGCATGGGCTTCAGGACTTGACGGGAAAGCCGTGTGCGGAGCTGCTAGGTGCAACGGGTTTGGATGTAGCCTCTCCGTTTGAAATGACCCGGGGTGGGGTGCACAGTGGTGACCCCTCCATTAACCTGAAGGCTGAGGAAGCCTCATAAGTGATTTTTCTAGCAGATTGAGACTAAGCTTTGAGACATCTATATAGCAACTTCTGTTTGGCCTCTCTAGCAGTGGAGACGCTTGCCAAGTAGTGAGCTGGCAAAGAATATAAAAGCAGAGAGGGGTGGGGGAAATCTGAGAGATGATCCTTTGCTGCCCAAATGAGTTTTTGGTCAAAGCCTTTGAGCACAGTGTAAGGATAAAAAACAGAGTGCGAGGGATATTTTGCAGTCTATTAATGTTAGCTTTAAGGGTTGAGGAGAAGAGAAATACGGGGGATGGGAAAGAGGTAAAAACATGGTGAGATTAAAACGTTATTTTTAAATATTGTGCTTCAACGACACAGCGGTCAAGGGCTTTTTGGTGCTGGCTGCTCCAAAAACTATGACCAAATCTTGGTTTCCTGGTGGTTGAAAGTAATTAACTGCTCCCTGGCACCACTAGGTGGAGATGTAGGTTTACCAAGAGCCCAGTTGCTGGCTAAAAATGGCCTGTGATGGCTGTGAAATCCTTAACAAAATTTAAAATGTTCAAGATTGATCAATTGTAAATCATGTTGGTCACGAATTCACACTAATCTTGGGGGTTGGGGGAAGGGAGAGAGGATTTTTTAAAATCCCACATCATATAACAATAGCAAATAACCCTCAGTGTGCAGTTATAAAGTTGTTCATGTGAATGATTATTTTTTAAGCCGTAAGTTCTGATGTTTAAGACTCCGAGAGACTAATCATGCCATATTATAAATTGTCTGCTGCCAATACACACATATTGTCCTTTATTCTCACAGCAGCTGCGAGCTCATGCTCTCAGTGGTCAGGAACAAACAAACAAAAAAATCTACCCCTGAAAAGCAAAACAAAACGCACGGCTTCCTTTCCAACTTCACCAGTGGCACCGAGCCAGCCACTGGCAGGAGCTGGGAACCTTGTGTTCAAGTTTAAGGGGTTGTTTCTAAATGTAGTACTTTTTGAGAATCTCATTACCTCACATCTTGATGTGTGAAGTGTGATTCACAGCACAGTTTGCTAAAGGCTAGTTAGCTCTTGTCTTAATGGTCTTAGGTGTCTAGTATCCCGTTAGTGAAACCTTAGTGAAATGAAGCGTTTCAGTTTGTTTTGGCTGAGCCTCTTCTCTCCATTAGCTGACCCCTTTCCTTTTATGTAAACTTTTCTGTGCGCTGGGGGGTGGCAGGCTCTCAGATGGCTTCCAGAGTAGACAATGGGTACCGATCGTTTTCTGGAAAGGCAGCGAGTCATTTATTATCCCTCCTTTCACACTTGTCTCCCAGATGAAAACGCTCCTGAAGTTCATTTAATCACTCACTCCCACTTTGTTCCCTCCCCGATTCTCTCAGTCTCTATCATAGGAAGAGGACCTCACAGAGTTCACCTAAGTTGCCCATGGAACCTGCTCCTCAGCTGGCGGGCTGCTCCCGCTGCCGGTGTTGCTGTCTGCGGCCACACCGTGGATCTGTGCCAGGACAAGGCCAGAGCTCGGAGATAATGAATTGTGGCAGCAAAGTGGTCATCACACCAAAGGATCTAAATTTTTGTTAAATATCTTCCCCCTTAAAATGTCAAAATACTCAAAAGTTGTATTACTATGAAAATTAATCCCTGAAGAAAAGTAGGGAACACATTTCAGTGGCTAGTATTTAATGGCCAGGGGAAAAACAAAAGTACAAAACTAAATTACAAAAATTTGGGTTAACATGTAAGACATTGCCTTCCATCTCACCATTAATTTCCAGCGGCTGCAAGGCGACATTGACATAGCCTTTCTCAGACACAGTCCCACAGCCCGGCCACCCCAAATCAGGTAGCTCACCGCTGCGGGTGCGCGAGAGGGGGGAGCCCCTCTTTGTGACCTCAGGCCTGGGCTTATTTTCAAAGCCGATTTCATGGCGGCGAACGCCAGCCTCACGTCTGCTTGTTATTTTCTGATTCTGAGGGGCGAGGCCATTCTCCCGGAAAGACCTGGGGCTGCGGGGTGAGCTGGGACCTGCAGGGCCGCCTGAAGGCCCGGGCTCCGGCGTGACCGTGACCGTGACCCGGCCCAGCGCAGCCTGCGCCAGGTCAGCTGAAGGTGGGCCCTCCTTCCCTCAGCCCGCAGGCACCGCAGAAGCACCCAAGGTTTTGGTAGAAACATGAAACCCTTTATGCGTGGAAAAAATCAACAAAAACTTTCTAAAACACAGCTGGTTGTTTTTCACGCGGACTACGTGCTGGGTACCAGTGAGGGGCTTTGCAGGGCCAAGCTGACTCCACTCCTGGGCGGGGTTTGGGGGGGCAGTGCCCACCTGCAGAAGCGGGAGCTGAGTCCCAGGGGATGGGGTCAGCCCCCAGACACAGCTGGAGAGCGATGGGCGTGGCTTCCCATCGGCCCGCCCCCCCCCCCCCCCCCCCCCCCCCGCTTCCTGTCTGTGCTTCCCATACCTCCCAGCTCGTTTTCTCCTAGAACGGGTTTTCTTAGCTGGTTTGGATTTATGCATTATCCTAAAAAATACCCTATGCGAGTGCCACTGTTCCCAGAAGAGATAAGTGTATCTTGTAAACCTGGTTTGTGTATGTGTCTGAGAGAGAGAGAGAGAGAGAGAGAGAGAGAGGGGGGGGGGGTGCCTGCCGCACACACCCTATGGGGTTGAGCCGCCACCCACCCTTGGGTGCCCCAGATGACCCTCTAACCAACGGAGGAACCAGGCCAGCCAGGCTGTGTTTTCCTGAGTTCGCGTTCTCTCGCGGTGTGTGCTATTTTTTAAATTTGAAACCGACACGTGGAGTGTGGCTAGCTCTCCCAGCCATTGAAAACCCTCCGGTTTTACCGGTGGTGGGAGTGGGAGCTGTTTGTTGCACGCGGGATGGCCCGGGCCGGGGTAAGCGCCTGCCTTGGAGCGGCAGAAAGGACCGCGGCAGCCGCACGTCACGCCGGGACGGCCCCCAGAGCATCCCGGACACCACCCGTCCGCAGTCCGCGCAGGCCTCTGGGCGGCAGCCAGCACCGGCTTCCTAGCGCAAAGGAGCCCACCCTAGTTTGAACCCCGGATACCAGCACAGACTGGTCACTTTTAGGTAGGCGACACTAAGGAAAATCCCTATCGCGAAAACAACTGCAATCAGAACCACTGGCAGTCAGGCGGAGAGGAACCGTGTGCGTCCGCTCGGGCCCAGGCTGGTCCGCGGCGTCCTCTCCGGGGCCACTGAGCGCGGAGCGCGTGCCCCGTCGCGTCTCCTCACAGGACACACGCGGGTCCGGGAAGCCGGCCTGGGTACGCTTAGGAACCACCGCGTGGCCTACGGCATTCCCTGCTCTAACCTCAGTGGGCTCCCGGTGAAATGTTTGCCAAAAGGCCCAAGAGACGAAAGCGCACAGAGGCAGAGCTGGGCCTGGGCGTGAGCGCCCCCTGCGGCAGAGCTGGGGTCTGCGCTCAGCCATCGCCTTTCTTGGTGGCCCATCCACATAAAAATGGCCAGGCTGGCACTTTCGAGTTGAAAGTAATTTGCTTCACGTTTTCACTTTTAATGCTGAGAGTCTCTGGTCCTCTCCACAAGTGTATCTCCTGGACATTTTAGTTGCTGATCGAGTCAGATGGGGAAAAAAGAAGAGAGAGGTGGCCTCCTTGAAGTCCCCTCCATTGGCAGAACATGGTTGATCAAAACGCACTCTTGTCCATCTATTGCGGCTCTTTGCCGATCATGTTTGCCGGACGGATAAGTGAACGCCACAAAAAGACATCTACTTAAATGATCCCCATCAAGTGCCGTCACTGTGGGCAAAGACCAATGAAAGAGAAGGCCAGTCTGCACACGTATGCTTTACACATTAATTAATTGAGGAAAATATAAAGATATATTATGTAACAAGTGTTTCTATACATATATGTAAACAATGTATGTGTGTATATATGAACATATGTATGTATGTATGCTTATATATGTTAAGTAGGGTCTAATATGCTAAGTTATCCTTGTGGTCAGCTGTTCAACTTTTACACTTTCAAAATCCTTGTAATGCCCCAACCTCAATGTATATGAAGATGCATCACTAGCTCACTGATAGGAAGCCAGTCACCAAATTGTAAACAAATCTGGGTAATGTCAGAGAGTCTGTAGATAAGAAGATAGATGTAGAGTTTCTCTTAATTAGCCTTTCTTAATGAAAAACAGCAGCAGTATTGTGATCAAAATGATCTCTGGTGGGAGCGTGGTCACTTGGCCTTCTGGGTACCACTTGAGGAAAATGAGATTTCCCCTTCTAGGATAAATGGTGCACTAAAGGAGGAATAAATGGTGTCTGTGAGAGTGTCCCTTCGGTTTTTATCTGTGTGAGATGGATGTGCCTCTTGCCGTTTTCAGAATGGCGTGGGGGCAGACTGAGCCATCATTAGCACCCCAGGATGGATCCAATCCACTAATTACTTACGCTGCCCTGGCTCACTGAGATTTAAGTACCAAGTCAATCCCATTATCTGCAGTCTCCCAAGCTTGCCAGAGCCATCCGTCTTTCACTGAAAAGAAGCACCAGGGTTATCAATTGGGCCCTGCAAGACTTGGGATTTTCCGACTTTGGGAGAAGGCAAGATTAGTCCAGACTCAAGTCCAGGCCCCTCTAAGCCGCCACTTTGGATGCAAACTATGACAATTATCCAAAAGGACGTGAAGAAGCAGGAGGGAGGAAGCAGAGAGTAAAGGGAAGAGGAGAGATAATGGAAGAGGGAAGAGAGATAAAAATGCAAAGCCAAGGATGCATGCCCCTACTTTGACCTTAGGCCTGGGGTTTCAGGCTGCTTTTCACATCCTCTCCGAACTACAAATGACAATTCATCTGTTCCAGACACATGCTAATATATTCAGAAATCAGGAATTAATGTATTCTGAAGGCCTCAGGCCCCTCTGAGGGGAGGGGGGAAGGGGAGGGGCTGTGGGAGGGAGAAGGGATCAAGGCGTGCCTGCCCAGTGCCAGGCCTCCTCCATCCTCCCAGACATACCTGATGCCTGTGGTCGCCGGCCCCTGGCTGCCTGCGGTGGGTGATTGGCACCTGCTCCGCTGAAGGGGAGACCCGGCAGCGACGGGCGGCACTGTTGTGTTGTGTCCATGTGCACGCTTCCAGAAACAGCAGTGAGGCCGCCAACACAAAGAGGAGTCTTCGAAGCAGCGTGCGCTCCTTTGGAACGGGGTATTTGTCTTTACAAGCGATTTCCCTGCTGCCAGCACTTGACACATGTGTGATTGTTGGAAGTGTAATGATGATTATTTGCATATTTAATGTTCAAACAGCACTGAGGAAGAAACCTAGACTAAACCTCTTAGGGGCAGATTTGAATACGTTCAGCCTCAGCCGGAGGAGTCCCAGGGAGTAGGAGGCATCAGATGGAGAGCAAACGCAGGGATGCATGGCTTCACGTTCAACGGCACCAAGAGAAGCCCTGGTGTGTTCCCTGGACAGTAGCGCTCTGGACCCATGCTGGTGCAAGTCCACAGCCAGAGAGACACTTGCTCCTGGCTTGAGTCCAAGCTGCCGGCCTGGTTTTACATTAACCAACAAGGAATCCATGAACAGGAGCCAGGAAATTGGGATCCAGTGTTGATGCTCTGAGGAGGGATGGCTCACACTAATTCATCCCACTTTTCATCCACTGGCCAGTGGAAATTGTCCACCCATCGCTGTAAGTGATCAATTTTGGGGGGAAATCTAACTAAACTTAAAGTAGCATTATATCCAAACTTGCAGAGGGAACATTTTATTCTCTTAAAAAGTAGATGCACTTATCAGATTCCTTTCCAGCTTCCACTTAGATCAGTGGTTCTCAACCTTCCTAATGCCGTGACCCTTTAATACAGTTCCTCATGTTGTGGTGACCCCCAACCATAACATTATTTTCGTTGCTACTTCATAACTAATTTGCTACTGTTAATGAATCGTAATGTAAATATCTGTGTTTTCTGATGGTCTTAGGCTCGAGACCCACAGGTTGAGAACCGCTAGCAGGGTCACCTAAGACCATCAGAAAACACAGATATTTACATTACGATTCATTAACAGTAGCAAATTTACAGTTATGAAGTAGCAACGAAAATAATGTTATGGTTGGGGGTCACCACATGAGGACTGTATTAAAGGGCCGCGGCATTAGAAAGGTTGAGAACCACTGACTTAGATGGACCCTTGTTTGAGTAACTGTTCATTCCTTTGGGTGTTAACTACAGTGATTATTGCAGTAATCATTTCACAATATATACAAATATCAAGTCACTATGTTGTATGCCTAAATCTAATACAATGCTATATGTCAATTATATCTCAATAAAGATGTTCTTTCCTTATAATATTTCTTAGTAATAAAGACAGCAGTTGACATCTGCATGAAGTTAGAAGCACCTCTGTTCCTCACTCCCTCTCTTCCAAAACTCAAGTTTTGACTCGAATGCCTCCTGTGGGGCCCGTAGGCATGAAGCGAATGTGCTGCCTTCCTGCTCCCCAGCGGGTGGGAGGCCCCGGTGACTCTAGGGGCAGTTTCCCCCATTAGGGTCCCTTGCAGACCCTGTTTCAGAAAATCCAGAAGGCAGCACGTTCTCCGTGCAAATGGCACTCCCGGGACCAAATCCGTCGATGGTGACGAAGGCCTGGCCCGGAAAGTGAGGGCGCCTGCCGCTCCGCCAGTGCTAACGAGACTCCCAGCAGGCCGCCCTGCCCTTCCCACACTCGCCTGCACATCTTGAACAACTTGAAACTCAGGGACTGTGCCGCCTGCTCCAAATCAGCAGGAAAGGAGACTTTAGACGGTGGTAATTATCTCAGGAAAAACACACCTCGCTGAAGTCAATAGAATAATTTTTGATAATGCAGCCACTTGATCCGGTAATTTGGCCTTTCACCTGTAGTGAAGGACTTCGCTGGAGACTTTCTTGAGCTATTAGATGCCTCTCACTTGGAGGCGAGCCTGTTCTCGTCTCTCAAAGTGCTTTGGATAATTAGCTTTTGAGTTTAGTGTTTTCCTCCTTCCTCTTTCCTCCCTCTCTGGTCTCCCCCACCCCAAGCCTGCTCTCACCGCCCCCCCCCCCCCCCTGCAGCCCCAGCCCAGGCAGGTGCCTTAAGCCACAGCTCACACCAGCTGCAAAGGCCTGGGAGGGGCAGCATGATCGATTATCATTCTCGAAACTGGTTTTGGAAAAGTCTAGCGGGTGAACACCGCGGAGCACTGCCATTCCCCCGTCATCCTAGGGCCTGCGGCCACGGCTGCCTGAGCGCTGTCCTGGGCCGCGTGGCCGGTCCGGGCAGTGGGTGAGGCCTGACACTCACCTGTACACCTGCCCGTCAGAGGACTAATTTTGGAAATTTACAAATACATGAATTTTGCTTCTGAGATGAAAAGGTCAATTGCTCTGTGTAACGTGAAGGTAGATTACCAACAAGGAAGCACTGAAAGTGAGCGCTTCTTCCGTTCCAGGCCACTTTCCAAATTCACTGACCCATATTCGCCACGACAGCCTGACCACAGGCCTGTGTTCCCGAGTTTACAGACCAGGGACCTGAGGCCTCGGGCAATACTGAAGGAGATGCGCCCAGTGCCTCCCAGCTCACAGAGCAGGGGCCTGGGGTTCAAACCCAGGAGCAGCAGCCGGGGGTCGCGCCACGAAAAGGCGGTGCCTCTTGGGGGTTCCCAGCTGCTCATGCCATGTCTGGGGGCACCTTACAGCAGCCAGCAGTCTGGTCTCCGGGGGATGCTTGGTTGCAGCTTCGGGGCCCGCCTGCCGCCTGCGCCCCTGCAGGAAGGAAGCCTCCTGAGCCTGCCCCGCCCGCTCCCTGCTCCTCGCCACGCGGACAGGAAAGCAGAGGGACTTGCTTTAAATTGTACTCTTAAGCCAACCCTTGGGACACAAGGTTGAATTTTATTCCTTGTTAAATTCTTTGAAGAGCAAAATATTTAAAACAACAACACATTTGCCAATAACGAGCAGCGTTTCTTTGGGGGTTGCTGGTTTGACCTTAGCCTTCACTCTGGGAGAGAAGCTGGTGGATCAGCCTGGCGGCTGCGGGAGGAAGGGGCGCCGGCCCGGGTGGGGAGGAGGGGGGAGGGGGCGGGGAAGGCAGGGCGCTGCGTGGCGGGGCGGCGTTGGTCCACAGGCTCAGAGCTGGCGGCCCAGAAGCAAGTCACCGTTTTTATTCTAAGCCCAGCAAAGTGAGCAAACCCATCTGTGTACGTTCCAGAAATCCTTTACCCTGAGTAGCAGGAAATAAATGTACAGTTCCCAAAGCTGCGGATGGGGTGGGAGGTACATTCAGGCTCAGCTGTGCGGTGTCTGCCGGCCAGCCCGCCTCAGGCCAGGCTGTGACCTGGGCAGAGACATTTCCTGCCCCCAGAGCCCAGGGACCCCCTGTTCTGCCTGGCTCCTGTGGTGAGGTGGGCCGAGGTCGGGGCGTGGAAATGACTTGTGCCATTTCTGAGGCCGGGAAAGTAGGAGCTGGTGTGTGGCCTTCCGGCTTTCCCTCCTGCGGAGGCGGAGGCGGGTGCAAGGCCTGGGGCTCAGGGGCCAGCTGCGGGGAGGGATTCCAGGCTCCCGCTGCCTTAGAAACTGACACAGGAAACCTGTGCTGGGGCAGGAAATGCACCCTGTTGTGGTAAGCCATTGATTTCAGGGTTCTGTTGTTGCTGCAGCAAAACAGCTCTTTCACTAGGGGCTATAGAGTCATATGGGTAACCATTTCTAGAAATTGAACTACATAGATCTTGTCCATTCCCTCATCATCGACCAGCATTTCGTTGATTACTATTCCAGATCACATAGGAAGAATAAAGGGAAATTACCGAACATGTCCTCCTTTGTAAATGTTGTGCCCAGTGCTTTACACGGCCATGTCTCTGGATTTCCAGAAAACTAGAGGTTCAACATTGACATTTCATCACTTGTTAACTAAAAAGGGAAATGAAGCTTGGCTGGCATGGCTCAGAGGTTAAGCGTTGATCTAGGAACCAGGAGGTCATGGGTTCGATTCCCAGTCAGGGCACATGCCCAGTTGCCCCCTGGATCCCCAGTAGGGGGCATGCAGGAGGCAGCCAATCAATGATTCTTTCTTATCATTGATGTTTCTATCTCTCTCCTTCTCTATTTCTCTATGAATAAAAATAAAATAAAAATAAAAAGGAAAATGAAGCTCAGACACAATAAACAATTTGCCTAATGATATACAGTTGTTGTTGTTTTTTCTGAAATTTTATGTATTTGGCTCTAAATTCGATGTTTTCTTCTTTAAATCACCTCGCCTTCCTGCCAAGGCCCAGTAGGGACTATTTAGGTGGCTTAGAAGTCCGGGGATGGGCACACATTGTCCTCACACTCTCCTGAGCCCTGGGATCCCGGCTCTGTGTGTAGTCCAGAGGGTGGGCTCCCACTGTTCCTCTGGAAGAGAATTCCAGGCTCTAAATAGTTTAAAGTGGGGTTTCCACCGCCTGAGCAGGAAGAGCCGCGTATTGGACAAAGAACCCCATGACCTCTGGAGTTCCAAGGACAATGGCATTAGCAGAGCCCCTACGCACCTCTTGACTGGTGCTGTCACACGCACCCGTTATTATTCCTGGGCTTTTATAAATCTTTACACTATCTTGAAGCTTCTCTATTTTTATATATTCCTAATACGGCATCAGTATCCCAAATACTTTTTATTTTGTGTTGGACTGTGTTAAATATGTAAGGAAATTAGTCTTTAATCTAAACAACTGGTGTTATTTTATTTCTCCCTCTCTCACACTTTGGTGCTATGAAGCGTCCTATGAGTCCTAGGGCCAAAAGTACCCTGAGAGGTTTGAGAATCAGTGAATTAAGAGTTCTATTTTTCGGATACAGATCTGCTTAGACCAAGACCATTGGAGATGGTCCAGAGTAAACACAATATAGCCTTCACGTTTATTTACTCAGTAAGCTTTATTTAGCGCTTACACTAACTCAGGCTTTGTACTGAAATTGGCAATAGAACGACAGCCGGGACACAGTCTTTGCCCTCAGGGAGGGTACACTTGAGCTGGAAAACCGCTGTTGATCACCTTTCACGGCATAATCCGTTCTTGTCTCACATCACTACCCCCTTTCCTCACGCGCAGCTGCACTTTCTCTGTCCATCTTCTAGACAGTGTTGTCCTGCCCCGCTTCCTCTCCTATGTCCATGACCCAGCGTGACTCAACTCTTGCATTTTCCGTCACTGTCTGTGTTTAAGTGTACCCAGAACCCGCTTTCCTGCAATACTTAGCTGGATGACGAGCTGCTCCTGATGACTGTCACCCACACCACGATCACCACCACCATCGTCACCCTGTGCCTGATTGCGTGGCACCCTGCATTCCGGGCTTCACCTCATTGTGTCATACATGCCTGGAATGTGTTGGGGCCCAGAGGGGACCATGCCTCCTGGACATGGCAGTTTATCTCTTCTAGCGTGAACAGCCTTCTTCCCTCCTCATTTCTAACCACATTTTAGGCCTTTAGCTCAGCGTCACCTCAGCAGTCCCACCATCTGCCGCTTCCCTGGGCTCACGGTTAGGACACCCTTTATAGGACTACCTCACCGCCTCCCAACAGCCGGAAAAAGAAGGCGGGGAAGGTGCTACTCTTATGGCTGTGTCACACTTGGAGACTGAGGCTTGGGGCATTAAGGGGCCACACTGGTTGATTTGGATGTCCATGTGCCACCAAAACTAAATTGAGCCCCAGAAAACGTAGTCTGGTCAGCCCACTCTTACAACATTAGAATGTTGCTCGCCTCGTAAGCATTCTGAAAGATCAGATTCATAAGTAACCACAGCATCTTTCATCCTTCAACTAGGGATGCCGTGACTGGTGGGTTCCTCGTACTCACCTTCCAGTGGCTGCCCCGGACGCAGACAGAGACTAAGGAGTGTGGGGGCTGGGTGCCCTGCGGTCACCTCTCCTCTGTGGGTCAGCAGCATCAAGCACATCATCCGCACCTGCGGCAGGACTGGGCTAGCAAAGCCTTTTGGAATGTTGTATGCTGATATAAGGCATAGCTTCCATTAACTATTGATCTTTGATTAGTCCCCTCCTCTCTTGGACCGCAATTTTCTCCTCTAACATGAAGGAATTTATTAATTGGCTTTTAAACTTTTCTTAGAATTGCAAATAGATAATGACGATGCTAATCAAGCACTGAGCGCTCGCTGCAGGCCAGGACCTGTGTGGGGCACTTAACAGGGCCTTGGGCGGCCCTCCAACGGCTGACGCCCCAGGAACACAGACTTCAGCGTGCGCCCCTGGGCAGCGAGGCGAACAGAAGGCACCCTGGTCACTGCAGCTTCCCCCCTCTCATGACAAGGCCCAGGGGTAGAACTTGATGGGTCCCACATCTCCTTTGAATTCTTGATTACATCCTCACAAACCTCCTCTACTCACACCAGACTCTTGATAGGGAGCCCTCAGCAGAGGGAGTCTTGCCCCTCAGTGCCCGGGCCGCAGGCCCACGCCAGGCCGCAGCGCCCCGGGCTGCTGCCCTTTCCTGTGCACCCCTTCCCTCGCCGAGTGTGGTCTTCGCTGCGGCAAAGACGGTGCCTTCCCTCAGCCAGAAAGGCCTCAGCGCCCGTCGGCACCACGTGGACAGTTTCCTGAGATGGTGACTCGGGTGTTCCGGGGGCGCCTTCCACAGCTTGGCTCTTCCCATTGTTTGTCTAGGTACTCTTCACAGTTTGACTCTGCCGTTCTCCACTCCCAGCCCATGCCCTGTAGTTGGAACAATGAGCATAAATGGCTAACAGAATAAATATTAATGTTCGAGTTCGGCTTGTTTCTTACATCCTGGGTCCCAACTATTTACATGTACACTTAGAAAACTCAAAAATATTAACTAGATTCTCTGCTAAAGAAGAATAAGCTTAGTGCTGCAGGATACTTGAAGCAAATGGCCCTGAGAGCCCAGAGGGAAGGAAGGGGTTGTTGAGACTAGAGGAGTGGCCGGCCTCGCACACTGTTAAATGCTGGTAAAATGGAAAGCAGCACCGGTGGGCAAGCGTGCAGGCGCGCAGGCGCTCACAAAGCCCGGGAGGCCCGGCTGTGCGGCCCAGGAGCACACCTGGGCGCAGGTCTGACTATGGGACGGAAGGGAAGAAGGAGACCAGAGTGTTAATAAACCTGAATCCGGGGCAGAGGCACCTCTTTCAGTGACGGTTACCTGTGAGCGGGAGGGGGCGGGGTGAGGAAGGGAGCACCGTGCTGAGCTTTGGGCTGGCAGTCCGGGCCCAGCGCACAAGCGTTTGCAGAAAGAGGAGTCAGTCTGGACAGGAAAGCTATTGCAATGGTCAGACACTGGCTTTTCTAGGAACACTATTCATATTATTGTTAATAACATACACTAAGCATATTGTCCGCTTTGGTGGAGAACGCCGGTCCAGCCTAGAGCAGCTCCTAGCCCACTGCTTTCAGCCTGCTTGTAATGCTACCCACGGCTCGAGTAAATGTGGGGGGGGGGGGGGCCTGGGATGGACCGCGGCCTGAAGGGCAGCAGAGTCCTAACTGCACCAGAGCTTCCTGAAACAGAGCCCAGCGCTTAAAAAGACCGCCTACCCAGGGTGGCCTGGACTGGCCACTGTGCACTGACCTTCCTTTCTGTGCTCTGTCAGGTGCCCGCCCCACGGACAACACGTTTCCGAGCTCTGGCCCCAGCCTCCTGCACACACCCTTTTTATTTGGGGACCAATCCAAAGC
Organism: Cnephaeus nilssonii; assembly: GCF_951640355.1. Classification (NCBI taxonomy): domain Eukaryota; kingdom Metazoa; phylum Chordata; class Mammalia; order Chiroptera; family Vespertilionidae; genus Cnephaeus; species Cnephaeus nilssonii. The sequence goes on along the minus strand of NC_137086.1, from coordinate 68,144,672 downwards.
CCCACTGCCATTTTCTCCTCTCCCCAGCTGGGACACCTCGTGCTCTGGTCGAGGGCTAGGGGACAAAGGCAAAGCAGGAACAGGGGAGAAAAGTTCTTTCTCAAGAAGTGACGTCGTGGAGGTGGCTGCCAGGGACCTGCCAGATGTGAAGTTTCAAGACGGAGTGAAGGAAACCCTCAGCTAAGAACCGGATCGCTGCCGAGACTTCATCTGCGCCAACAAATCCCTTCTTTCTTCCCGTCTTTTCTCTCCCAATAACAGCTGCCCTCTCATTCCCTCACTCTGCTGTGAACAAAACCTCCCTCTGACTATCTGTTTTTCTTTTCTTCCCCAGAGTAGGTCTCATTACTGGTGATTAGCAGATGATTAAAACCAATTCAGCTTCCCCCAGTCGATGTTTTCTCCCTGTTTGTGCCTAACACGCCAGCCTTCAGCGAACGTGCTCCTAAGCTTATTAAGGGGCTCAGAGGATTAGCGCCGGGCTCAGTGGCTCCCATATTGTGATGCAGGGAGTGACATGGGACCATTTTCTGAGCGCAGACAGGACCGCTGGGCCCAAACTATCTGAATCACAATTTTATTTCCATGTCGAGCAAGATGAAGAAATCCCAATAATAATTACAAAAGCCAGACGTTTGGACTAGTCTGAAAATACCCTTAACCAAAAAGCAGCCAAAACCAATCATGAGGGGCGTGTGTGTGTGTGTCTGTGTGTTAGTTTACATGAACATAGAATCACAGTCTATCTATGTTCACACCCACATATGAAGATAAAGGTCCCATTTAGCCTCTGTGTTCACGTGGCTGTCTATATACACTGCATGTATTTGTATAGGTCACATGTGGCTAGATCTCTCTTTGAAGAATTAAATTAGAATACAACAGACCATAACTTAGATACTACTTTAAAGAGCATCTAATTTTCCAAAGTTGTGAAACTTGGATATTGGCAGATACAAAAGAATTCTAAGGAACTGGTTTTGCTTCTGTTTCAAAACCACAAAATTGTCTTTCACATTTAGAAGGACTATTTCCCTGTCTGTAATAATTTGGTGTGTTTTTTTTGTTGTTGTTGTTTTGTGTGTGTGTGTGTGTGTGTGTGTGTGTGCAAAATTAACTACATGTTAATGACAATAATAATTATCATAATAATAGTAACATATTTATTAGCTGAGACCACAATCAGTAGATTAGGAAGCAAAATGGGCTAGTTTTAGAAAGTTTTGAAAGGACAAACACCTCATGATATTACTGTGGTAGATGATGCATCTAAAAGGTTGTGTTTTGGGGGCTGGGATAGTTTTATTGTTACTAATGGTGTCTTATTCTAAATCTTTAAGTTTTTCCCATTTTATTTCTTTTTCGCCTTCTCAATGCAGCTTAAGTCGGAGTGTGCTGGAGCTTGAAATCTAGTTTCTGATTCATAATAGCAACAGGGTTTGCAGAAAATGTCAACAAATCCCCCATCAGGAGGGGTGGGAAGAAATGTGAAAGGTGAGCCCCGTCAGTCTCCCTGGTGCATGATGGGGCAGGACTGCGGATGAGGAGAAGGAAGGCAAATCCTAGCAAAACGGATGCTATGACAAGTAGTAAAACCACAATGCCAATAAAACAAAGGGAGGTAATGAGGAATTAGGGGAAGACTTCGCCAATCATGAAAATGGCACAATCATATTTTATTTAATTTCAAACACTTAATATCAAAGGAAAAATGACAGACAAGGAGTTCATATTGGTTTGATTTTACCAGCATTGAAAAAAATTCCAGCAATGTCCTTGACCTTGGTTGGCCCCAATAACTAGGCAATTGCTAAAGGATCAATTCCCTCGTCATTAAACAATAGGTCTCAGACAAATGCAATATGTGTAATCAAGAGACAGGAAGCGCAGATGAAGGTAACACAACACAAAGGAAGCATCAAGAATGATATTCACACAGCACTGCGATAAACACCAGGGAAATGTACAAGAAAGGACACACAATCGTGTAACTGGAGTGCACAGGACAATTATGGTTTAACAAGCTTCCAAACATTGCATGATATGTCTATGAGGCATAACATATAGGAAGACAGTCGTGCTATGATTAGACAAAGATACATATTGTTTAATGAAATGCTTTGGCTTGGAAGATTTCACTGGGTCTGGAGGAAATGTTCATGTCACTACAGAGACGAGTTCAGCAGCGGGGCTGTACCAGCCTCAGAGGAGGAGTGAAGGAAGGTGTCATGGGAAGGGAGAGCTGTCCTGCTCCCTCCTCAGCCAGCTCTGCACAGTCCAGGGCCAGGGCAGCATTCTGAACGGAGGTCCCTTCACTACTGAATTAAACATCACAGAAAGAGCGTCGCTGCTTTTCTTCCACAGTTCTTCAAACAGCCTTCGCTCTAATGCGGGCCTTAATGCAATGGGTACCCTGATACTTAAGGAAACTGACAATTATTTCTGTCTCCTTTATATATGGGGTCATTTTTATCCCTCACAATGTGCCCTGTTTTCTCTTCAGGGTCACAGGATAGAATTACAGGCTGCATATGACAGCATCTATCAGGGAGAGAATGTGCCCCATTATCATCAGAATAGCACGGGGCTTAAGAACTATGGACTTGAATTTGGACCAGCTCTGAAGAGTCCTAGGGGCATGATCTTGAACTTTAGTCACAGCATTTGTGATATTGGGGACATATTTCCCATCTCATAAAATTAACACAATGAGGGTTAGTCAGGTAGTAGTTCTCAAAGGACTCAGCACACCACTGGGTGTGGGTGTAGAACACACTGTTGGTCATAAGAGTAGTAGTGCCCACAAGAGGGCAAACTGGGTCAAATATTCTGTGATGTGTAGACCCTACCTCACTGTGGTGAGGAGTGGGGGAGGGGAGCTGGTACAAAGGGAACTATGTGAGTTAATTAAGACACAGGAAGTTTGAGAGATAGTAGCTACCTCTTATAAACCCGGATCTTGTAGGAACAGAAGTTGGGAACTGGGGTGAGGCAGAAAGATAAAAGTACAAGGGACAGAAAACACGTCAAAAGATCAATAACAATCCAAGCAACATGGTAAAGTGATAAATGTGTTGAAGGTAATACATACTGTCAGGGAGGGCGGGATCACTAGGGCTTGGGCTGCCAGGGAAAAGCAGAACCAGAACTTGGCTGAAGGAAGACCAGAGGTGTGGGAACATGGATAGCAGCCTCGGTGGCAGGCGCCCAAGCATTCCTTTTCTTGTGATCTAGAGGATTCTGTCCAGACAGCCATCCGCTGGATACTTGCAGAGTAGGAGACTAGTATGCTATTATGTTTGAATGAATATTCGGCTGGTGGGAGGGTTATTACTATTATTATTATTAATGATAATACTACTTGAAACCACAGCCAATTTAACCCAACCATTTGGAAGCGCTGCATTGCTCTATTATCCAATTGATAATTTCAGGGTTTTATTCATAGGCACAATCATAAGAAAAACAAGGAGAAGACAGTCTCTCAGTTGTGTACATATGCATAGACTTTGCCTTTTGAGAACATAATTGGGGATGGGAATACAAAGAAAAGATCATTAAGAGTTACAAAGGAAGGAAGAAAGAAAATACCCCATTGCCTTCTTGTGCCATGTGCCAAGCCCTCGCTGGCCTGCTGGATTTTATCTGTGCCCGACCAGCTAGGGCAGAACTAGGGCGGGGGCCTCAGAGGCAAGGGAATTAAAGGGGCATAAGGGCAAAGGAAAGTTCTGTGTTGCGAGAAAGCTGCAAGACAATGTTCTCTCACTTAATATCAGGTACAGATAGCAAATACAGCTACTGGCAGGGCCCTCACCACTCTCCCACCCACCCAATAAACAAAGTGTCTTCAGCTGGTCCCCGCATCGCCACTAAGGCCTAGAGTGGCTGTGGGCTCGCCACAGTCACTTCCTGCTTGCAGTCTAGAACCGGGCAGGGGTGAGCCTGGGAAGGGAGCACCGTTTAGGTGGGCGACAGGCCCTCTACAAGGAAACCCAGAATGAATTAAACGGTGAGGGTACGGAGGTACTGGAGTGTTCCACAGTGCTGGTCAGAAGCAGAGGAGCGACTTAGCCAACTGTTTCCACGGAGAAGCAAAAGACTAAACATAAAAGACAATTTAAAATATTGAAAGTTAAAACTGATCAATCACTCAAAAAATTTGCTAAGGACTTTCTAAGATGTAGGCAAGTAGTAGTGAAATCACTCAGTCTTAGATTGTGCTGCTAGGTAGGTAGACAGATGATGCTCTGGTCTCTATATTGTTCGATATGATATCTTTACATCTATCTATCTATCAATCTATCTAGCTATCTACCTATCTATCGTTCTAATTTTCTATAATACTGGCCATAAGCCTGTGGAGGTAGAATATATTGCATCTTGAATTTTCTTATAGAAGCTACTTTAGTGCAGTGGAATGAGAATGTTTTGAATGAATACACAAACATATATAAAGAAATGACCAGACACGGACGCAGGACTAGCAGTTACTTAAGAGGTTACAGCAGTGATGTAGCGCTCTCTGCTAACCATCTCAGTGGCTTTGACTCTGATTCTGTGCCCTTGGGAGGCTGATTGTTAGGTGTATAGATATGGTCCTTGCAGACACCCACAATGAACTGATTGCTATACTTTAAAGTTAAATTTTACTCTAGGTCTCCAACACCTAGGGCAAAAGAAGAAATATATTTTGAAATAATATATTGTTATATTCAATAAATATTACACATTTTATTTTTATACATGTGTTTAAAAGTACTTGTTTTGTCTTCAATTCCTAATTTATTAACAGTGTTAAATTTAACTGAACACAGTTATTCACATTCCACTTAAGTAAGTCTCTGTTTTTGTATGACAAATATAATGTAAGTCAGTCTCTGGAGGCTTCTGAATTAAATTATCACATTACTGCTACCTTGTTATTAAAGACATCTTAGATTAAGATAAAATACCACTTGATGCTGAAAGGTAAGTTGATCAACTAACTACTTGACAAGTTTCAAAAGAGACTCCCTGAAAACAAATAGAAGGAACACTTTTGAAACTGAAATATAATTATAAAGTAATGAAGATTATGTAGCACTTAGATCCTTGAGTATTGACATTGAAACATCAAACACGTGCCTGAGACATGGTGTGCATTTCCCCCAGCAAATGCTTTCTTCTGGCTGCTCAGGATGGCTTCTGGAGGTGGGAGTGCAGACAGGCACTGTCCTCTGTGGTGCTGGACACTAGGCATCCCATGCTTGCACAGTGGCCAGAGAAACACTTCAAACATGCTCAGCCCGGGATTGTTCCAGCCCCTGAATGAGAGCCACGAAGCAAGAACTGAGAAGCCACCCGGTCTCTGTGGGCACAGGGCAATGCTTTCCTCTAAGAAGCTAATATATGCAGGCCAATTACTCTTTCTACACTTCAGCTCCTACTTCAGTTTTTAATTTGCAAACGGGTAACATCATTTTTATTTTATTATTTACTAATTGAAATAATATTATTGAAAGAACTAACAGACACAAAGAAGCCCTTGTCCTTATCCTCATCCAGGATGCAGATAATAAGTAAGTAAGCCCATAGTATGTCCAATAGTGATGATTTCTATGAATCCAAATAAACAGGGTAATAGGGACCCCAAATGCTGGGACAAAGGTTGCTATTATATGAAGGGTCCTTGGGATACCTTTCTTTGAAGGGATGATTTGAACGGAGGTCAGGACATATCGATATGTAGAGGAAGGCTGTTCCAGTCAGAAGAAACAGTAACTACAAAAGCCCTGAGATGGGTGTTTTCTTTGCATGTTGGAGGAATAATAAGGAGGCCCTTATGCCCTGGTGGAGTTGAGTGAGAGGAAGCATATAGTAGGGAATTACATTGGAAAGGCAAGAGGAGACCAGGTCATGTTGTTAAAAGGAAACTGGCAAAGATTTCCTATTGCAACAAAATAGAGTAGCCATAATTCCCAGGTCTTTTTTCTCACAACTCAAAACACTGGCCATAACACACTGAACAAGCATAGAAAACTCTAAAGGTGGAAAGGAGAAGATGGACTATCTAGGGTCCTTGGGATACGACAAACAGAACGGTGAGTTTCCTGGGTTTCCTTTTCACTCTCATATATCCCATATAGGATCCTGCAGGAGCCTCCATCCAGAACAGCCAACAGGCACTGACCAATAACAAAAGCTCTGAGAAAAGACTGTTCCCCCTAACCAAAGGACTGAGAAAGGATGCTCTATTAACAGAAAACATTTTTGGCAACACTCACACCCAACACTCACTATCCAAATACCATGAAAACTACTACACTCCTCTAGAAATAATGAGCAAGGTCCTATTTATTTACCTGGTAGTGTTGGTGGGGCCAAGCAGGGAGCTGATCTTTCACCCTGCATTCTGCAGAATCAAGTGTGCTCGGATTCCCTGCCAGGATCCTGTTAGCAGGATCTAGCACAAAGCTGAATTGTCATTACCACCTTGCACCAAGGAGACTTAGTGAGGTGGTTAGAAGCATGGCTAGTCAGTATTCCTTTTCTCCCATACCAGTATGAGTAGAGCCCAGTGGGGAGATGATGCTCCACCCCTGACCATGACTAATGAGGCAGAATGAGGTGGTAAGCAATAGGGTAGTTCTACTCTGCTTTGCCTTCTCCTTGACCCTGGTGTCAGAGGGGTACAGTGAAGAAGAGCTGAGCTTATGCCCACACAATAATAATAATAATAATAATAATAATAAAAAGTGAGTCAGAGCCCTCTGCTTCTCCCCTCCCTCATGGTATTGGCACTCAGCAGGAAGCTGATCTCACACCCCATTCAAAGAAGTAATGTAAGATGTGCCCCAAATTGAAAGAAAAAGGGCCAGGGGCTCTAACTTCCACTTCACATATCTGTAATGAGAAAAGTTGAATCAGTTCCTCATGTATATCCAAGTGGTGTTGCCAAAGCCCATCAAGAAGCTGATCATGTCAACCTGATCTTCATGAGACACATACACAGTGGGAATGCCTGCTGATGAGATAGGAGCCAGAGTCTCCTATCTTCTTCACCAAATGAACAACAATTATTAAAAAAAGAACCAAATGGAAAGAATATAACTGAAAAAATGTAATGACTGAAAACTCAAACAAACGAACACAAACAACTCACAGGAGGGATTCAGTGGTAGACTAAAGTTGGCAGAGGATAAAATCAGTGAACTTGAGGACAAGTAAATAAAATTTGTCCAATCTGAACAGATTGAAGAAAAATGGACAGAGACTTAGGAATTTGTCAACAATTAAGAAGACAGATTGGAGAAGGAGAGGAGAAAGCATAGGCCTGAAAAGGTATTCCAAGAAATAGTCTCTAGCAACTTCTCAAATTTGGTAAGAGATGTAAACCTACAGATTCAAGAAGTTCAGTGTACCTACAGATGATAAATCCACAGAAATTGATACCAAAACACAGTATAATTAAACTTCTGGAAACTAAAAATAGAGATTGTAGCCGAAACCGGTTTGGCTCAGTGGATAGAGCGTCGGCCTGCGGACTCAAGGGTCCCAGGTTCGATTCCTAACAAGGGCATGTACCTTGGTTGCAGGCACATCCCCGGTAGGGGGTGTGTAAGAGGCAGCTGATCGATGTTTCTCTCTCATCGATGTTTCTAACTCTCTATCTCTCTCCCTTCCTCTCTGTAAAAAAATCAATAAAATATATTTAAAAATAAATAAAAATAGAGATCGTAAACAGCTTTTGAGACATTTACAGGGGAACACCAGTTCGAATGACACCACATTTCTCATGTGAAACCATGGAGATCAGAAGAAGGTGGCAAAACATTTTTCAAATACTAACAGAAAACTGTCAACTGTGCATTCTGTGCCCCATGAAAATCTCCTTCAGAAATGAAAGGGAAATGAAGACATCTCCCAACAAATTAAAACTAAGAGAATGTATTGCTAGCAAAACTACTCAGAGAGCTACTAAAGAAGCTCTCTGCACAGAAAGAATATGGTAACAGAAGAAAGTGTGGAAATTCAGAAAAAAAGAGAAGAATATCCAAATGAGTGAAATTAGCAGTAAATAGATTATCATACTTCTCATGAGTTTCTTAAATCATTTGGTGGCTGAAGCCAAAATTATAATACCATCTGATGTGGTGTTCAATGTATGCAGAAGAACTACTGAAGAAAACTATATTTTAAAAGTGGGGAGGATAAAGATACTTACATGCTTATAAGTTTTCTGCACTTTACTCTAAGTGGTAAAATGTTAATGCCAGTAGACTGTGATAAGTTATTCATGTATCTTGTAATATCCAGAACAACCATTGAAAAAATTTTACATGCAATATACTTAAAAAGAATTATACATAAAGCAAAAGAGACTCCTACAAAATGTTCAAATAATTCAGAGAAATATAAGTGCTCCCCAAATAAAATAAAAGAAGATTCAGTGGAAACAAACATAAATCAAATAATAAAATGCCAGAGATAAGGCTTAATGTATTAATAATTACTTCAACTGTAAATTGTCTAACTACACTAATCAAAGAACAGGTAATAAAATGGACAAGGAAATAGACCCAAATATATGCTTTTTATAAAAAATTCTCCTGACATTCAATGATACAGGTATTTTGAAGGTGAAGGAAGGGAAAATGATTTACCACATAAATATTAACCCAGAAAATACAGGAGTGGCTATATTATTATCAACAATGTAGACACCAGAGCTAATAAAATTATTAGAGACAAAGAGGGCATTATGTGATAAAAGGATTAGTTATATTCAAAATATATAGAAGAAATGGTCCACCTCCTTGAAGACTACAAACCCAACCAAGGTAAAATAATCTGTATGGGTCTATAATGCAGAGGAACTACTTAAGAAAAGTATATTTTAAAAGTGGGGAGGATTGCCCTAACCAGTTTGGCTCAGTGGATAGAGCGTCGGCCTGTGAAGTCAAGGGACCTGGGTTTGATTCCGGTCAAGGGCATGTACCTTGGTTATGGGCCCATCCCCAGTGGGGGGTGTGCAGGAGGCAGCTGATCAATGTTTCTCTCTCATCGATGTTTCTGACTCTCTATCCCTCTCCCTTCCTTTCTGTAAAAAAAAAAAAATCAATAAAATATATCTTGAAAAAAAAAGTGGGGAGGATAAAGATACTTACATGCTTCTAAGTTTTCTGCACTTTACTCAAAGTGGTAAACTGGTAATGCCAGTAGACTGTGATAAGTTTCACATGAGAAAAGTTTTTAGTAGAAAATATTCTGAAAAAGACACTTCTATGCTCATATAATTTCATTAGAGAATTTTACCAAACATTTAAAAAATTAACACAAACATAACATAATTAAAAAAAAAATAGAAGTGGGGATATTTCTCAACTTACTTTTTTAAGGTTACTCTTGTCTTGCTACCAAAATCAAACAAAGACAGTAATAAAAAAAAAAGTAAAAAGAAAAGAGAAAAGTACAGGTGAATATCTCTCATAAATTTAGATGCAAAAATCTTCAACAAAATTTTAGTATATCAAATCCAGCAATGTATAACAAGATTTATAAAATACTAGAGGCCCGGTGCATGAAATTCATGCACTCGAAGAGGGGGATCCCTCAGCCCGGACTGCACCCTCTCACAGTCCAGGAGCCATCAGTCGGATATCCTTCAAGCTGCCAGGAGTGGGAGAGGCTTCCACCACCGCTGCTGTGCTAGCCAGCCATGGGCCCGGCTTCTGGCTGAGCAGCATTCCCCCTGTGGGAGCACACTGACCACCAGGGGAAAACTCCTGCATTGAGCATCTGCCCCCTGGTGGTCAGTGCATGTCATAATGACCGGTCATTTTGCTGTTCGGTCGATTTGCATATTAGCCTTATATTATGCTAGTGGCCTGGTGCACGAAATTTGTACATGGGGAGGGGAGTGTCCCTCAGCCCAGCCTGCACCCTCTCCAATCTGGAACCCCTCTCACAATCCAGGACTGCTGGCTCCCAACTGCTCGCCTGCCTGCCTTCCTCATTGCCCCTAACTGCTTCTGTCTGCCAGCCTAATCACCCCCTAACCACTCCCCTGCCATCCTGATTGGTGCCTAACTGCTTCCACGCCAGCCTGATTGCCCCTAACTGCCCTCCCCTGAAGGCCTGGTCCCCCCCAACTGCCCTTCCCTGCAGGCTTGATCACCCCTAACTGCCCTCCCCTGCAGGCCTGGTCCCCCCAACTGCCCTCCCCTGCAGGCTTGGGTCCCCCCAACTGCCCTTCCCTGCAGGCTTGATCACCCCCAACTGCCCTCCCCTGCTGGCCTGATCACCAACAACTGCCCTCTCTTGCAGGCCTGGTCTCTCCCAACTGCCCTCCCCTGCTGGCCATCTTGTGGCGGACATCTTGTGTCCACATGGGGGCAGCCATCTTTGACCACATGGGACAACCATCTTGTGTATTGGAGTGATGGTCAATCTACATATTACACTTTTATTAGATAGGATAGAGGCTTGGTGCATGGATGGGGGCCGGCCGGTTTGCCCTGAAGGGTGTCTTAGATTAGGGTGGGGGTTCCCTTGGGACATGGGGCAGCCTGGGTGAGGAGCCTGTGGTGGTTTGCAGGTCGGCCATGCCCACCCAGTGACCCAAGCGGAGGCCCTGGAGTCTGGGATTTATTTGCCGTCTATAATTGGAACTTTGTAGCCTTGAGTGGAGGCCAGGGCCGGCCAGGTTGGGTGGGAAGCTTGGCTTCCTCCATCACTGGGGCAACCCAAGCCTCCTGCTCCTCTAGCTCTGTGGCTGGCGCCATATTTGTTGGATTAATTTGCATATTCGCTCTGATTGGCTGGTGGGTGTAGCAGTGTAATGGTCAATTTGCATGTTTCTCTTTTATTAGTGTAGATGACCAAGTGAGGTTGATTACAGGTATGCAATCAATCAATGAATCAAGACTGGTTATTCAATATTTGAAAATCAATGTAATCCTTAATAAAAACGGAAAAAGAAGAAACAGTATATGCTTATGTCAACAGATGTGCAAAAACATTTAACAAAGTCTAGCTCCTATTCCTAAAACACACACAAACAGTTCTCAGTAAAGAGAAACAGAAGGAAGTTCCTTAACTTGATGAAAATCATCTGCCAATAAACTCTATTCCTAACATTATAATTAATGGCAAAAGATTTAGCCCCTAAGATAGAGAAACAGGCAAGGACTTCAATTATTCTTATTCAACATATTACTGGAAGTTCTAGCAACTGCAATGGGGCAAGAAAAAGATACACAAGGCATGCAGATTAGAAAAAAGACATAAAACTGTTCTTATTTGAAGTTGACATCATTGTCTACATTAAAAAAGTCCCCCAAAAATCTAAAAGAGAAACTAACAAAAAGAAACAACATACAAACTGAAAAAGCAAAAATCCTTCTAGGATAATCACTAATTTTAGTGACATCTATGAATACAAGGTCAGCACAAAAAATTCAATTACACTTTATATACTATTAATGAAGATGTAGAAAGTAAAATTAAAAACATAATACCATTTACAAGCACTACAAAGAAAATTAAATGCTAGGTATAATTTTAACAAGACATGTATGAGGTCTATATGCTGAAAATTACAAAATGTGGAGACATAAATCAAAGAACACCTAAATAAAGAGCCATACTATGTTCATAGATTGGAAGATTCAAGTACTAAAGATATCAATTCTTCCCAAGGTGACCTACACATTTAACCCGATTCTTATAAAAATCCTAGCGTGGTTTTTCAGGCATAAACAAGCTTATTCTAACATGTATATGGAAATAAACAGACCTTAAGATAGTTAAAACAATCTTGAAAACAAGAATTAAGAGGGAGGAATCACTGTGTAGATATTAAGGGCTATTATACAGGTCCTAGAGGCCCTGTGCATGAAATTCATGTGTGTGTGTGGGTCCCCTCAGCCCAGCCTGCACCCTCTCCAATCCAGGACCCCTCAGGGGATGTCCGACTGCCGGTTTAGGCCCGATCCCAGGGATCAGGCCTAAACTGGCAGTCGGACATCCCTCTCACAATCCAAGACTGCTGGCTCCTAACTGCTCACCTGCCTGCCGGCCTGATCATCCCTAACTTCCCCCCTCCCCGCCAGCCTGTTCGCTCCTTACTGCCCCCCTCTGCTGGCCTGGTTGCCCCTAACTGCACCCCTGCTGGCCTGGTCGCCCTCAACTGTCCCCCCTCCCCCCGCTGGCTTGGTCACCCCCAACTGCCACCCCCTGCTAGCCTGGTTGCCCCACGCAGCCTGCTGTTCAGTCGTTTGGTCTTCCCTCACTAACCCCCCCTGCCAGCCTGGTTGCCCCACGCAGCCTGCTGTTCGATCACCCTTCCTTTTGTTTCAGTCGTGACGGCACCTGACTTTTTATATATTAGGATAGTAGCCAAAGTAGCCAAAGCAGTGTGGTATTATCAGGATAGATTCATAGATCAATGAAATAGAGTAGATAACTCAACATCGTCCCATAAAAATATGGTGAAAAATTATTTGCAAACGTGTACAATTAATTCAACAGGGTTCAGGATAGTTCGATGGATGGAATTGTGCCCCTCAAACATATGGGTTAATGCTCTACTCACGGTATTTGGAGACGGGGCCTTTGGAAAGTATTTAGGGTTAGATAAGGTCATGAGGGTAAAGGGAGAATTCCATGATTGGATTAGTGGCATTATGAGAAGAGAGCCAGGGAGAAATCTGCTTTCTCCACTATGTGAGAACACAGTGAGAAGGCAGCATCTTCATGTCAAAAGGAGGGCTGTCATCTGAAACTTAATTGGCCTGTATCTTTATCTTGGATTTCCCAAAGTCAAGAACTGTGGGAATGAAGTGTGTGTTGTTTAAGCCATTCAGTCTATGGCATTTTGTTAAAGCAGCCCCTGAAGGCTAATACAGATAGCCTCATCAACAAATGGTACTGCAGATCTGAGCATCCTTAGTGAAAAATGAACCCTCACTTAACCTCACACCTTATACAAAAGTCTCCTCAACGAGGATGACAGATTGAAATGTAAAATGCAAATCTGGAAAATCTGCTCTCTGGGCTCGGAAACAAGTGTTAGGCTTGACACTAAGAGCATAACTAGGAAAATCTGACCTTATCAGAATTAAATTTGTTTGGTACAAAATTAAATTAGACCTCATCATAAAAATAAACAAATAATAGCAACAAACTTTTGCTCTAAATGCCCTCAAAAAGAGGATGAACATGCAAAGCTATAGAAGGGGAGACAATATTTGACCATGGACTAGTATCTAGACTACATAAAGAACTCAAAATTTAACACTAAACAATAAACAATGCAATTAAATAACAAGCTAAATACACAAACTGACATTTAACAGAAGAGGATATATAGATGATAAATATGCACATTAAAAGATGTTCCACATCATTAGCCACTAGGGAAATGAAGATTAAAACTACAATGGGACACCATTACACACCTATCAGAATAGCTAAGATAAAGAAGTGTGACTCCAAACATTGATGAGGGTGAAGAGAAATGGTACTAGTCACACATCCCTGATGGCCATGCAAAATGTTCCAGCCACTCTGGAACACAGTGGGCAAGTTTCTTATAAAGGTAAGACTGCAACTACCACAGATCCAGCAATTGTACTCTGTGTACTGATCCCAGATACATGAACATTCATGTTCACACAGAAATCTACATATGGATATTTATATAAGCTTTGTGCAAAATAGCCCAAAACTGAAAACAACCCATCTCAACCTCACCCTACCTTTCTCCACACCTTAGGGTGGACTTTCTTCTTAGCTGTATCTTTGGCTTTTGAATTTTCACTTTTTGCATTGTGCACATCAGTGTCCACCTGCAACCATCTTTCTTCTAGCTGTTTAATATTTGATTCTTCCTCATGAGTGATCTGGTATAAGTGCCTCCTTATGCAAATTCTTACATATGCAGCAGGTAACACTAAATGACCCTACATTTATTAATCTTTACTGGATGAGTAGTGACTTTTGAAAATGAATTGAAAACAAATGTTTTATGCACTTTTGAATACAGAGTACATTATCATTCACTTCAACACAAGCCCTCAAAATCATCTGTGATCTTCAAGAACATGTTGGCAAACCAATTTGCTTGTTTTAACCGATCTAAAAGCTTCTCTGGAACTTTCCAAATAAGTAAGCAAGGTGCTTGCCTTTACTTGATGACAACTCATCCTCTCAACTCCTTTGCTCTTGTGTGACATTTGGCAGTCAAATCTGGTATGTATCCACTGCAGCTTATGAAGAGTATTCTAGTCTTGGTACTCAGACAGTGAGAACAGGCAAAGGATAATCCATACTTTATTGGTGTTGACATGAGTATCTTTCAGATCTTAACTATGCAAAGAAAATAAGCTGGGAAAAACTGTTCCACTTCCTTGGGAAGAGTTAAGATTAATGTGCTCAGAATCTCTTTCTTTCTCCATCTTCCTCTTTCCATATATATTTGCTTATTTAATGGGCGAAGGTCCAGAATATAAGCTCATTAGGCACCTTCCAACTACTTTCATACCTGCCTACAAGGTTCAGAGTCGTCACAGATGATCAGCATCTTTGCAAAACCTTTCAGAAGGTCCTTTATCATGGTGAGTGGGAGACTGAGTATACAGTAATTTGGTTTATCCTGTCAAATACATTCTCCTCTTAAAATAAAGATTCTTGTAGTAAACAAGCAGCAACGTTTTTTTCTAGGGGAGGCATCGTAATAGATGGAGGACCACTGCACCTGGATTTTCAGCAGGGGAGTAAGAGAGGGCTTAACTCCAAACACAAGGGAAAGTGGGAATGAATTCATAACCATGGAGGTGTGTGTGTGTGTGTGTGTGTGTGTGTGTGTGTGTGTGTGTGTGTTGGGTAGGGATTCAGTGCATGGAAAATTACTGAGAGGAAACTTCAGAGGTAGGTAAGGGGTATTCTGGCTAAATCAGATGGAGGAGGAGAAACTTAATCAAACATCAAGATGATCACATAGATGGGAGATTCTGGTAAACTGACCAAGCAGAATTTTTTCTGAAGTTGGACAAATCACAGATGACCATGGAAACCCAAAAGTCAGAAGGGTATTCAGAAGACCCTAAGTAGAGTTTGGTCAAGGAGAAACTCTTCATCACACTTCATTAAAAAGGAAAGCAGACCAGTGCCTTCTAGCTGATGTATCTGAAGAGAATTTTTTTATCCATATCTACAGGCTCTCCGAATCAACCCCCACCCCCCATACACACACAGGAAGACCACTCTCCAAAGCAGGGGTACCTTGGCTCATACCCTTGAAATCTGTCTGGGAACTGCCGAGTATCTTTCAGGGAGAAACCAGTCTATGGAAAAGATAGGAAATGAATCCTGTTTCCCTTCCGCTCTTAACAGTCTGCGATCATTTCCTCAGCTGGTGCGCCTCTGAGCACGAATGCCAAGAGAGACAAATGGTCCTATTCAATGGCTAATGCGTGTGAGAAGAATTCCATCCTTGAACTTCCTGTGATATTATGTGCTATTGCCACATCATCCACCAAACCATTCACCTCTTTCACAAAGTGAATGTCTTCAAAGAGCCGATCAAAATGACTTAATTCCAGTATTGGCAGTCGCTCACAACTAAAGCACAGGTAATGGTGTGTGACAAGGATCCACACACTAGTCACATGTTTTCAATAAATGAGAAGACAAATGTAGCGTGTTTTCGTGCTCAGGAGCAATGAGCATTGCAGGGCATGTTGGGCGGAGCTCCGAGTACTGTGTCAGGAAAGCTCAGCCTGGTTTGCCTGCAGACAGCAAGGGGGAGGAAAGAATCTTCCAGTCCAGAGAGGCTACCTAAGAATTGCTCCTGATATTGCAGTGATATTCACCCACATTTTCTTCTTCTGTTGCTTAAAATAACACCATTGACTTATAGTAGCCAAAGTATTTGTTGAGAATAGAATAAATCCACACCAGTGAGAGAGAACCAGCTATATTTTAATACGTAATTAATTTGAGAATACAAATGTAGACTAACCCATGGATGCTGTGTGTGAAATTTCTGTACATAAGCCTTTGATTCTTCTCTGTGGGTTATATGACTGACAGCCTCAGGTCATTCACATTTCACTGCTTTTATTCAGATGGATTTAAATCTTTTTTTCTGGGCATAACATGATATCCCAGACAATGTGGGCCTAGCTACTTCCCTCAGCAGAAGAGCTACACCCATCATTTGCTCAGAGTTTCATGTGCAAGTGGAGTGAGCCATGTTCTCAGAAGACAAATTCTCCACTAGGACTATTGAGGGAAAATGGTGATTTTTCTATAATTCAAACTTGTGTTTGCAATGAAACATCTATCCCCACCATGCAGAAAGAGGTTGTTTTAGGTGAGGAGCGGCTAAGACCTCTGCCTCAGAGCCCGGGGAGCCCAGTGGGACTCCCACCTGCTTGGTCTTGGCCTGTCCTCCTGCTCATTCAGCTCCCATCCAGGACAAAGGCCGGGCTCACGCCTGTGTGTGACATTGCAGCTGGCAGTGTGGAGTGTGCAACTTGCCACCAGATTGTTCTGATTCAAGAACTGCTGTTTCGGTGGTTAGTGGTAATAAGCAATGCATTCAACAGTCTTCCAGCCAAGAGGTAAAGGACTTTCACTATCAAAGGAGAAGATAGTAGCTCACAAAAAAGCACTTATATGACCAACCTTTAGCACTGTTATTTTTTAACTCACAGCTTAACTTATTAGTGAAAAATATTGGTGATAATACATTAATAATAACTGTAATCTTTAAATGCTCTGTGATATTTCTCTTGGGCTTAAAATAGATTGCTTTTCTCAGAGAATGTCTAGAAAGGTCAAAGGCTCTCTCCAGAAAAAATAGTTAGAGATACAGATTATGGTGAAAAAATAAGCACTTCACCCAGGTTGAAGATGGGATGACAGTCATGGTTCAAACCTGGAGAACTCTTCCTCATGGGACTCCACAGTATATTTTAAAGTGTAATCTAAATATCTTAGTTTTAAATAATCATGGTTGCAGATGGATTTCAGACAAAGCACATCATCAAATACCACCAGTGCTGGGACCAACAAAGAAAAATATGATTATTTAGAATCAACAAGGGGCTCCTAAATCATCTAAACGGGGATTAAATAGAGAATTATTGATTTATTTTATTAAAAATCAAACATTTCTTTATACCCAAACCTTTCAGAGGCAAATTTAAATGACAAATTAAAAATTGGGCCACAGGTAAAAGTAAAGGTTAATTTTCTGATACATCAATTAAAAGTCACTAATACCTTGAGTGGAAAGTACATGAAGCACTCATGTTGTTCACTCTTTACCTGACCTAAATAGTAGCATTAGGTCCAATGCAGGCCCCGCATCCCACTGGTTTTGAACAATGTGCCAGGGAGAGCTGCAGTGCTGGGCTCCCCTCCTGTTCCTTCGGCCTCAGCAGCAGGTGCTGGCGCTGAGCTGTCCACACAGACAGAGGCAAATCAGGACATGGCCCCGGGATGTGAACACACAGCGTGCTCCAGGTCACATGATTACAGTGACACACTGAGTGCTTCGGCTTCTCAAATAACCTTTATTTAAAACAAGGCATTTTCCACGTATATTGTTGGGGGACTCATATTGAGAATGGAAAGCCGTTCTTTTCCTTGTAACCACACAATTGTGAAAAGGTCTGCCTTTGGCCAGACTCCCTTCTAATGTCTGGGACCTGCAGTGCCCCCTTCCCAGCGCTGTGTGGTGTTTATAGCAGAACGGAGAACTGGTATTCCCTCCCAGAGAACAGGAGGCTCATAGTAAAGTTTCCTGTTAAGCCTTAAGTTCAAACTGCTCTAACATTTATTTGCATGCTTGCACAAGGAAGCAGAATATATAATACTTAAAAATGGCCCCACTCAAACACAATTAGCTCAGTATAACCCGTTTCTACCAATTAGTTTTCAGTACTGATTCCAAGATATATGTGGCAGATAGAGAAGGTGGCTTTGACACAGGATCCATTACACTAGCCTCCACTCGGGTTCTTGTATTTTACACCTGCGGCTGGGGCTGAGAGCATGAAACCTGGACCTGTCCACCTACGTGCAGAAACTGGCGCTCCCGTTTACCAGTGTGTCCTGTGAGCGAGTTATTACTTTGTGGTGTCCCTCCACTACCCATCTGTGGAATGAGGTCATTATAGTGCCTACCTCATAAGAGAGTGGGGGCATTCAACGAGGGAGTTTATAGCCAGGCATTGGGAACAGCATCGCATAGAGTACAGTCTGTCACCATCACCATCACCATCACCATCACCATCACCATCACCATCACCATCTCCGTTTTCCCACTGGCTGACTTTAGAGTCTCCCTTGGGGAGCTTATACAGTGGTGAGGAGAGACTCTTACCCTCTCTCTTCCCTGTGGGTGTACAATGGGCTAAAGTCTAAACACACAACAATCACCAGCCTTGTAGACACTGCAACTTTCCAGCTTTCAAGTAAGAGTATAGTAGGCCCCCTTATCACTTTCTGGGGTTTCAGATATCCATGGCCAACCACATCCTCACAATATTAAATGGAAAAATCCCAGCAGTAAACCATTCTGAGTAGTATGAGGAAATGTGACACCATCTGTTTCATTGCTCAGGACATGAGTTGCCCCTTGGTCCAGCATGTCCCTGCTGTACACATGCCTCACCCCTTAGTCACCTGGGGGCCGGCTCAGTTATCAGACACACTGTCTGGTGCCACAGTGCTTGTGTAAGTCACCCTTATCCTATATAATAAAAGCCTAATATGCTAAGTGTCCGGTCGTCCAGTTGTCCGTTCAACCAATCAAAGTGTAATATGCTAATGACATGCTAAGGCTGCTCAACCACTCACTATAATGTGCACTGACCACCAGGGGGCAGATGCTCCAACTGGTAGGTTAGGTTGCTGCTGGGGTCTGGCTGATCAGGACTGAGCGGAATGGGCCAGACGCACCCTGGAGCCCTCCTGTGTCCCTCGCTGGCCCCAATCATGCACCTGTGGGGTCCCTCAGCCTGGCCTGCACCCTCTTGAAATCTGGGACTCCTGGGGGGATGTTGGAGAGCCAGTTTCAGCCTGATCCCACAGGCCAGACTGAGGGACTCCACTTGTGCACGAATTTGTGCACCGGCCTTTAGTTTTACTTAATAATGGCCCAAGGCACAGAGCATGATGCTGATCATTCAGACGTGCCAAGAGAAGCCTAAAATGCTTTCTGGAACTGGGAAGGTGAGTATAGTGCAATGGGATGTTTTGAAAGCAAGAGAGACCACATTTAAAAACACATATATGTTTTTATTGATCTTAGAGTGAGAGAGGAAGGGAGAGAGAGACAGAGACAGAGAGAGAGAGACAGAGAGAGAAACATGGATGAGAGAGAAACAGCAGTTGGCTGCCTCCTGTACGGTTCATACTGGGAATTGAGCCCGCAATCCAGGCAGGTGACCTGACCTGAAATTGACCCGATGATCTCTCAGTGCATGGGACAATGCTCAACCAACTGAGCCACACTGACAGGGCAAGAGAGACCACATTTACATACATTTTGTTGCAATATACTGTTATAATTCTTTTATTTATTGTTAGTTCTCAGGTTTGGTGCTGTCCACGGTATCAGGCATACACGGGGGTCTTGGAGTGTATCCCCCGTGGTAAGGCGTGGCATGCTGCCTGTCTGTGTGGCTGAGGATGCTGTGTTCTGCTGCCACCCTCAGCAAATGCCTGATCCCAAGGGCAGTCCAAATGCAGGGGTCTGCCTTCCAGAGCGGCAGCGCATGCTGTTGAAAAAAATGCGTCAGCGACATGCTTAAGTGGTTTGTCTGAAGAAGCCTGTGTAATTATAGTCATAATTGCTATAACTATATAACTGTATTTATTGAATACCTTCTTTGTTCTAGACACTTTTCCTAAATGCTTTACATAAATTGTCTTAAATAACCCTTTTAACAAGTCTACGAGGTGGATATTCCTATTGCTGGCATTTTATAGATGTGGAAAATAAGACATAAAAATTAGGTAATTTTCCCAAGAACAAATAAGTATTAACTAAATGTCAAAACCAAGAAAATAACTCGGTCTTTCTCTAAAATCAAGACTGTAGCTGCTATCCAGGAGGCATCTAAGGTGGTCTGATGCATTCTCCATTTTATAGAGCCCCGGTCTTCACGAACACCCATTAGGAGGACATGCATAGAGGGGTTGGTGATTGACATGTTTCCTATTTCTCGGCACATTCCTCCTGGAACTGTGGCATTTCCGGACATGCACCATTTCAGTTACACCCGATTTGCCAAAATGCCCTCCAAAGTGGCTGCACTAAATCTCAGTGCTGTTGGCTTTGTCAGAGAGTCTCCTATCTCAGCCACTTCATCCACAAATGCTGTCAGACTCACCTTTTTTGCTAATCCCTCTGTATCTCCTTTCGTATGAATCTCTTCTACTTCTTTTAACAAGCACTTGCCCTTCCTTTGCTCCCTAGTTCATGCTTTCATCTTCAAATTTCCTCCTACCCCTTCTAATAGCATGTAAATAGAACTAATATTTCTGGGAAAATGGGAAATCAAACTAAGCTCCGAATTCATTTTCCAGCCTATGAGAATAATCAGGATTTTATTATCTGCATAACGTATCTGCAATCGGTGGTTTTACATTTTATAACAAATTTCCTACAGAAAATTTGTTACAATCTCCTACACTGTCCCAGAGACATTGAATAAAACTCTTTAAGGCCTCAGAGGCAGTAAGAATAAATCACCCTTGAGTCATCCCTCCCCTAAAGTTTATATAGCCTTCTTTCCACCCTTTACTCACTGCATTTAGGTCAGTTTGTAATGTTGTTGTTGTTGGTTTTTCAGAGAATAAGTCACAGTTTCTTGATAAAAGAGCCCGGAATTTGTTTATAGTTGTTCAACTTGAAACAAAGTGAAATAAAACAAACAAATACAAATTGGGAGTAGTGGCACCTGGAAATATGCTTAGGATTTCTGTGAAAGTTTTGTTCTTCTGATATAGTTGCCATGCTACTTATTCTTGCCTGGGATACTGATGCAATGCTTGGAGCTGCAGCAGCCACCTTGACTCTCAAATAGCTGCAGTGATGGTTCAGGCCTAGTCATCATTGCCGGTCCCACAGCCAAATCCTCCTTTACCAGCAGCCTGGGGATATTGGTTAGGAAACCTTTTCAGAGTTGAACAGTGGATAAAGACTTTTATATTTTTCTCATTCTTTTCTAAATGATTCTAGGTTTCACACAAGAACCCCCATTTGCCCTTTGCCCCCAAACCTAAGTACAATGAGATACAGGTTATTTTACCGAGCTCTTGGTAGCCTGCCGCCCAACATTTACCTTTGATACCGGGGATTAGCAATTTTCAATTTCATAAGCAGATACTATGGTGAAAATAACTGCTTTTTATTAAGCATGGTTTTGTGTATATTATCACATTTAGTTATAGTAATAAACTCATATAGTAGGCATGATTATCTCCATTCTACACACAAGGAGACTGAGACTAAGGGAAATAAAGTAATTTGTCCAAGCATATTTAATTTGTGTTACTGGAATCAAGACTGAAGCATAGAGACTTAATATTTGTGACCCCCAAACCTGGGATGCTAACTAATCCTGTACTTTTAGTCTTGTCACAGAACACATTGCAAGCCTAGGCATTATCTTATTTAACGTTTGTCTTGCTTTATATCCTCATGTTGTAAACAGTGTTTTATGTAAATGCAATATTTTCTACTTCTGAGTCTAGCACACATGTTAAATAAAAACTTACCAGTTCATTTATTCTAGAGCAAGATTATCTCTTGCAGTCTTTATACCTGTCCCAATGTGAGGGGAACACAGCCTGGTGTTATAAAAACACTGCTTTCATGGGTTTTTGGCAACATCTCTAAATCACCCCCTCTCTCCTGCATTCTCTTCAGCTTGTAGATACTGCCGCCCCCCTCCCCTTTTTTTTGGCTGAATCAACATGTGAACCTCGTTTTGCAGGATTTGTTAAAAATATAATTAAAATGTTGTATAAAGGTTTAGGCCAAGTTGGCCTGGATCCGAGAGCGCACGCTTAGCAAAGCCTGCAGGAGTGCCGGCGCGTGGAGAAGGCTTCTATCTGGGACACCCTCCCACTGGCTTTAACCTGGTATTTCGCTTTTTCTGCTCTGAAATTCCTCCGAGGAGTGAAGCAGTGGCTTGCCTCATTAAGACTCATCATTTACAAGATGTTGACAAATGTTGGCATTTATCCTGTTAACGTAATAAATGTGAGAAAAATGACCATTTGGCAGAGATAGTTCCATGCAGAATGCAAGCGTGGTTGAGAATGAGGGTGATTTGTTGGGTTGTCTAAGCAGCTTCGTTCAGTGTTACATACTGGAATATGTTTTGGAAATAATAATTATTTCTTCTTTGCCATATATATATAATCGGCTTTGGGCAGCCAGGTTGCTCAAGACATAATCAAACCTAGAACTCAGAAAAGTATCCATATAAATGTGTGTTTATTTTTTTCACCTTAATAAAGTTTTGAATTTTATCCCTTTGGGAAGGAAGTTATCTTTTTTTAAATACTTGGTTGTATTTTTTATACTGTCTATCGCTGTCTGACAACTATATATTCTTTGTTCAACATGAGTGAAACGATGATGATGAGTGAATTCTCCAGCATGGGGCATTGGCTTTGTCATGGCCATCCCTTATGAATGTCAGAGCTTTCAAATGTCCCACAGTGAGTCCACAGGCTGAAAGTGCCGAGCGCACACTGGCTCATTGCCTTTCTGGTGAATGTTCTGGAAGGTTAGTAGGTGTTGTGGCTGACTTGAAGAGACTTTTAGGGTTAGGGTCTACACTGTTCAACGATGTCCACCTGCTAATCAACCCCGCCTTCCCAGGCACTGGCCTGGGACCACGGGGCTTGCGTATGCTCCCCGGGCATGAGCTCCGTCATCCGTGGGGATTGCCTGCAATGAGCAGCCTCTCTGGGGAGAGCCCTTTGAGTTACTATAGTCTGTCCTCAGCTTGTGCACTGACAGGTGTGACAGAAATCTGGGGGAAATCCTCGTTCTAGAGAGGGTTCTTTGGAAGAGGAGATGAAAGTTCGAGAGAGTTCCTACCTCAGCAAATGTTCTCAGCCACATTTCTAGGGCAAGAACACAGAAATACATTCAAAACCGCCGTTTATGTTATTGTGCAGATGTTACGTGCCGTTTCATTGGGTATTCCCGCGTCCGGACCGCTGGGTTGGAGCACAGCTATCACACTTTAACCCAAAGGGCTTCAGCGCGCATGTGGCTAGAACAATCCATTCGCATCGACGAGGACACATCTTTAAAAACGACTTGGTTCTCGGTGGAATCTTTCGCCTGAGAGTTTGCCTCGGTCTGCATTTGGGTTTTGTTTTGGAAAACAATCTTGCAGCAAACCTGCGCAGGGCATGCAGGGCGCTGGGCAGGGTCCAGGCAGCGCGAGCGCAGAGCTTCTCCACCCACGGAGGCCGCAGGTTTGCGCGGGAGAGTGATCCAGCGGAGCGGCAACGTGTTTGTGGAAATTGATACGCGGATATTTGCAGATTTGAAGCTTGGCAGAATAAGGTCACTTTAAATGTCTAAACTGATAGAAATCGCTATTTTCTTTCATGCTTTTGTTTGCTATTGGGAGCTTGCCAACTTCAAACGGAAGAGTAGCTGCAGAGTCAGATCACAGCACTGAGGGCCTGGGAAACTGACAATCAGAGTTTCAGGCTGTTCATTTTCTGCCTTCAGCCACCGAGAACAAGGCACCGGCCTGTAATCAAATGTACACAGTTAGCGTCAGGTCTCCCCACAATCTCCAGAATTAATGCTCGTGCGCATTATAAAGGTGAGGTTCATTTTGTGTGTAAAGTGAAAGCATCTTGGTAACAAGGCCCTCCGGGCTGACAGAAATGATGAGCTGACTCTAGAGCACCCCTCCCTGCTCTGCGTTAGCACGGATGTTGAAAAACCTGGTCACTGAGAAAGTGAAATCCAGGGACACCCAGGTTTTTGTTGATGAGCGTGATTGTAGAACTCTGCAGTGACCTAGATTTGAACAAGACTAGATTCTAATAGCTTACGATGCTCTCCATTAAATAGAAGAAAAGGCAGTTAATTAATTAACCTGGTGTTCCATGAATGTTTTAAGTCTGAGGGATGCGGGAATGTGCTGCTGCCCCGAGGGACTGCTAATATGAAGGCCTCGCTGCTGGGGCCCAGTAACTACAACAGGTGCAGCAGCAAGACTAGGGAGGTGAGTGCTAATTTGTCATTGGTGCTTACAGAAGTCTCCTTTTCTCTCATTTTTAGCAATAATATATAACACATAAATAATGTCATGTCAGTTTTCTTTTAATCAGACATAGATCACTTACAGCACAATTTAAAAAAAAAAAGAAAAATACTTTTTTTTAAAATACTTTTTTTATATAGCCCTCAGTCATGATTGATTCTTTAGTAAAATTAGAGGAAGCATAAGAAGATGGAATTGGGATGAGATTCATTTAAATTTCTTGTCCAGTTATCACAGAGGAAACCAAATTTTATAATTGGGGAAATACTTGATGTTGCATTCTAATAGCTAATTTGCTGAAATAAGATAACATATTTAAGTTTTAATTACTGCTGTAACCATTTACATATAGAGATATTATGACTTACCCTATTCCTTTATATTAAAGTAGGTACAATTTCAAAATCACTTTATTTAGCAAGAATATTAGATGCTTATTTAAAATTTTTAGCCATTTAAAAATCCTATCTAATAAAGAGGGAATATGCTAATTGATCATCATGCCCTCACATAGATGAGAGTGCCCACAGCCAAGAAGGAGGGAATATGCTAATTGACTGTCATGCCCTCAAAAATGGCAGTGCCCACAGCCACAAGATGGCAGCACCCAGTCCCCTCAGCCCCCCAGCTGCCCAGGGCTGGCCCAAGGTCCAGGCAAGCCTCAGCCGGCCAGGGCCACCCGAGGCTCAGGTAACCAGGGCCGGCTGAGGCTTGCACTGCCAGCTGTGGCAGCAGCAGAGGTGTGATGGGGGCATCGCCTTCCCCTGATCACTGGGTCACCTCCCACCCCTGAGGGCTCCTGTACTGTGAGAGGGGGCAGGCTGGGCTGCGGGACCCCCCTCCAGTGCATGAATTTTTATACACCGGGCCTCTAGTTTAGATATAATTGCCACATAACATATTAGTTTCAGGTGTACATCATAATGATTTGATGTTTGTATATATTGTGAAATGATTACCACAATAAGTCTAGTTAACATCTGTCACATATACCAGTAGTTACAAATTATTTTCTTGAGAACTTTTAATACCTACTCTCTTAATAACTTTCAAATATATAACACAGTATTGTTAACTATCATCACCATGCTTTTCTAGAATAGGACCTACTCTTCATTTCTTCAAAGTTGAGTCAAGTACATAAATATATGATGACAGAGAATGTTCGTTTGGTAGATTTAGACTTTTTGAGAATAATAAAAATAAAGATTCTAAAAATATTTGTAATTAATCTTGTGTTAGCATACTATATGTGTTGTTAAAATAGTATATGTGTGTGTTTGTTGATTTTCAGAGAAAACCTAAACGACATGGGCTTCAATTGCAAGACATTTATGGTTAATGTGTAAATTAACTAATATATATGGTATAGATGATATTTCTAAATGATGCTCCAGTAAATAATGAATGACTTGGGAGTTTAGGGAAAAACAAGAAAACAAAAATTAGTTTTCTGGCTAATGGATTCATATAAGCAGTGGGGAGAAGGGTTTTTATTGGTTTTTATTGGTTTTTGAGGGAAGTGTGCCTTGGGACACTGCCAGTTTTGGTGACAGTCTGAAGAGAAATCCAGTTATGAAGACAAGTTTATCCAAGATTTAAGGCAATGCAGCTGATGAGTGCACTTGGTGGCACAAGTATAGAGGAAGACAGAGAATATCTTAAGCAGGAGAGAACCATGATAATTGTGTGTTGGGATGTTTAATTTGACGAAGATATAAAAAAAAAGTTAAGCCCTAGCTGGTTTGGCTCAGTGAATAGAGCATTGGCCTGCAGACTGATTCTGGTCAAGGACACATGCCTGGGGTGTGTGCTCAATCCCCAGTGTGGCGGGTGCAGGAGGCAGCCAATCAATGATTTTCTCTCATCATTGATGTTTCTATTTTTCTCTCCCTCTCCATTTCTCTCTAAAATCAATAAAAATATATTTTTAAAAAGTTGAAAGGGGAAGAATTTAAGGTAGGTCATCTAGTTAGGAGACCATTTCAACAGTCTAGGTGAGAACACTGAATTTGCAGAATGTTGAAGGCTAATCCTGGGGATATTTTTAAGACAGACTGAATAGTAAGCAGAGGTGATTTTATATGTGGGTGGAAGCAGGTTGAAGATGGAATCACAAATAAGTTCCAGGCTAATTAAAAGGGAGAATGGAGTGTGGACCACCAAGGATGGAATGTTGATGAATACTATGCTGAGGAAGCTGTGGAGAGAAATTAATCAAGAAATGTGTCCTTTCTAGATAACATAATGTGAAACTATGTACCAGTCACAAAAGTGTATGAACCCTTAATCTTAGTAACTTTATTCTACTCATAGCTGCAAAAACATCATTACAGCATCTCAGCATCTCCTCTCAATATAGTGCCAATAACTACAGTGGTAATCACATCTGCAAACTCAATCTATTGGAACCTAGAAGCTGAGAAATAGAACAAATCTTAACCAGAATCAATCAGTATAATCTGGGTGGTGACTAAGAATAATCATGCAAATTTAAATGTGGCTATCTGTAGGCAGGGATATCTGCCATTTACAATGCCAAACGTGGTCATCAACGTGGTATTAAAAACATTACATATATTTATAACATTAATTCAGTTACTAGACATGTAGATTCTACCTTGGACTCTTAACAAATGACATGTTAAGAATTGGTGAAAGATATATAGGAATTACAGAGCAAAACTTAGACCAACGGAAATTCCTACCCAATCCAACACTGTATATGTCAAATGTGTCAATTATGGCATATCAACAGTTAATCTTATCGGAATTGACCACTGCTATCTTCCTCCCATCAACAAAATCGATTTTCTCAACTTTCCTTGCAATGTGTCTGGGTTTTGATAATTAACATATTAAGCTCTAATATCATGATTACAGAATTTAGATTTCTCATAAAGCTGTAATTCTCAACTTAATACTAAATATATTATTATTTTAACAGAGATATTTAAAAATGATATCGTTATATTGAAGATGGAAAATATCTACCTGAGTGACCCAAAATCATAGTGGGAAATGAAGTAGGTAGACAAAGAAATGCAGATGTCCCTAGCTGAAAATTTCAGGTTCTATTTCTAGATTGCTTTCTTCTTCATGCTAATTCTTTGTAATAGAGCTAGTCCTTTTCATTGATTGTGGATAGAGGGGATGACAAGAGATGAACCTCTTGAGATGACAGCTTGACAGCCTTTAAATCAAGGAGGATCTCTGTTTTAGTAAGCACAAAGATTAAACAGACTAATTAAGCTATGCTTTAGACCATCCACTCCTGGGAAAACACATCAGAGTTCCATCAACAATGGTCAGGTCAGGGAACATGCTTTCCTGTCAACTGGAAAGTCTCATAGTTTTACAATGAAAGTATTGTTGCTCTCTGGGAAATCATTCTGTTTAATGGGGAGAGATGTCAGTCAACATGATTCAATAGTTTTTCACCAGCATCCAAGAGGTAGATCTCTTCAAAATATAGTATTGACAAAGTGTGGTGTATATTGTATATTCTAGAATCAGTTTCTTTCCTCCAATGGTCAATTATATTTTCATAAAGAATTTTTTAATCTACTGGTCAAAATGTTCCTATATAAAGGCAGTATCTAAGGTGCCATTTTCCTTCTTAGAAATGCCTTGATCTATCACCATTCAGTAAATATGAATATAATTTAAAAATATTTTCATTAATTTTTAGAAAAAGAGGAAAGGTGATGCAAAGAGAGTAGCATCAATGCTAGAATGAAACATGTATTGGCTCCCTCCCACACTCCCCTATCTGGGATTGAGCCCACAACCCAGGCATGTGCTCCGACTGGGAATTAAACCAGCAACCCTTTGGTGCATGGGATGACACCCACATCAGTCAGGGCTGAATGTAAATTTTAAGAGACTTACAGCTTTCAAGAATCCTGAGTCACATTTTTTCTCCAGTCTTATTTATATCTCTAGATTAATCATAATTTCTGATGCATATATTTTGAAGTTGTTAATTTTAGCTGAGACAGTGATATATGCTCAATATGTAGAAAAACATAAATACATATCTGTTCACTCCTTCTCCACTAGCCAGTATTATTCTGGAAAATAAAGTTATGTAAAAAGACCACCAAAATCACAAAGCAAATATTAGATTTTTTTGTTCTAAAGTGAATCCTGAGGGTGCATATCTTAATAAATAGAAAACATGAATTTATTTTAATCAAACAATTCCTTATTTCAATTAAACAAACTTTATTTTGCTTCATTGCCATCCTCTAAGTATGGGTAACTTTTGCAAAATTTGCTGAATTTTGCAAGCAAAGTGAATGGCTAACAATGAGTACACATCACTTAATTTTAATAAAATATTAGTATCTGATCTTTGACTCATTAAGTGACAAGATTTGCTATCTTTAACTTATTACTATTTAAAATTGCAGACCTGTCACTAATAGTTTTAATACATATTATTCCCTGAAACATTTCTGAGCAGTAAGCATGACAGAATAAGAATTGGTTTAGCAGGGCAAAGCCAAATGGTTTCATTTCTAGGACACAGATGTATCATATTTCTAGATCACAACTATTGATTCTGGAATCACTGTAAGCCAATATACAAATTCCATTAGTTAGTGATCTGTCTATATTAATTTAGAAACTTTGTTTTAATTTCAAAATATAGATACATAATCTACAATTTTAAAAATTAAACATTTAAAATGTGTGCTTTTCCTTTGAAACTACAAATGCTTTTAATGAATCCATACTTGGATGCTGAGCCTGTTAAAACATATCGTTTTTTCTTTCTTGTTTAACTGTGACAAAAATATTGAAAGGGTGGCTGACAAAAAATAAACTCACCCTTTTCTCAAGTCTCCGTAGAGATTTACATAAACTCCATGCATGCTTATTAGTGGTGAGTTCTTTAAAAGAACCAAGAAGTTGGGGTCTCTCCCTCAAGGAACATGGAGTGTTACGGGGTGATGTTAGAAACACAGGAAATAATTACAGAACACATCCAAGGCACCTTTTTAATAATACATGGTGTACAGAGCAGACAGTTTAAATGAATGCTGGGGAATTTAAAGTCAAGAGTGACTTGACCTGGGCTGATAGCAAGGAAGGAAGCTCCGGTTAGTGCTTCTGGACCGAATGAAGGGAGGGTACATTGAGGATGGACAGTGAAGCGAGGGGGTGATTGCAATTTTGGGGCTGGCGTGGGCTATTGAGGAAAGACCCAGTGGAGGGAAGTAGCAGGAGGGAAGAGTGAGCTTTCTCCATCTCATCCTGGAGGCTCCTTGACATTGGACTAAGGTATTTCTGTGCTTCTTCCTTCCGCTTTAGGTTCTTGCTTGTTTTTCTGGAAATCATCATGCCTTCCATGAGGGCTCTTCCTGCACTCTGATTTACTCCATAGGGTGGCAAAGATGTGCGCTGGGAAAAACAGTGCCGACATAACAGTGCAGTCATTGGCATACCCGCCACACTTGGTGTGTGACCTTTTTGTTGCTCTGGACATCTAAGAGATGCTAGATGGTGACCAGAGGTCCTGCCATTGAGCCACATCATGTTTGTTCTAAATATTTGCTTATTTTAGCACAGTGGCAGCATGCTCAGTGGCACCAGCAGTTGTGACTATCAGTCATAGTCACACCTGACATGTGGTAGTGGTAGGAGCAATGGGAAAGAAGCATGATTTTCTTCTGAGAGAAGCAAATCCTTATTAGTCAGGAACCTCAGTTTTTATAGAAGATAAAGGGGTTGGACTAGAGTGTCCCTAAGACTTTCCAAAACCTATTTTTTATTATTTCATACTAGAGGCCCAGTGCAGGAAATTCGTGCACAGGTAAGGTCCCTAGTGGCCACGACCACCGCCACCACCACCACCGGCCAGGGGAGGGGGATGGGGGGGCCTCCCTTCCCCCAGCCACCTGCCACCGCTGCTGGTGGGGCAGGGTAGCCAGGGGCAGGGGCCATGGGCAGTTGGCCAGCTGGCCTGCCCCCTGGTCGAACTCCTGGTAGAACTCCTGGTTGAGAGGACAATTGCATATTAGGCTTTTATTACAGAGGATTTGTTCCAAAACTAGAAGCCTTGATATAGCAAAGGCTATTCTCTCAGCATTATACTTAATTCATACGTAATGAAGAAATGAAAGTCTTTACTGGTGAATTTAATGTAGTCTTTCCTGCTCTCTACCACCATGTGAGCAGTGAAACCTATAGAGCCCAGGGCAGTGCAGGTACTTGGCACCCTTTCCAGGGTTCTGCAGGCCTCAGGGTATCTCCTCGTGGCTGAATTTTCAAGGAGACCTGGAGAGGTTCTGAACTTGCCTTCAACAAGAGGCAGAATTTGAATTTGAGGCTCAATAGACCACAAAGAGATAAAGATAGAAGTGGGGGTTTTGGGATAAGTTGGGACCTTGTAGACCTGACTTTAAATACTTCCCTTATACTTCCTTCGTCGGAAAATGAGAGGTTAAATAACCTGTGCTATCCACCTGGTGACTTGGTGGTAATACTCAGAAACCCAGGTTTCTAGTCTCCCAACTTGGTCCACAGACAGTGCTTCCATTTAATTAGTGAGACTGATTGAAAACTTAATTACACATAATCCCACAGAAAGGGGAGTTATGATAATCACACATTCAAAGCTTTAGGGATGCAGAGGAGAGCAGGGCCACGTTCCTGCCAGCCACGTGGTGGGAGACGCAATTCTCACAGTAGCCATGCTCTCTTCCCAGGGAAGCACTTAATGAGGAAAATGTTTGCACTGGAATGAGGGTTTTCTGGTGAGAAAATGTAAAATGTGAAAGCAGGGCTTGAAGGGAGTGGAGGGAGCCACGAACCATCCTCTGGAGGAATGCCTGTCCCTTCACTTGGACCAAATGTGCTGGTGGACTGGATCCTGTGCTCAGGCTTGGAGACCCCCAGGCAAGATGCAGAGCTGTCGCACAGGCCTTTGGGAAATAGCCTGATGTTGGTAAGGCTTCCAGTGCATGCTCTTAGGATGCCTTCACACACTCACTTTGGTATTTAATGGGAAGATCTGGGAGATAGTTGGAAACAACTTGTAAATCAGAAAAAGAATTCTTAGAAAAGCAAATGAGGTCACATATCTGTGGATTGGCATTCTTCACCCAAACATAATGTGAAATATCAGATGACACGATAAAATAAATAAATCGTGGCCTTGTCCCTCCCTTAGTTTCACACAAGCATGAGCACCTTGCAATAGGAAGCAAAGTCCTGCAGCCTGAAGGGGTAAGTGGAGAGTCCTCGCCGTCATGAGGTGCCTATACTCTCCTAAAGACTTCATTTCTAAAAGGTTAGTGCTTGTAAAAATTTTTAATCCTCACCTGAGATATGTTTAGAGAGAGGAAGGGAGAGAAAGAAACACTGATGTGAGAGAGATACATCAATCAGTTGCCTCCTGTAAGCACCCCAAACCACAACCTGTGTCCTGACTGGGAATGGGACCCACAACCTTTTGCTGTATAGGATGACACTCCAATCAAGCAAGCGACATGGCAAGGGCTACAGTATTTTTATTCCAAAATAATTATTGGCTTCTTTCTTGAAACTTTTCTGAAAGACTTAAATTATACCATACAGTGTCTATACTTGTTAGTGCTGCCCAGAAAATGCCAAGGTTTCTAATTGGAAATTGGGTCAACATAGTAAATCGATGCTTTATTATGAGGCGTATCTCTAATCAGAACAAACACACAAATACACGGAGGAGCAAACACTTGGTTGGCCCCACTCATGTGTTTCTTTTAGTTTCTATCCAATGACTTAGTAAAATAAGTTTAAGTTTAAGATGATAACCAAGGAAAAGTAATCTAAACAAAGAAGATTGGGTAGGATTATTTTTTATTTGCTTCTTTTACTCTAAAGATAATGAAAAATAATTAATTATAATTTCTCTAAAGTTAAATTCAAAAATGATTACTAAAGATTTAAGTGAAAAGTAAGTATAACTTTCAGTGTTCTTCCAATTCACAGCAGAGATAACCAAACAAATCAATGATTTTTAATTGGATTAGCCATTGATATAATCTCTTGAGTACATGCATTTGTCAGATGGAGACTCTGTCAATTCAAAAAAAAATATTACCCCTGAAAATGTTAATTTGGGAAACATTTCAAAACTGCAGCAGACTGTTTTGACAAGTAAGTGCAGAAAGCATTTGCAGACAATACAGGGTGAAGCCTTTCTCCTTCTCTGAGTGAGGCAGGGGGAGGGGAAGGCTGTGATCTCTCCATGAACATTTGTCTTGCCAACAGGACATTATCTTTGGTCTATAGCTCTTGTCCAGTGGTAATATCTAATCTGGCAAGCTGGAATGGCCATCAAGAAAAATATGTTTTTCCTTTCTCTTGAAAGAAACAGTGATGTGGTCTTTCAGACCAAGGAGTAGGCCATAGGACCCCGGGTTAAGTCTGCAAATAAGAAAAAGAACACAGATGCTACCAGCACGCCCCATACTCTATGTAGCTGGGCTCTATGCATGTTGACTGTCTCTGAGAAATGAGACTTTTCACTGCAACACCAGAGTTGCATTCAAAAACCCTTCCCACTGCTCAGGCCATTGTATTAATTTTCAATGCTGTGTAATAAGTGACCACAAACTTAGTGGCGTGAAGCAGCGCCGATTATTACCTTACCGTTCCTGTAGGTCAGAAGCCCAAGCACAGCATCGCTGGTCTCTGACCAGCCTCACACGCATCTGAAATCAAGTGACTGCAGAGCTTTGTTCTCATCTGAAGCTCAATATCTTCTTCTACACTCATTCATGTTATTCAAATAATTTGATTTCTTGCAGTTGGAGACCTGAGGTTCCTGCTTTTCTGTTATCTGTTGCCTGGAGATCTTTCTCAGCTGATAGAAATTGTCCTCATGTCATATCTGTGTGGCTCTTACAGTATGGCACCTTCTATAATGCCAGCCGGGGAATCTTCTTTGGTGGCTAAGATGGGTAATGGAATGTAACTCGACCACAGGAGCTACTGTCCTATAACCTTTGTCACATAACATGATCTAATAAAAAACTAAAATGTTCTGCCAGGATTTGGGAGTCCAAGATTAATTATCATACCAGTCTCCACTGAGTCCCGCAATGCTGACAATCATGGAGGTTACAGAAGAAGCCAGGAGGGCATGGTGATGGATCAGATGATGGCTGAGATTCAGTGGTGCTTATTACATGCCTGGAACTCTGTCCAGTGCATTGCCTCCTACATTCCTCGTAGCAGCCCAAGGATCTCAACCTCCACTGACTGCCTTGTTTGTGAGTAAGGAACTGGAACACCAAGAGATGAGGTAACTTGCCCAGGACTGACTGCACAGAGAACAAGTAGCAGACCTGGGAAACAACTGCAGGCAGCCTGACTCCAGCCTGGGCCCCTAACCAGTGGGACAAACCCAAACATGGCACGCATTCAGAAGTTTGCCTGGTCTCCAGGCTTCAGACCAGGACATCTCCAAAAAGTCCATAGTTGATGAGAAGCTGTTTAATTTAAAAAGGACTTCTCATGCAAGAATGAAATTTAAATTGCAGGATTTGGGCTAGTAAAGAATACACTCCTGGGTTTCTTTGTGTGAGAGGGTAGTGATAGGCTGGGGCAGAGGGCATATTAAGGAAAGAGCGGTGGATTAGAACCACGCGGCTCCAATTTTGGATAGAAATGCATGAACATTTAGCTTCTTCTCAATACTGGGTTAAGCCCTCCAATTCAGCCTTGACCATTGGAAGGCCATCATTTTAGCCTCCTCTAAATGTTATAGTCAATACAATAATGGTCATAGGTTTCATGTCTACTTAGGATCATGTCTGAAATATAAACAAGACATGTTATTCAGATGTATTACACCTTCTCTTGGGAAAGTATATAAAAATTAGAAAATTTTCTGTATGTGTACCAGATAGTAAAATTCTTCATAAGTATAAAGGTATGGTTATTATTGCAAGAGAAAATGCTGCACTAATTCATGACAACCGTTAAAGCTGTTAATTTTATAAACCTATTATTAGGAACTCTCAGCTAAAACAAGAAATAGACTGGCAGTTAAAGCTAATAGAAAAATAAGTTAGCTAAATTCAGAAATAACATGTTTTTTGAGTAACACATGCTCATAAAAATGTAAACACTATTACACTCCCATTTTAGATTTCTTTTCTTATAACATTTTTTTTGCAATCAGTAGTTGTAACATCAAATAAAATATTTAAAACTGCAGTCATTTCATAGAGGTTTTATATTTGTAAACTTGCCTACTTGCTAACACGTACTTGTAACTCCGAAGTCAGTACTCAAGCCAGCCCTTTCAGTCCATCAGACCAGAGCAGGGAAGCCCCGCCCCCCATACTCGTCCCCCTGCAGTGGGACAAGGAGGCTGCGTCAGATCACGCAGTGAACAAGGCTTCTCTCACGCCTCACCTTAGGGTTTTGTGACTGCTTGGTGACCTTGCTGTTTGAAGTGGTTTTTGAGTGTGGTGCTGACATGCTTTCCATTTCGGAAAATGTATGTGCATTTCACAGCTTCTTTCAGGCATACGTGATCCTATATAATAAAAGGCTAATATGCAAATAGACCTAATGGTGGAACAACCGAACAACCGGTTACTATGACATGCGCTGACCACCAGGGGACGCATGTGGAACATGGCTGGTGTCAACTGTGGCATGATGGTGGAGCAGGTAAGCAGGGGTGCCAGACCAAAGTGGGGCACCGGTCACTGTCATCAGGGCGAGCCTCTGGTGGTTACTGAAAATTCTTTGCTCCCGTGTGCCATGGTCCCGCCTGGCGCTTGTACCCGCTGTCGGTGCCCGGTGCCACCCCGATCACCCCTCAGGGTTTCTCCACCTACCCCTGCTTCTGAGGGGCAATCAGAGCCCCAGCCAGCACCAGTCCTGATTGCTGGGCACCATCAGTGCAAGTGGTGGCTGCTGGCCCCAATCGCCCCTAAGGGCTTATCCACCTCCCTCTGCTCCTAAGAGGTGATCGGGGAAGCAGCCACTGCTCGTACCCACTGATGGTGATGGCCCCACTCACACCTGCTGCTGGCGTTGGTTCCAATCGATCTGTACTGTCAGAGGGTGCAAGCAGGGCCGGGGCCAGCACCGTCAATGTGTGTGAGCAGCAGGAGCAGCGCTTCCAGCAGACGGGGGGTCAGGGGCTGCAGCAGGAGGGGCCAGATGGGGGCACGGAGGATGGGCCGAGATTGCCCCTGTGCCTACTGCAGCCTTGCAGCCCACAGTTTCATTCAAGGTGCACGAATTTGTGCACTGGGCCCCTGGTAAATCAATAATATACTTTAAATAAACTGTCTTTAAAAGAAACACATGTAAAAGATTCTGTATTCACCTGGTGATGGAAACGTGCCCAGAGGCTTTCAGAAACTTAACTTTGTATTTTCCCCAGGAGTGCAATGTTTGCAGTGACTATAGAACATAACTGCCATAAATGATAAATGTTCACTATGATTCTAGTTTTTCGTTATTTAATTCCTTTGGTCAATGAATTTAAATTGTGGAAATTCTTAATAATTTGTGGAAATGAATTAAAAATAGAATGTTTATATTGTCACTTGAAAGTTAAAAGAAGAAACATTCACTGAAGAAAATACTCCAAAATCGTGCACAATAGCATTCATGAGATATGTTTAATTCAAATATAATAAGGAACATATAACATGTATTCAATGTAAAGGACAGATTAAATTACTAGGGAAATGTGTGCCATACCCAAAATATCTCATTCTCCCCCTATCCTGAATAGAAAACAAATCTCAGTTTAAAATACATGGGGTTGTAAGAGCAATGAAAAAGCTGATATTTTGTGAAATTTTTGTTCCTGTACTATAATGCCTACTTAAATTCAATGAGCATTTTCATAGTCAAATTGCAATGATAGTTAAGTACTTTTCCCTTCACTTCATATTTATTGTTATAGCTCCTAGTGGCAGCCTGTGGGGGACAGCAGCCTTTGACTGAGTGTTGACTTTTGACCCCTGTCATTTGACCTTCCACACTTGGCCACAATGCTTACTCAAGTGAACCTATTCTTTGACCCAGTTTGAGCTTAAGCCCAAATTTTTAAAATAAGATATAGCATATACATACATGTGTATATACTATATACACATGTATGTATATGTTATATATACATATGTATACACATATATACACATATGTATACACACATATATATATACACATATGTATACACACATATATAATATATTATACATAGATAATAAATATGAGTCTTAGAAATATTTGAAAGTTCAATGTAACTATTTAATATTTGTATCAATTTCTATTACTTTTAGAAAATACTAGTCTAGTTTTCCAACTCATTCATTCGACAGAGTATTGTGTGCTAAGAACTGTGCAAGAACTGAGCTATAAGTCCTGTCACAGTTCCTGCTCCCGAGAACCCTCATATAGTCTGGGGATCCTCAAGGGCAAGGCAAGGTGTCATTCAGTTATGCTTCTTGATGCCTCTGAGTGTCTGCTGTGCCATAACATAGAAATAAACAAACCATTAGCAGCCAATACCATAGGCCAATGTGAGCAGGGCTCACATGGCTTCCTGAAGAATTAGAGCAAAACAGGTATTGTATACGTTCTACCTGCACACATTATGGCATAAGGTCTTTAGCGATCATCTTCTTAGGTACTTGAAATAAACATTTACAAATATTTATTGGCCCTAACCACGTATTTGTCATGCTTTTATCATCACTTTGAAAAATAAATCATTTTAGTGCAATGATTAAATAGCTAATGAGTTTATTTTAGAAAAAATGTATCTTCAATTGAATAGGAATAAGCCTTTGAAACTATAGTTAAGGTGGGGAGGAAAGATATTCTTTCTCATTATTAGAAATAAAAGGAGAATTCAAACACATTTAAGCACTCTTGTAAATGTTGATTTTTCTTCCCCCCACATACCTGCAGCTCTGGAACTAATCTGTGATGAATGATTGCCATTTTATAGCTATGTGTCAAATGTCATCACAACATATACCAGAGAGACCACGCATGAACTACAATTTACACCTGCTTTATAGTTTATAAAATGGCCCCATGTGCATTTTATTCTTTGCAATTGTTTTAGTCCTTTGAGTTTGCTATAACTATGTAGCTTATAAACAACAGAAACTTATTTTTCACAATCCTGGAGGTGGGGAAGTCCAAAATGAAAACACCAGATTCAGTATTCACATGGTGAAAGGGGAAGGGAGTTCTCGGGATTGATCGCTCTCTCTTTTGTTGTTAATCCTCACCCGAGATATTTTCCCATTGATTTTTAGAGAGAGTGGAAGGGAGGGGGAGAGACAGAGAGAGAGAGAGAAACATTGATGTGAGAGAGAAACATCAATTGGTTGCCTCCAGCACATGCCCCAACCGGACCAGGATTCAAACCTGCAATTGAAGTATGTGCCTTTGACCAGAATTGAACCCAAGACCCTCCAGTCCTCTTTAGGCTGACCCTCTATCCACTGAGCCAAACTGTCCAGGGCTTAAGTTCTCTTTTATAAGATCACTAACCTCATTAATGAGCGCTCCACACTCATGACCTAATCTCATCCCAAAGCTCCCATCTCCAAATACCATCACTTTGAGGGTTAGAATTCTAACAAAAATTTGGGGTAGGGGAGCACAAACATTGACTCTACAACAACAGCTGTCTTAGGAGTTTGAGAGTTCTACTCTTCTGTAAAGATTGCATAATGAGAGTTAGAGTTTTAAGTAATCTGATCGAGTGATTCAAATAGCAAACATTAGAATTTATAGTCAATTTTAGATTTTTCCATTTAACATTTGTTGCTTTTCCTGTTCTCATATATGCCAATTCCCATCTCTCTTGTGGAAATCATTAATCACTTATTGGGCCCAATACTCAGTCAACCAGTGCTAAAGCCTGGTCCACTAGATTGACACCTCTGTTGTCTGCACACCATCCCCACTCCAGGGCCCCTGGGTCCTCTTGTTTCCTCACTCCATCTCAGACCTGAACCCTCACTGGAGAGACGCTTAGCATTTCTGGTGCACAATCTGCAATAAACTGGACTCAGGTCTCTGAGCTGCAGGTGGGAGATGCTGGGTTCTCCCACTCCAGTCCGTAGGATAGCACAGCCCTCCCAGGTGCACTGCAGGGAGGAGTCTGGGCATGCCTGAGGAATCTACAATTTATGATGACCCCTCAAAAGAACATAGAATAAAGAGAAGTTAACTCTGGACTTCAGAGTTTCTGATATGACTTCATATTTATTCCTCTTATTAGCACTCACTCAAATCTTAGTTAGGGTTTAATAAAGGAAGACTTTCCCTGTGCTCGTTCCATTTTTAAGTATCAACACACACACACACACACACACACACACACACACACACACACACCCCACTTTTGGCCTCTTAGATGCCTTTTATTTCCTCTTCTTGTCTGATCACTGTTGCTAGCACTTCCATTACTATGTTAAATAAGAGTGGTGAAAGTGGACATCCCTGTCTTGTTCCTGTTGTTAGGGGAAATGGTTTTAGTTTTGGCCCATTGCAAACTGTAGGTTTGCAATATATGGCCTTTATTATGTTGATATATTTGATATATGTTCCCGCTGTTCCCACTTTGCTGAGAGTTTTTATCAAAAGTGGGTGTTGGGTTTTGTTGAATGCTTGTTCTGCGTCTATTGATATGATCATGTGATTTTTGTCTTTCAATTTGTTTATGTGATGTATCACATTTATTGATTTGTAAATATTGTATCAGTCTTGCATCCCTGGAATAAATCCCAATTGGTCATGGTGTATGATCTTTTAAATGTTATTGCTGGATCCAATTTGCTAATATTTTGTTGAGGATTTTAGCATCTATATTCATCAGGGATATTGACCTGTAATTCTCTTTACTTTTGGCCTCTTAAATTAGTAAGGTGACCATGAACATAGGAACATTGTGTTAATGGTGGTGGTGGGGGATAGGTGGTGGGGGTTAGGGGACTCCAATACAATAAAAGGCTAATATGCAAATTGACTAAACAACAGAATGAATGGTCGCTATGAAGTGCACTGACCACCAGAGGGCAGACACTCAATGCAGGAGCTGCCCCCTGGTGGTCAGTGTGCTCCCACAAGGGGAGTGACGCTCAGCCAGAAGCAGGGCTCACAGCTGGTGAGGGCAGTGGTGGTGGTGGGAGCCTCTTCCGCCTCCACGGCAGCGCTAAAGATGTCTGACTGCGGCTTAGGCCTGCTCCCTGCAGGACCCCCAAAGTGCATGAATATATATATTACACAGAGTAGTGAGTATGCTTTTCTTGTTTACTATAGCCCAAGAGCCAAAAATTTTGCCTGGCACACAGCAAGTGCTCTCAGTACATATTTGTTGAAAAATAATCAGTTAAAACAGCTTTAACTACCCTGTGTATAATCAGTGCCAAATTCTACCATAACAATGCCATAAAAATCTGACAAAGTGCCCTGGCCAGTGTGGTTCAATTGGTTGGAGCATCATCCCATGCACTGAGCGGTCGCAGTTCAATTTCTGGCCAGGCACATACCTAGGTTGAGGGTCTGATCCTCGGTCAGGGAGCGTAGGGGAGGCAACCCATCAATGTTTCTCTCTGAAATAGATGTTTCTCTCTCTATCTCCCTCTCCCTTCCTGTTTCCCTAAAATCAATAATAATGGAAAAAAAAAACTGGCAAAGTTACTTTAACAGCAGTGATGTATACTTTACAAAGGGCTTCCCCATAAGCTATGCTTTTTAGCCCTCATAAGAAGTCTGATTTAAGGAGAGTATTACCTCAATTTTATAGATGATGTAACTGAGATGAAAGTTTACATATCTGGGATGTAAAGAAAAACATCAAAATAGATTTGGGGAAAAATAAATTAAAAATAGATGTAGTTATGTCTATTTCATATTTAACTTCTATCTCATCATATTGCTCTAGAATGCAAAAAAATGCAAAATAATTTTTCTTTATTCAGAACAAATATGCATTTTATGGGATCCCCTGAAAATTTGAGTCCCATAATCAACCATGGCCTCCAAGCTCTTGGTCCCAAGTTGGAAGAAATTTTCTCTTTCACAGCCTGATTCCCAGACTTTGCACCCAGCCTTGCATCTTCTCCAGGGAAGTGATACCGTTGAAGTCAATTTCACACTGTGCTCTGTGGAACTCTCACTTTCCTGACGGAGGGTTTGCAGATGACTAAATCTAGTGCAGGGCCACTGTCCTTGAGTCATCTAGCAAGTCATATGTGGAATCAGAAAGTCATCTTCAATTCTCCTCCTTTACAAGGCTTATAACCAGTCTCATTCAGTTAGAACTCCAACCTCTAATGCCCAAACGAAAGCAGAAAATATGCTTGACAAAATTCATACTACAGCAAAATTGAATCGGTAAGAATATCTAACTAAGCAAACCCATAACTGCATTGATGATGTTGTAGGCAAGCAATACTGTAGGTAAAGAGTCTATTGTGTGTGTGTGTGTGTGTGTGTGTGTGTGTGTGTAATAAAAGCCTAATATGCTAAGCGTCTGATCGTCCAGTCAGCCGTTCAACCAATCAAAGCGTAATATGCTAATGATATGATAAGGCTATTCAACCACTCACTACGATATGCACTGACCACCAGGGAGAAGACACTCTGACTAGTAGGTGAGCTTGCTGCTGGGGTCCGGCCGATCAGGACCCTGGACATGCCCTGGAGCCCTCCAGCGGTCCCTCCCTAGCCCTGATCGTTCACCAGTGGGGTCTCTCAGCCTGGCCTGTGCCTTATCGCAATCCGGAACCCCTCAGGGGATGTCAGAGAGCCGGTTTCAGCCTGATCCCGCAGGCCAGGCTGAGGGACCCCACTAGTGCACAAATTCATGAACTGGGGCCTCTAGTATGTATATGTAAAAAATAGCACAAGGAATACCACTGCTATGGAAAATAACTTACTGAAAATGCGTATAAATAGAGGTTGCATGCTTACAGTCTGAAACAAAGCTACTGCAGGCCAAAATGATGTGGCAGATGTAAATATTTTCTATGAATCCAAGTATTTGTGTCTCTCAGGGTTTAGGATACTCTTTAACGGATGTTGATTGTCATCTGCAGAACTAGGCTATATTGCCTCAGACTTGTATAAAGACGAATCATATTTCTGGGGAATAAGCAAATCCTACCATGTAGTAGATAAAGATAATCACAAAGACAGTTGTGGTTCAGTCACAAAGATATATTTCTCCTTCTCAATTCAAAATTACCATAAAAATAAAACACCTCATTCAATTAGAAGTTTTGTTGAAAATCAGATGAAAAATGTCACAGTAAAACCAATAAGAACTAGAAGCAGGTGAACGTATCCCAGAATGATCCAGAACAGCTTCTTCTAAAACTCGGATCCCCAGAGTGAATCATTAGCCTGTCTTCCCAGTTGTGCAAGTAGAGTTTGTACTTATGACACATAGGTTTTTAAAAGAAGGCAACGCTTAGCTGACCTACCTGTATGCCTTGAAATTAGCTTTTAGCACAGCTGTTCTATTGTCTTAAACTCATCACAGAATGCAGCATTCATGTAACCCACCACCGATGTGCAATAAGTGGAAACAAAATCTCTCCTTAATTAGTAACCTCCTATCATTTTTTTTAGACTTTTCTACAGAACACACACTGTGAACTGTTTAATGGATCATTATTAGAAAAGGGGGCAAATAGTGTACCACCACCACCACCAAAAAAAAAAGGACTGAAAATAAAAACTAGTGGTGTCAATAAAAAATACG
Organism: Cnephaeus nilssonii; assembly: GCF_951640355.1. Taxonomy (NCBI): domain Eukaryota; kingdom Metazoa; phylum Chordata; class Mammalia; order Chiroptera; family Vespertilionidae; genus Cnephaeus; species Cnephaeus nilssonii. Next base: position 68,102,603 of record NC_137086.1, on the reverse strand, counting down.
TTGTGAAATAATGGGGGGAAAAGATGTTTCGTTAAGATGAGCTTTCCTGGCATTTTACTGTAGAGAGGAATGGTGTCCCAATTACTGCCAGCAATGCAGATGGAGAGAGAGATTCATTGCCGTCAACACCCTTAACTGAGTCCCAATGAATTTGCTTATCTGCTCCTTTTTCTACAGAACCTGCACGGAGTGGGGAGGAAGGAACAAAGAAATGAGTGGAGTAAATGTGCCGCAAATTACCACAAACACACTGTGACTCAATGTGCTTTTCATTTCTCTCCTCATTAACTGGGTCTTGCTCAAAATGAGCCACTGAGTCCAAACATAATCAAGTCCCACAGTTAACAATCCACTGGACTGCAGGGCAGTCACCACCACCTAGCTGCTGGGAAATAAACTCAGAAGTAAAACGAGTTAAAATAAAATTCACTCTGTTCTCTTTTCTGTGCTCAGATAATTCGAGTCCATGGAGACCCACAGGAACAATCCATCTCCCTGTGAAAAAGTGGGCCGCTGTGCCAGGGTCAACGGCCCACCTTCCTGTTACCCAGGGTGAGTATGGTGATGCAGTGGAAGGCCATCAGAGTGTCTGGGCACTGGCAGTTTCTGCTGAGGTCTTTGTCCAGAGGGCTACTGAACAATCAGGAAGGTCTTGCTAAGGAGCCAGGATCAGGGAAAGAAAAACGGACAAGTCCCTCAGATTGGTGTAAATGACCTGTAATGTCAAGGGCAAGAGCATGTTGTGATTGTAAAGCAGTAGGAAACCCCTTTTTGTGTTTGTTATATCTTTTAAAACAAGAAAAACTGGTTTCAGGAATTTTTAAATGCTGTGTGTATGCTCTCGTGGGACTGTTTCATCAAAGCAGCCATTTCCTAGCAAAGCTGTGAAGGCGGCCTTGCTGTTGGGGAGGATTTGTGCTGACCAGGGTGCTTCATTTCCTGAGAGCCAGACCAGCGCGGAAGGGGCTGTCACCCAGTGAAGCTGAGGGCTTGCCTCTTAGAAAGAGAAGTGCAGATTTGAAAGGTTTCTCCTCCTTGGGCAGTGGAAGTGTAAGGGAATTACGGAATACATTTTACATTAATGCTAAACTAAACTAGATTTAGGAGACACTGACAACAAATGACTCTGAAGCCCCACCTTTATTTCATCTGAAGTTTTTTTTTTTCCTTTTTCTTTATTGATTAAGGTATTATGTATGTGTCCTTATCCCCCCATTGCCCCCCACTAACCCCCGCTCATGCCCTCATCCCCCTGTTGTCTGTGTCCATTGGTTATGCTTATAAGCATGCATACAAGTCCTTTGGTTGATCTCTCCCCCTCCCCCCACACTTCCCTGCCTTCCCTCTGAGGTTTGATGGTCTGATCGATGCTTCTGTGTCTCTGGATCTGTTTTTGTTCATCAGTTTATGTTGATCATTATATTCCTCAAATGAGTGAGACCATGTGGTATTTTTCTTTCACTGACTGGCTTATTTCACTTAGCATAATACTCTCCAGGTCCATCCATGCTGTTGCAAATGGTAAGAATTCCTTCTTTTTTACAGCAACTTAGTATTCCATTGTGTAGATGTACCACAGTTTTCTAATCCACTCATCTGCTGATGGGCACTTAGGCTGTTTCCATATGAAGTTTCAGTGTCACTCCCTGTGGCCCTTCCCAGACACCAGGAAGGCTGGCCAGCCCTCTTCTTGCACTGCCACCAGCCAGTGCCTGCCTCCACCGTCACCATCCTCCTCCTCCGCCCTGCAATCTACTTTAGCTTTGAAGCTGGAAGCTAGAGCCTATGTATTATACTCAGCAAAAGTGGTAAAAATGGGCATCCCCGTCTTGTTCCTGATCTTAAGAGAAATACTTTTATTTTTTTTTCAAATGCTTATTTTGCATCTATTCATATGATTATGATTTTCATCCTTTATTTTGCTTATGTGCTGTATCACCATAATTGATTTGTGAATATTATACCAACCTTGCATCTTAGAAATAAATTCCACTTGATCATGGGGCATGATCTCTTTATTGTATTGCTGCATTTGGTTTGCTAATATTTTGTTGAGGATTGTTTGCATCTATCAGGGATATTGGCCTATAATTCTCTTTCTTTGTAGTGTCTTTATCTGGTTTTGAAATTAACATAATGCTGGTCCCATAAAATGAGCTTGGGAGTCTTCCCCCCTCTTGAATTTTTTGGAATAGTTTTAGAAGTAAAGGTGTTAGTTCTTCTTTGGATGTTTGGTAAAATGTAGCTGTGTAGTCATCTGGTCCAGGACTTTTATTTATTGATAGTTTTTTTTATTATTATTACTTCTTCTCTTTCATTAGTTGTAATTGGTCTGTTCTAATTTTCTAGTGTTTTTTTTTTTTAATTCAGTTTGAAAGATTTGTATATTTCTAGAAATTTTTCCCCCCAGATTTTCCAGCTATTTGACTTCATTTTTGACTTGTTCTTTTTCATGGTTTCTAAGGTTTTTTTTTTTGTTTGTTTGTTTTTTGTTTTTTGCTGTTGAAGTTCTCAATAAGTTCCTTGAGCATCCCAATAACCATTGCTTTGAACTTCTATGTCTGGTAGATTGCTTGCCTCCATGTAATTTTTCCCCTGGAGATTCTCCTGTTTTTTATTTGCAGAGTGTTTCTTTTTCTCCCCATTTGACTGCCTCTCTGTGTTTGTTTCTGTGTACTGGTATTAGGTAGATCTGCTATGTCTCCAGTCTTGATAGGTTGACCTATGTAGTAGGTGTACTGTGAGGCTCAACAGCACAATCTTCATGATCACTTGAGCTGGATGCTCCAGGAATGTCTCTTGTGTGGGATATGTGAGCCCTCCTGTTATAGTTGAGTCTTGATTGCTGTTGGCCTATCCGCTAATGAAGGACATGAAGGGAAGGACCATGGGGATGAGGGGGCTGTTTTAGTCCCCAGGAGATGTAACACCTCCAAAGTATGCCAACTCCTGCAAAGCCAACTTCATGCTTCTCTGTGCAATAAGAACAACAATCAATTATCCCAAATTTAATCAACATTAGATATGTTTTTGTGTGGGGGGGACTAAAACATGCAAATCCACTCTAATAAAATGGTAATATGCAAATTAACCATCACTCTGCTACATAAGCCACGCCCACCAGCCAAGCCATGCCCACCAGCCAATCAGGGCGAGTATGCAAATTAACCCCAATCCAAGATGGCTACAGCCACAGAGAGCAAGGTTTCCCAGGTAACAGAGGAAGCTAAGCTTTCCGATAGCCGTTGTAGGCCTAAGCCTCCACTCAAGCTACAAAGTTTCAATTATAGAAGGTAAACAAATTCAAACAAATGGCGGCAGAATGGAGCTTGAGAGAGCAGGCCAGAGTTGCCGCCGGCAACAGGGGAAGCAAAGCTTTCCGCACACCCTGGCAGGGCTCACCCGCTTAAGGCTACAAAGTTTCAATTGTAGAAGGAAAATAAATTGCAGATACCAGGGCCTCTGCTTGGGTTGCCAGGGGGCGTGGCCGGCCTGCAAACCACCACAGGCCCCTCGCTCAGGCCGCCCCACACCCCAAGGGAACCCCCACCCTTATCTGTGATACCCTTCAGGGCAAACCAGCTGGCCCCCATCCGTGCACCAGGCCTCTATCCTATCTAATAAAAGAGTTATATACAGATTGATCATCACTGCAACACACAATATAGCTGCCCCCATGTGGTCAAAGATCCTGCCCCCATGTGGACAAAAGATGGCCACCACAAGATGGCCAGCAGGAGAGGGCAGTTGGGAGGCACCCGGCCTGCAAGGGAGGGCAGTTGTGAGGGACCAGGCTTGCAAGGGAGGGCAGTTGGAGGTGATCAACCCTGCAGGAGAGGGCAGTTAGGGGTGACCAGGCTGGCAGAGGAGGGAAGTTGGGGGCAAACAGGCTGGCAGGGGAGCAGTTAAGCATCAACCAGGCTGGCAGCGGAGTGGTTAGGGGGTGATCAGGCTGGCAGGCAGAAGCGGTTAGGGGCAATCAGGAAGGCAGGCAGGCAAGCAGTTGGGAGCCAGCAGTCCTGGTGGGATCGGGCCTAAACGGGCAGTTGGACATCCCTCCAGGAGTCCCAGATTGGAGAGGGTACAGGCTGGGCTGAGGGTCAAGCCCCCACCGTGCACAAATTTCGTGCACCGGGCTTCTAGTTACTAAATAAAATTCAAATTATATTTTCTGGTATTATATCATGGGATGTATGATGTGGAATGTTGGATATCATCAGACATGCAAAAGCTAATAAAATTCATTACTACCAAACAAGTATTAGAAGAAATGTTAAAGAGACTTATTTAAGAATAGTTATAAAGAATAAAATGGCAGTAAATGCCTATCTATCTATACTAATAAAAGGGTAATATGCAAATTGGTCACAATGCCCTCACAGTAACAACTGAACAGCAGGCTGTGTGGGGTGACCAGGCTGGCAGGGGGGTTAGCCAGGGATGACCAAATGACTGACCAGCAGGGTGTGTGGGTGACCAGGCCAGTGGGGGGCGGGCAGGAAGGGGTGACCAGGTTGGTAGAGGGGAGCAGTTGGGGGCAACCAGGCCAGCAGGTGGGGCACTAAGGGGCAACCAGGCCAGCAGGGGGGGACAGTTAGGGATGAACAGGCTGACAGGTAGAGGTAGTTAGGGGTGATCAAGCTGGCGGGGGGGGGCAGTTAGGGGCAGTCAGGCAGGCAGGCTGGTGAGCAGTTAAGAGCCAGTCATCCCAGATTGTGAGAGCGATGTCTGACTGCCAGTTTCAGCCTGATCCCAGACATCCCCAATGGGTAAGACATTCCCCAAGGGGTCCTGGATTGGACAGGGTGCAGGCTGGGCTGAGGGGTCCCCCTCCCCCCATGCACAAATTTCATGAACCTCTAGTATATATATAAAAGTCTAATATGCAAAGTGTCCCCTCGGGAGTTCGACCGGGAGAGCTGGAGTTCGATTGCTCACTATGATGTATGCTGATCACCAGGGGGTGGCACGAAATGAAGGAAGGCCCCAGCCGGCAGCCGGCATCTGGGGAAGGGAGGCCCCGGCCAGCAGCCAGCAGCAGCTAGAGAACCTACCTGTGCATGAATTTCATGCACTGGGGCTCTAGTCTATTAATAATCACTTTAAATTTAAATGCATTAAATGCTCCAATAAAAAAAACATGGGGTATCTGTGAATAAATAAGAAAACAAGACCCATATATATGCTCTCTATAAGAGACCCACCTCAGAATGAAAGACACACATACTGAAAGTAAACAGATGGAAAAAGGATATTTCATGCAAATGGAAATGAAAAAAACTAGGGGTAGCAATAATTATATCTGACAAAATGGACTTTAAAACAAAGGTTATTTACAATACCTAAGATCTGGAAATAGCCCAAGTGCCCATCAGTAGATGAATGGATAAAAAAAGCTGTGGTACATTTGCACAATGGAATACTATGCAGGTGTAAAAATAAAGGATCTTTTACCCTTTGAGACAGCATGGAGAGGCATGGAAAAAGTTAAGTTGACTTATTGAACCATAATATCACCAAATACTATTTATTACGTGCCTATGGAGCTCTGGTAGGAATCTTATAAAATAGTCCAATTTATGTCTTGGAAAACATAAAATTTGAATCAGTATCTCAACATATAAATAGATATTAAATTAAAAATGTATATATATGTAAATATGTTTGCAAAAATTTAAACCAGCTTTTTTCTTGCAATAATTACCAAGGGCTTATGATTCTCATGAGCTGAGTAAACCCAAGAGAAGACAGCACCTCCCAAAATGATTTCATCTTAGGACATTTTATTCAACGAACAAGATATTATCAAATGAGGACTCTTTGAAAAAAATGTTAATAATACATCATGAAATATCATTTCATTCTATTTAAAACTGAAACAAGTTTCCATTTATAATCTCGGTCTTAAATTAGAAATTCTAAGCAATTGAATAGAGATGAAAAAGACCAACCTTTACAAATGATGTCAAGAAAATTATAGGATGAATTTTTATTTAAATTGCATAATATTGACCATCTCAAAACTTAATATTTCTCTATATGACCACTGTTGACATTGTACCAGAGCTTTAGTTTTTTTTTAAAACCACTAGGCTATTATTAAGCTACTAGAGGCCCAGTGTGTGAAATAGCAAGATAGCTTGCAGCTGCCTGCAGCCCTGCCCACCCATCCGCCCCCCACTGTGCTCACAGCCCCACCTACCCACCCACCCACCACACTATCAGCCCCACCCACCCACCCACCCACTGTGTTCGCTGCCTTGCCCACCTGCCCACCGCTGCTCACAGTGCTTGTTGCCTCACCCACCTGCTGCCTGCCTTGCTGAAATCGGAACCTGTGGGCCACTGGGGAGGGACCGAGAGGTGCTCAATGCACCTCATGGTGACCGGTCGTTTGGTCATCCTGGTCGTCATGGACACTGACTTGTTATAAATATAGATTCCCCCAAAAAAATTAGGAAATAAAAAGTAGGTGTGGAATTAGATGACATTTTCTGCTCTGTTGCTAATCACAGGATTCTGAAACCTAATAAATTCCATAATCTTGCTGGGTCCAGTGATTGCTTAGCTCAGTAATTTTCAACAGGTGTGCTGCAAGAATTTTTAAAACATGCAATATCTGACTATTTAGTCAGGGGCACTGACCTCTTTTCGTTAGATTATCAAATAAAAAAATGGCTATAGCCCACACAACAATAGCCATCCAGTGTGAATGCTTTGTCTTAAGCCATAAATATACAGGTCATGTAATAGAGTTAAAAGTTATTGGTCACGTTGCATAATAAGGTTGCATTAGATTAGTTAATTTTTGTTACCAGAAATCCTCATATATAAGTACCAGTGGTCCGGTGCACAAATTCGTGCACAGGTGGGGTCCCTCAGCCTGGCCAGCGATCGGGGCCAATCAGGGCTGTCTCGCCCAGTCCCAATCTGGGCTGAAGGGGGCCAGCTGGCTGGGGGGAGGGACCATGGGAGGTTGGCCGGCCGCCGGAGGTTGGCTGTGGGAGCACACTGACCACCGGGGAGCAACTCCTGCATTGAGCATTTGCCTGCTGGTGGTCAGTGCATTTCATAGCTCCTGGCCAATCATCTGGTTGTCCAATCATAACAGTCACCTAGGCTTTTATATATATAGACTAGAGGCCCGGTGCGTGAAAATTCATGCACCGGAGGGGGGTCCCTCAGCCCGGCCTGCCCCCTATCACAGTCCGGAGCCTTCAGGGGCGGGAGGCAACCTGGCGATCAGGGGAAGGCTATGCCCCCATCACACCTCTGCTGCTGCCACTGCAGGCAGCAAAAGCCTCAGCCGGCCCTGGTTACCTGAGCCTTAGGCAGCCCTGGGCAGCTGGGCAGCCGCCATCTGAGGCTTGCCTGTGCCTCGGGCTGGCCCTGGGCAGCTGGGTGGCTGAGGGGACTGGGGGACTCCTGAGGCAGATGCATGGCCAGGCCACACACCTGCTGCCCCGGCGGGGCTGAGGGGACTGGGCGCTGCCATCTTGTGGCTGTGGGTGTCGCCATCTTGTGGCTATGGGCACTGCCATCTTTGAGGGCATGGCAGTAAATTAGCATATTCCCTCCTTATTGGCCGTAGGTGCCGCCATCTTTGTGAGGGCATGATTGTCAATTAGCATATTCCCTCTTTATTAGATAGGATAGGCACCTGATTTTTTAAAAAGTCACTTTGGAGCATAAAGATAAGGGGTAATTATTATTATTATTATTATTATTATTGTAAATCAATCAAAATTATACCTACTTTTATTTTTTAGATTGGCCAAAAATATATATTTTTGGCATACTGCAGAATTTTAGTAATTAGTGTATGTGTGCCATGAGGTAAAAACGGTTGAAAATGGATTGCCTAGCTGGCCTAGCTGATATTGCTAGCCCAGTGATATCAAGCATTGAGTTTGGTTACTTTCTTTCTATTCCAATATACATTCTATCAGATGGCACTTAGAGAATCAAATGAGGGAGAGAGAGAGAGAGAGAGAGAGAGAGAGATAGAGAGAGAGAGAGAGAATAGCCAAAAATCAAGCTCAGAGAAGCTGCATTTGAAAAATGGGCAGAAGTAAGGTTTAAATAAGACTCTTTATGCTGGTCATAAGAGATACAAGTCTAGTGATAGAAAATTGCATTTACTCAGAATTACATGTACTTAAAATTATTATTTTATACATTCAGTTATTGAATACCTTTATATTTTAGCCATCCTATATAATAAAAGCCTAATATGCTAAGTGACTGACTGTTCGTTCAACCATTCAACCAGTCTCTATGACGCGCTTTGACCACCATGAGACAGACGCTCCAATTGGTTGGTTAGCTTGCTCCTGGGGTCCTGCTGATCAGGACTAGGTGAGGCAGGCCAGATACGCCCTGGAGCACTCCCACAATCCCTCCCTGGCCCTGATCATACACCAGTGGGGTCCCTCGGCCTGGCTTGCACCATCTTGCAATCTGGGACCCCTCGGGGGATGTCCACAGGCCAGGCAGAGGGACTCTGCTGGTGTACGAATCCATGCACCAGGCTTCTAGTAAAGCTGTAAGATCCCCTTTGATGGGATTGTCATATAATTGGCTAATTCTTATTTAATTCAATTACTGGACAGCACAATGTGTACATATGGAAAAAATTTAAAATACAACTTTCATTTTACAGAAAAACAAAACAAAACCCACAAGGTTAGAGAAAGTGAAAATATTTGTCACAAAAGTTCATGCAGCAAATTGGAAGGCATGCTGCTCCTCATTTATTGCCCTGTTTTCCCAAAATTCCACCAAAGAGCTGGAATATTTTAATTTCCAGCACATAAAGGTCATTTAAAGAACATTAAGACCAGGGCTGTCAAATAGGTCTATGCTTTATAATACTGTGAAGTTCCTAGTAGGTCTGCTTGGAATTAGGTGATAAAGTTAAAAAATGATTATAGCAAATATCGCTACATTTTTATTCAAATAATACATAGAAATTTTGAACAACCCTGAAATTAGTTGCACACAGTGATAAATCTAGTGAGCTCAGCCATGCTGGTTTTCATTATACTTCTATTTAATTTTCTAATTAATCTCAGAAAGCATTAATTAATTTTGTCTTTTCCACAGTTGGCCTGGAACCCTTGGGCCTGAAACACCACAAATATTGCTGGCCTGGAGCAGTAGTAATCAAAATTTCTCATTTGTTTGAGCAATCAGTGGATTTTTCCTTACTTCTTTGTCTGATAGGTACTTTAACAATCTTTTAACTTTTTGGTATTATATTTTCTGTGAATGCAAGGATGATAAAAAGAACCAATAGATTGAGGTCAAAGAGAAATGATGAGAGAGATGATGGAGCAGGACTTTTACTGTGGGGACAAGAGTTGAACTCTATCCAGGGGAAGTGCTTGTCTGTGTTCCAGAGGCATCATAATCCCATGCCATTTGGAGTGTGCTGTTGCCCGGTCAATGGTCCAGATACCCACCAGGGTGGCCTTCCTGCTTATTCCAGGATTTACTATTGCAAGTAATGTTGCTACGAACATTCTTTCAAACACCTGTCAGTTTCCTCATGCAACCATTTTGTTAGGCGATATATATAGGATTGGACTTGGAAACTAAGAGCTATGCACATGTTCAGCTTTAAATGGTAATGCCAAATGTTTTCCAAAAATATTGTACCAATTTACTCTTTACCAGCAGTAGAGGAAGATTTGATATAAACTGAATTTTAAGAAAATATTTGATAATTCAATGGGTGGGAAAAGTTATCTCATTATAGTTATAATTTGCATTTCTGTGACTTCAAATAAGATTAAACATCTTTCCATATAGTTAAGACTTTTCATATATCTTGAGTGAAATGTTTTTTTATAGCATTTGTCTCTTTTTTTCAAATATATTCTTATTGATTTTAGAGAGAAAGGGAGAGGGAAGGAGAGATAGAAACATCAATGGTGAGAGATAATCATGGATTGGCTGCCTCCTGCACATCCTCTAACAGGGGATCGAGCCTGCAGTCCTGGGATGGGCCCTGACCTTCTGGTTCACAGGTTGATGCTTATCCACTGAGCTGTCAGCTGGGCATGTTTGTCTTTTTTAAAAAAATGATTAGTCTGTTTTTATCTTATTGATAATTTTAGGAGTTCTTTACTTAACTGAATACTATTTATTAATTATATATATTAGCTATATCATCTCCCAGTTTATGGTTTATCTTTTCAAAGTCGTTATAACCTTTTTGGAAATAGAAAATTTCAATGTTAAAGGATTTACATTTAATATTACAATTCACACTTTTCATGACATGAATTGTTTGAGGTAATAAATATTATTTTTATAATGCCCTTCAAGTTTTATTTTTTGGTTTTTGCATTTAAGCCTTTAATCAACCTGCACTTGATTTTGGTGTGTAGTTTCAGGAGGAGTCCAATTTTCTTATCTCCCCTATAGTTAGCCTGCTTGCAAGATAACAAATTAGTTTCCATTCTTCCACACAGATGCTGACAGAAGATATGTCACCACTGGGTCATAGACCAGGAATATTTTATTTGTTGCAGCAATAAGGTTCTGTAGCCAGAAGGTCCTATAAGCCCCAATGGTCAGAGGCCAATGTGAAGAGGGCAGGGGTGCCCACACACAGTGTGTTGTGTTGTATAAGAGAGGGACCTCAAGCTTACGCAGCCAAACCTTTTAAAATGGGCAAAGGCCTATCTGAACTTTGCCCCAAAGGAAGATAGTTTTTTGTGTGTTTTTTTTGTATTAAGTTTGATTTCCTTGGATACAATTGCTATATTTAAATAATAAATCCTGAACATACAATGCATCCCAATTAATTTCAAGTTTTCTTTACACCCTTAACAATATTTTCAAATTTTACCCATAAATGCCATAGAGATTTTCTGTTTGGCTTGAGCCTAACTGGTGTACAGATTTTTAAACTTGCACTTATAATCACATTAATTTCTATGATATTTTCTTATTGGTATATCTGACAGAGAAGAACACTGTTGGTTTCAAAAGCTGATGTTGAATCCAACAACAAAACCTATCTGATTTTTTCCAACATTTTTCTGTTAATTGTTTTAGGTTTCCTATGTTACTTAAATTACCTTCAAATAATGGCAGCTTAATCTCATTTTTATATCTTTATTCCTCTTTTTATTGTTATTAGAGGCCCAGTGCATGAAAACTTGTGCACTGGGTGGGGGTCCCTCAGCCCGGCTTGCCCCCTCTCACAGTCCGGGAGCCCTCAGGAAATGTCCTAAGTTGCAGTCTGGCCTGCCTCTAAGGGAGATGACTGGGCTGATCAGGGGAAGGCACCACCCCAATCACCCCACTGCTGCTGCCACTGCTGGATGTGTTGGCTGCAAGCCCTGAGCCCTGGGCCTCACAGCTACTGTGGCTTTGTCCGGATGGACGTCAGGAAGATGTAGACCCTAATTATAATATTACCCTTTTATTAGTATAAACTAGTGGCCTGGTGCATGAAATTCATGGACTGGAGGGGGTCCCCTCAGCCCAGCCTGCACCCTCTCCAATCTGGGACTCCTTGGGGGATGTCTGACTACCCCCTGCCCCACTGGCCTGATTGCCCCTAACTGCCTCTGCCTGCCTGATAGCCCCTAACTGCTCTCCCCTGCTGGCCTGATTGCCCTCAACTGACCTCCCCTGACAGCCTGATTGCCCCTAATGGCCTCTGCCTCAGCCCCCACCACCATGGCTTTGTCTGGAAGGAAGTCGAACGTCCAGAAGATGGCTGGTCGATCCGGTCTAATTAGCATATTAACCTTTTAGTAGTATAGATAGATTATATAGGATAGGATTGCTTAAATGGTGGGGGGAAGCCTTTTTCATCAGGAGGAGATGTTCTTGGCAGACAAAAATACATAATCCCTATATCTGAACTGAAAGTCAGCCATATGCACTATACTACTAAACCGGTCATTAAAAAATTGAACCGCTTTCTTACACCTTACACCAAACAGCTGTTGCCCTTAAAACCCCTCCTCAACCCCCACCTTAGGTTCCGCCTTCGCAGTACACCCAGATTAGGTTCTTATTGGTTGACTTCTATGCCAGTCAGCGTCAAAAGCTCTGCCTCCTTGGCAGCCATTGGCTCCTTGCACTTCACCGAGATTTGGTTCTGATTGGTTGGTTTCTATGCCAGTCAGCATCTCTGGGCCTATTAATGGGCCTGATCAGAGAGGCAGGGCTGATCAGCGGCCCCAGTAAAGGCCCGAGAGAAAGAGAGGCAAGGGGAGAAACCAAGACGGCGGCATAGGTAAACACCTGAACTTGCTGCCTTGCACAACCACTTCAAAACTACAACTAAAAGACAAAACAGACATCATCCAGAACCACAGGAAGACTAGCTAAGTGGAAATTCTACAACTAGAAGGGAAGAGAAAAGCACACTGAGGCTCAGAGGAGCTGCGGAAGTAAAGTGCAGAGGTACGGAGGCGCACGTGGAGAGGGCTGGCAATTGAGTATGTGGCTGGCTTTTTCAATCAGCAGGGAGACACAAGCTCCCGACTGCTCTGAACTCCAGCTCTGGGTGAGACTCTGGGGACCCAGACTCATACGGAGAGAAACTGGATTGTCTGGCAGCAGGCGGAACTCGAGGGTGGCTTTCTCTCAGAGGTGCTTGCAGTGATTATCAAGGGACACTGAGAACCGGGAGCCTCTTAGGGCAAGGCTGACGGGAAGCCATGGCTGTTTACTCTGCCCTTAGACTCCGCCCCATCCAAGCTGTGTGCAGAGGCTTTTACATATGAATGGCCTGGTCCTTTGAAATCTAAACTTGCCTATCAAACTGCAGCTGAGTCAGAGAGACCCAGAACATCCAAAAGAAGGCCCAAGGCCCCACAGCAGCCTGCATTGCTTCACAGCTGGGCCTCATCTAAGCACCTCCAAAACCCAAACAAAGAAGAGGAATCTGCTGATCTCTCCGTAGCTCCTGCTGGGTGGCCTCAGACAGAGGCTAAATTAGCACCTCATTGGAGATCCAAGAGCCAGTGTACCCAGGGGTCAGAGTAAGACCATCCAGATTACAACTCCTCAGATCCATAAGGGACACACTTAGGGGTCAGACTCAGTGAGCACCAAAGCCCCACTGAAGCAAGTCTTCCCTCATAAGGGTGTCTCCAGCACAGAAGTTCTCCCATTGTAGACACAGCTGATCCTCACAGCCAATTGGCCTGGAGGTCAATTCCTCCCAGTGATACCAACAACAATCAAGGTTTAACTACAACAAGACTGTGCACAAAGCCCACAAAGGGGTGTACCAAGAGTGTCCACCTCAGGGAACTGGGAAGGTTGAGCCACAGGGTCCGATAGGACACCTACCACACAAAGCCACTCTATCAACTCAGGGAAGCAGCCAAAATGTGGAGACAGAGAAACAGGTCACAAATGAAAGAATTGGAGGAAAGCAAACTACTGGATATAGAGTTCAAAAGCATGGTTATAAGGTTTTTCAAGAATTTTCTAGAAAAGGCCTATAAATTTAGTGAGACCCTCAAGGATATGAAAAAAGACCAACTAGAAATTAAGCATACACTGACTGAAATAAAAAATAATATACAGAGATCCAACGGCAGACTAGAGGATCATGAGAATCAAATCAAAGACTTGAAATACAAAGAAGCAAAAAACACCCAACCAGAAAAGCAAAAAGAAAAAAAAAATCCAAAAATATGAAGATAGTGTAAGGAGCCTCTGGGACAACTTCAAGCATACCAACATCCGAATTATGGGGGTGCCAGAAGAAGAGAGAGAGCAAGATACTGACAATCTATTTGAAGAAATAATGACAGAAAACTTCCCCCACCTGGTGAAAGAAATAGACTTACAAGTCCAGGAAATGCAGAGAACCCCAAACAAAAGGAATCCAAAGAGGACCACACCAAGACACATCATAATTAAAATGCCAAGAGCAAAAGACAAAGAGAGAATATTAAAAGCAGCAAGAGAAAAACAGTTAGTTACCTACAAGGGAGCACCCATACGACTGTCAGCTGATTTCTCAACAGAAACTATGCAGGCCAGATGGGAATGGCAAGAAATATTCAAAGTGATGAATAGCAAGAACCTACAACCAAGATTACTCTACCCAGCAAAGCTATTATTCAGAGTTGAAGGTCAGATAAAGAGCTTCACAGATAAGAAAAAGCTAAAGGAGTTCATCACCACCAAACCATTATTATATGAAATGCTGAAAGGTATTCTTTAAGAAGAGGAAGAAAAAGAAAAGGATAAAGATAAAAATAATGAACAACAAATACATATCTATCAACAAGCGAATCTAAAAATCAAGTGAATAAAAAATCTGATGAACAGAATAAACTGGTGAATATAATAGAATCAGGGGCATAGAAAGGGAGTGGACTGACAATCCTTAGTGGGAAAGGCGTGTGGGGAGTGCAGGAAGAGACTGGATAAAAATCATACACCTATGGATGAGGACATTGGCGGGGGTGGGGGGGTCTAAGGGCATGCGGTGGGGTGGGAACCGGGTGGAGGGGAGCTATGGGGAGGAAAAAGAGGAATAACTGTAATAATCTGAACAATAAAGATTAAAAAAAAAAAAAGAAAGAGAGGCATGGCTGCTGGCCAGGCCCAGAGCGAAAGAAAGAGGCAAGTGATGATCTACAGCTGCCACAGTGGCTACGGATCAGACCCTGCTTCTCTCTCCCCAGGCCTCTCTTTGGGCCTGATCTGCTGCCCCCTCGGCAGTCAGTACTGGGTCATGGCACTGGCAGTGGTGGCAGTCAGTGCTGGGTCACCACGGCAACCCAGCACTGACTTCTGGTCAGTAGAGCCTTCAGTCATTTTGGATGTTACGGACCCTGGGATTTTATATATTAGGATAATTGGCATATAACATCATGTATGTTTAGTGTATATGATGTGATGTTTTGATATACATATATAACAAATGCTAATCACAATAAGGTTAGTTAATACATTCTTTGCCACATGTAATTACGATTTTGTTGTTTAATGGTGAGAGTATTTAAAGTCTACTCTCATAGCAACTGTGCTTTAGATCCCCAGAATTTACTTATCTTATACCTGGAAATTTATAACTTTTGACCATCAGCTCTACATTTTCCTTACCCCTTAGCCTCTGGCAACAATCATTCCACTCCCTATTTCTGAGTTTGATGTTTTTAGATTCCATATATAGAAGAGGTAATGCAGTATCTGTCTTTCTCTTTCTGGGGATTTTTCACTTAATAAAATGCCCTCAAGGTCCACCCATGTTATCACAAATGGCAGGATTTCCTTCTATTTTATGGCTGAATAGCATTATATATATAATCTAATAATAGACAAATATGCAAATTGACCGTACCTTTGCTACGCCCAAGCCACGCCCACCAGCCAAGCCACGCCCACCAGCCAATCAGGACGAGTATGCAAATTACCCCAACAAAGATGGCGACTAATTTGCGTATCAAGACAGCGTCAAAGAACCCAAGAGCTGCAGAAGGGAGTAAAGCTTCGGAGAAGCAAGCAAGCCGGGGGGAGGAGAAGGGAGAAGCGAAGGCAGGGCCGGGGGTGAAGGGAAAAGCAGGCGGGCTGGCGGAGAAGGCGGGGCGGGCGACAAGGGAGGAGCGGAGGCGGGGCCAGGGGCGAAGGGAAAAGCAGGCGGGCTGGCCGAGAAGGCGGGGCGGGCGACAAGGGAGGAGTGGAGGCGGGGCCGGGTAGAGTGCAGCAGGAAATCCTATTGCAGGATTTTTCCTGCAACAGGAATGCTAGTATATATATATGTATATGCATACATCACCTCTTCTTCATACATTCATCCACAATGCATATTTAGGTTGTTTCCAGGTCTTGGTTATTGTGAATAATGCTGTAGTAAATATGAGGGTGCAGCTATCTCTTCAAGATAGTGATTTTATTTTTCTTCAGATATATACTGAGAGGTTAGATTGCTGGATCATACTATAGTTTTCCATAGTGGCTGTACCAATATGCATTCGCATCAATAGTGCACAGGGGTTTTTGTTTTTCCACATTCTCACCAACACTTCTTTTTCTTGATAATGGCCATTCTGGCAGATGGGAAATATTATCTCATTGTGGTTTTAATTGCATTTCCCTGATGATTAGTAATGTAAAGTACCTTTTCATGTACTTGTTGGCTATTTTTATGTCTTCTATGAAAAAATGTCTATTCAGTTCCTTTGGCCATATGTAATTAATTTTTTTTTTCTTTTTGCTATTGAGTTGTATGAGTTCCTTATATATTTTTGACATTAATTGCTTATCAGACATATGGTTTACAGATATTTTCTTTGATTCTGTAGATTGCCTTATTCAATTTAATGATTGTTTCTTGGGTTGTGCAGAAGCTTTTTAGCTTAATGTAGTCTCACTTTTGATTTTTTGTTGTTCTTGCTATTTGGGCTTTTGTTGTCATATCCAAAAAAATATTGCCAAAACTGATGCCAAGTTTATTCCCTATGATTTTTTTTCCCAGGAATTTTTATAGTTTCATGTCTTATGTTTGAGTACTTACCTCATTTCAAATTAATTTTGTGAGTGGTGTAAAATAGGAATCTGATTTTAATATTTTGCTTTTGGATATCCAGTTTTCTGAACATCATTTATTGAACAGACTACCCTTTCTACATTGAGTATTCTTGGTTATCTTGTCAAATATTAGTAGACCATATATTCTGGGGTTTATTTCTGTGCTCTAGATTCTTTTCCATTGGTCTGTGTGTCTATTCTTATGCCAGCACTATGTTCTTGATTGCTACAGCCTTATAATATAGTTTGAAAATAGGAGGTATGATGCCTCCAACTCTGTTCTTTCTCAAGATTTCTTTGGCTAATTGGGATTTTCTGTGGCTTCATGCAAATTTTAAAATTGTTTTTTCTCTTTCTGTGAAAAGTCCCATTAAAATTTTGGTAGAGATTTCATTGACTCCATAGGTGGCATTGAGGGCAGTGAGTAGTAGAAGCATTTTAACAATTAAAACTTTTGATCCATAAATGCAAGATATCTTTTCATTTATATGTGTTTTCTTCAATGTCTTTCATCAAAATCTTATACTTTTCAGAGTAAAGATAATTCATTAATTAAATTTGAGGCTTTCTTTTGTAAGTATTCAAGGTTACCAGCTTCTCTTGAAATCTGTTATTGTGATTCCTCCAACTTTGTTCTTCTTTCTCAAGATTGTTGTGGCTGTTTGAGGTCTTTTTTGGTTCTATATAAATTTTTGGAGAGTTTGTTCTATATCTATGAAATACGGTATTTTTCCATGTATAAGATGCCCCCCTATTATTACAACCCAAAATTAAGAAATCAATATTTTAAACATAAAACAGAACACATTTTTATTTAGTAATTACCACAGGTAATGTTTACATGTCAGTACTATGATATCATGCAGGATATCACTTTGTCCAGCCTCTGTTGCATCACTGCTTTCTTCTTCAACATTATTAGTTCCAGACATAACAATTTCTTCAACTTCTATTGTATCACTTCGGTCTTCTCAGTCACCTTCCATATATGTGAGATCATCCTCATAAACTGGTGGCTTTTTCTGAGCTAACTTATTCATGTTCTCATGGCCAACCCTTCTCTCCTCATGAAATTGAAGCACCATTTTGCTTTTCCTGTAAGATCAACAATGTTCATTCTGCTTGCAAACATTCTTGCCTGACATTGCATAAGCTTGGTTGACATACATAAGCCACACTGGCACTGCTCCATAATCCAAGTCTTAAGCCTCTGCTCCAAGTTTGCCCATTTTTCTGGTTTTCCTCTTAAGGCCTTTTTCCTTTTTGGCATCTTAAGGAGTTGTTCTTACTGTTTTCTCCACTGTCTGATTATACACTCAGTAGGAGGAGTTTCAAATTGTCTCTATGCAGCTCTATTTTCATGCTGTTTTGCATAGCTGATTGCATTCAGTTTGAATTTTGAGAGTAAGACAATCACTTATTGGTATTTATCTTTTTATTTTTTGACATCGTTATGTGCTCAGAATGCTCTGGTCCCTGTTGCATCTGTGCACTCTCCCCTCCACCTCCAATTACAACATAAGCTGACATCAGTTACAATAAGGCTTGTGATTAGAGGAAGCCTGTTTGACAAGGTATGGGCAGTTACGCATCTGCACGATCACTCCTCGGCTGACTTCCATGTATAAGATGCCCCTTGATTTTCAGTCTAGTGATTTTAGAAAAAAAATAGAGTCTTATCTACACTAATAAAAGAGAAACATGCAAATTGACCGTACCTCCACTACACCCACCAGCCAGGCCCAAAAGCCAAACAGGAGCGAGTATGCAAATTAACCCAACCAAGATGGCTGTGGCCACAGAGCCAGCAGGAGGCTTGGGTTTCCCCGGCAATGGAGGAAGCCAAGCTTCCCGCCCGCTCTGGCTGGCCCTGGCGTCTGCTCAAGGCTACAAAGTTTCAATTATAGAAGATAAAAAAATCCCAGATACCAGGACCTCCGCTTGGGTCACTGGGGGGCGTGGCTGGCCTGCAAACAACCACAGGCGCCTTGCCCAAGCCACCCCATGCCCCAAGGGAACCTCCACCCTGATCCGGGACATCCTTCAGGGCAAACCAGCCGGCCCCCACCCATGCACCAGACCTCTATCCTATCTAATAAATGAGTAATATGCAAATTGACTGTCATGCCAACACACAAGATGGCTGCCCCCATGTGGCCAAAGATGGCTGCCCCATGTGGACACAAGATGGCCACCACAAGATGTCCAGCAGGGGAGGGCAGTTGGGAGGGACCAGGCCTGCAAGGGAGGGCAGTTGTGGGTGATCAGGCCAACAGGGGAGGGCAGTTGGGAGGGATCAGGCCTGAAAGGGAGGACAGTTGGGGTCGATCAAGCCTGCAGGGGAGGGCAGTTAGGGTTGACCAGGCTGGCAGAGGAGGGAAGTTGGGGGCAACTGGGCCTACAAAGAAGGGAAGTTGCGGGGGACCCAGGCCTGCAGGGGAGAGCAGTTAGGGGTGACCAGGCATGCAGGGGAGGGCTGTTAGGGGCAAATAGGCTGGCAGGGGAGCAGTTAGGCATCAATCAGGCTGGCAGGGGAGTGGTTAGGGGGTGATCAGGCTGGCAGGCAGAAGCAGTTAGGGGCAATCAAGAAGGCAGGCAGGCGAGCAGTTGGGAGCCAGCAGTCCTGGATTGTGAGAGGGATGTCTGACTGCCCATTTAGGCCTGATCTTATCTGGATTGGGCCTAACCGGGCAGTCGGACATCCCTCAAGGGGTCCCAGATTGGAGAGGGTGCAGTTTGAGTTGAGGGACACACATACCCGTGCACAAATTTCATGCACCAGGCCTCTAGTTGTTTAATAACATGCTATTTAGCCTCCAGGTGTTTGAATGTCTTTGGGTGATTTTACTGTAGTTGATTTCTAATTTTATTCCATTGAGATCTGAGAAGATGATTGGTATGATTTCAATCTTCTTGAACATGAAGAGACTTGTTTTGTGTCCTATCATGTGGTCTATCTTTGTGAATGATTCATGAGCTCTTCAGAAGAATGTATATTCTGCTGCTTTGGAGTGAAATGTTCTATAAATGTCAATTAAATCCATCTGATCCAGTGTGTCCTTTAGAGTCACTGCTTCCTTGATTTTTTTTTTTTTTTTTTTTTTGGCCTGGAATGTCTAGCCAGTAAAGTCAGCAGGGTTTGAACATCTCCTACTATGACTGTGTTGTTGATCTCTCCCTTAAAGTCCTCTAGGATATATATATATATATATATATATATATATATATATATATATATGCTCCTATATCGGGTGCATATATTTTTACCAGGGTTATATCTTCTTGTTGGATTGATCCTTTTCGTATTATGTAGAGACCTATGTTATTTCTTGTGATAGCCTTCATTTGGCAGATATGAGTATTGCTACGACAGCTTTTTTCCCCCCTTTAGCATTTCTTGTAATGCTAGCTTGGTGGTGACAAAGTCCTTTATTTTTATTTTATTTTTATTGTCTTGGATGTCCTTCATTTCACCTATTTTGAGTGATAGCCTTGATGGATATAATAATCTTGGTTTCAGATACTTGCTTTCCATTATCTTGAGTACTTCATGTCATTCCCTTCTGGCTTGTAGAGTTTCTGGTGACAAAGCATATGACAGCCTTATGGGATCTTCTTTGTAGGTAACAGTTTGCTTTTCTCGTGCTGCCTTTAAGATTCTCTCTTTGTCTTTAATTTTTGGCATTTTGATTATGATGTGTCTGGGCATGGGGCTATTTGGGTTCTTCTTGCTTAGGACTCTCTGTGTCTCCTGAACTTGTGTGACTTTTTCCTTCACCAGGTTAGGGAAGTTTTCTGCCATTACTTCTTCAAACACATTCAGTATCCCTTTTTCCCTTTCTGCCTCTTGTGGCACACCTACTATGCAAATATTGTTACATTTCATATTGTCTCACAGCTCCCTTAAACTGTCCTCCTGTTTTTTAATTTTTTTCTTCTCTGATTGAGTGATTTTTTCTACCCTGTCTTCTAATTCACTGATCTGATCCTCAGTCTTCCCCAATATGTCATGTATTCCTTCCAATGTGTTCATTTGTACTATGTCATGCTTGATTTCTGTTTTCATAGTTACTATATCTTTTCTCATGCTGTTGAGCATCTTTACCATCATTTCTCTTATTCTATAAAAGGTAAATTTCTTATCTCCATTTCATTTATCTCTTCTTCTTGTGAATTCTCTTGTTCTTTCATTTGGGGGTTGTTTTTTGTCTCCTCACTTTGGGTGCCTGTTTGGGTTTGTGACTATGTATTAGTTAGATCTGCAATGCCTCTCAATCTCTAGTTCAGAACAGTGTCAAATGTTGTTTCTGACTAATTAGAATGGCAAAGATTCAAAGCCTCCAGAGACTGGTCTTGCTTACAGAATGATTGGATTTAATCTAGAATAGCCCTTGGACAATTGTCCACAGGTGTGGTAAAAGTTTTTTCCCAACAGGTGGGGCAATTGCTTCTGCCTGGAGGCTAATTGTTTTTCTCAGTTTCTTAATGGGCCTCAGAAACTCCACACCATGGGGCAAGGTGTTTTCCAATAGGGTGGGTCATCTCTCTTCTCCCCAGGCAAAAACCACCTAGATATCAATTGTTTGAGTGAGACAGGTGACCTCCACAGCATGAGGGAATGAATCAGGCCAGGAAATGGGGGTGTCTGCTTTCTGAGATCTAACTTCAGAGCCCCCAACCCTGGCTTCTGCTTGCACAGCTCCAGTCCACTCTGCCCTCCCTCTGCTGGAGCACAAGGTGAGTGACTGCATTGGCCCTTTAAGGGGGTGCCTAAATTTCAAGCCCTCTCTCACTGGCAGACAGTAATCCCACTGCTTTTCACAGTCAGATATTATGTGGGTACTCTTCTCAGTTTTGGTGCTCTCTGCAGGGTGGCCCAGATTGGGGATTAGACTCTAGAGTTTTCAATGGCATGCCCCCACAGCTGAGATATATCTCTGGAACTTCAGTTGCTCTCTGTGGGAGCCCATCCCTCCCTTTAAAAATCTCTGCCCCTCCTAGAAGTCTCTATGTAGTTTCCACCTTCTGTCCTTGGTTATCAGGGTTTTTTTCAGTGAGTTTTCAATTGATTATTCAGGGAGTTTTTCTATATTTTAGTTGTAATTCCAGTTTGGTCCTGGGAGTGTCTCCATGCAACATCCACTTATTTCACTGCCATTTTTTAGCTGCTATTTGTATCTTGTATAATTTCTTTTTCAGTGTCTTATAATTTTCGAAATATAGGTCTTCTTCATCCTTGGTTAAATTTATTCCTAGATATTTATTTTATGCAATTATAAATGGGATTGTTTTCTTAGTTTCTGTTTCTGATCGTTTATAATCTATATAATAAAAGCCTAAGCAACCCTTACGACGGAATGACCAGAATGACCACTCTTTATGATGTGTCCTGACCACCAGGGAGTAGACGCTCAATGCAGGAGCTGCCCCTTGGTGGTCAGTGCACTCCCATAGGGGAAGCACCGCTCAGCCAGAAGCCAGGCTCACAGGTGGCGAGCACAGCAGCAGTGGCGGGAACCTCTCCCACCTCCGTGGCAGCCCTAAGGAGCAGCAAGCTGAGCAGTAAGGAGCAGTGATCAGGCAGGTGGTAAGGAGCAAAGGAGCAAGGGGTCCCAGACTGCGAGAGGGCACAGGCCGAGCTGAGGGACCCCATCCTCCCCTCAGTGCATGAATTTTGTGCACCAGGCCTCTAGTTGGTGCATAAAAGTGCAACTGATTTCTGGATATTTATTTTGTATCCCACTACTTTATTGAGTTTGTTTTAGTTCTAGTCGTTTTTTGGTAGAATGTTTATGGTTTTCTATATACAGTATCATGTCATCCACAAATAATGTCAGTTTTACTTCTTCTTTTCCAATTTGAATGCCATTTATTTCTTCTTCTTGTCTGCATGCTGTGGCTAGACTTACAGTACTATGTTGAATAAGAGTGATGGAAGTGGACATTCCTGTCTTGTTCCCAATCTAAGAGGAAACATTTGTAGTTTTTCCCATTGTGTCTGATGGTGGCTGTGGGTTTGTCATATTTATGGCCTTTACTACATTATTTCCTCAATTCCCACTTTGCTAAGAGCTTTTACCATAAATGAGTGCTGGATTTTATAAATTGTTTTTTCTTCATTTATTGATATGATCATGCAGTTTTTAACCATAATTTTTTAATTTGGTATATCAGATTTATTGATTTGCTGATAATGCACCAACCTTGCATCCTCAAAATAAATCCCAAATGGTATTGGTATACAATCTTTTCAATGTATTGCTGAATCCAGTTTGCTAATATTTTGTTGAGGATTTTAGCATCTGTGCTCATCAGAGATATTGGCCTATACTAGTAGTTTTCACTCTTTGTAATGTCATTGGTTTTAGAATCAAGGTAATGGTGGCTTGAAAAATGAGCTTGGAAGTCTTCCTCCTCTTGAATTTTTAGAAATAGTTTGAGAAAGATAGGTGTTATTTCTTTGAATATTTGGTAAAATTCACCTATGAAGCCATCTAGTCCAGGACTAGATGTTTGTTGGGAGTTTTATTATTATTGTGTCACTTTCACTAGTTGAAATCTGTCATTCAAATTCTATCATTCTTCCTGATCTAGTTTGGAAAGATTTTATGTTTCTAGGAATTTATCCATTTCACTTTGGTATATAGTGTTTGTAATATTTCCTTACAATCTTTAGTATTTCTTTGGTGTCAGTTGTTACTTCTCTTTCATTTCTGACTTATTTATTTTGGTTTTCTCTGTGGTGTTTTTTTTTTTTTTTTTGTCCTCAATGAGAATAGTTAAAGATTTGTCAGTCTTGTTTATATTTTCAAAGAACCAGATCTTGATTTCATTAATCTTTTGTAACGTTTTATACTCTATTTCATTTATTTCTCCTCTGATCTTTATTAGTTCATTTCTTCTACTCACTTTGTGCTTTGTTGTTGTTTTCAAGATTTTTAAGTGTAATGTTAGATTATCTATTTAAAATTTTTCTTGTTTCTTGCTATGAATTTCACTCTTAGAACTGCTTTCATTGGTGTCCCTCAACCCGGCCTGAACCCTCTCTAATCTGGGACCACTCAGGGGAATGTCTGACTGCTGGTTTAGACCATATCCCTAAACCGGCAGTTGGACATCCCTCTCACAATCTGGGACCACTGGCTCCTAACCACTCGCCTGCCTGCCTGCCTGCCTGATTGCCCCTAACTGCTTCTGCCTGCCAACCTGATCACCCCCTAACCACTCCCCTGTCAACCTGATTGATGCCTAACTTCTCACCTGCTGGCCTGATCACCCCCAACTGCCCTCCCCTGCCGTGACCTGCCTCCTCTACCAGGACCTGCCTCCTCCCCGCCAGGTGGTGGAGACACCAGTACCGGCTTCCTCCGCACCATGTAGAGCCACAGGACCCCCAGGCCTCACAGCATGGAGCAACCACTGGGCCCCACCTCCGTTGCGCGTGTGGCCATCTTGTGGCAGCCACCTTGTGGTGACCATCTTGTGAGGGCATCATGTGAGGTCATGACGCCACCTAGGCTTTTATTATATAGGATTTGTTTCAAGATATTTTTTGTTGTTGTTAATCCTCACCTGCATATATTTTTCAATTGACTTTTAGAGAGAGTAGAAGGGAGTGAGGGGGCAGGGAGGGAGGAGAGAGAGAGAGAGAGAGAGAGAGAGAGAGAGAGAGAGAGAGAGAACCATTGATGTGAGAGAGACACACACATCAATTGGTTTCCTCTTGCATGCACTCTGACTGGGGCTGAGGAATGAACTTGTAAGCCAGGTACATGTCCTTGATTGGAAATTGAACCCACAATACTTTGGTGCATCAGCCAGTGTTCTACCACTAAGCCACACATACCAGGGCACAAGATTTTTTTTTTATATCTTCCTTGATCTCATTGTTAACCTATTTTTTAAAATAAAATTTTACTTAGTGTCAATTTCTTTGTGTGTTTTCAGTTTTTGTTTTTCTTGTGATTGATTTCTGGTTTCATACCATGATGGTCAGAGAAGATGCTTGATATTATTTCAATCTTTTAAAATTTATTAAGATTTGTGTGTGTTTTTTTTTTCTTTCTGACATATAGTCTATTCTAGAAAATGTTCCATGCACACTTGAAAAAAATATTCTTCTGCTTTAAGGGAGTAATGTTTGGAAGATATCAATTAAATCCATCTGATCTAGTATGTCATTTAAAGTTGCTATTTCCTTGTTGATTTTCTGTGTAGAAGATCTATCCATTAATGTCAATGGGGTGTTAAAATCCCCTACTAAGTCTGTATTATTGTCAATGTCTTCCTTTATGTCCATCAAGATTTTGCTTTATATATTTAGGTGTTCCGATGATGGGTACATAAAAGTTTACAAGGGTTATATCCTCTTGTTGAATTGTTAACTTTATCATATAATTTGCAGTGTTTTTATTTGTCTCTTACTATAGCCTTTGTTTTAAAATCTGTTTTGTCTGTTATAACTATTGCTACCTTAGCTTTTTAAAACATTTCAATTTGCATCAAATATCTTTTTCTACCCTTTATTTTTAGTCTGTGTGTAGCTTTCATTCTGAGATGGGTGTCTTATGGACAGCATTATATGGTGTTTTTTTTTTTTTCTTATTCATTCAGCTTTCCCATGTCTCTTGATTGCAATAGTTAAGCCATTTACATTTAAAGTGATTACTGATAGGTAAGTATTTATTGACATTTTATTCTTTTAACTAAGTCCATCTGCCTTCTTCTTCTTTTTTTAAAATATATTTTATTGATTTTTTACAGAGAGGAAGGGAGAGAGATAGAGAGTTAGAAACATCGATGAGAGAGAAACATTGATCAGCTACCTCCTGCACGACCCCTACTGGGGATGTGCCTGTAACTAAGGTACATGCCCCTGACCGGAATCGAACCTGGGACCTTTCAGTGCGCAGGCTGACGCTCTATCCACTGAGCCAAACCGGTTTGGGCGGCTTCTTCTTCTTCTTCTTCTTCTTCTTCTTCTTCTTCTTCTTCTTCTTCTTCTTCTTCTGTCTCCTCCTCCTCCTCCTCCTCCTCTTCCTCTTCCTCCTCTCCTCCTCCTTCTTGTTCTTGTTTTCTTCATTTTTTTTTCTCCTTTTTCTCTTAGTCATTTTTTCTCTTCTTCTTCAAGAAGGCCCTTTATAAGGTGACAGGAGAAGATTTGACTTGGGTGGTGGGCACATGGTGCAATATACAGATCTGGTAGCATAGGAACTCACACCTGAAACCTATATGTTATGTTGATCAATGCCAACCCAATAAATTTAATTTAAAAAAGAAAAAAAAAAGCAAGAAAGAAGGCCCTTTAATGTTTATTGTAATACTGGTCAGTCATAACAAAGTCCTTTAGCTTTGTCTTGGCTTTTTATTTCTCCTTTAATTTAATTTTTTTGAACTTTAAAAAAAATGCATCTTTATTGTTGAAAGCATTGTTGATGCCCCTTATTTTATTTCCCCATTGACCCCCTCCTCCCACACCCACTCCTCCCAGGCTTTCACCACACTGTTGTCTGTGTCCATGGGCTATGTATATATGCATATAAGTTTCCTGGTTAATCTCTTTCCAACCTTCTACTCCTGCCTTCCTGCTGAAATTCGTCAGTCTGTTCCATGCTTCTATCACATTTAATTTTAAATGATAGCCTTGCTGGGTAAAGTAGTCTTGATTGTAGGTCCTTGCTTTTTATCATTTTGAACATTTGATGCCAATACCTTCTGGCCTAAAATGTGTCCATGAAGAAATCAGTTGACAGTCTTATAACAACTCTCTTGTAGGTAATTGTCTTTCTCTTACTGCTTTCAGTATTCTCTGTTTGTAATTTCCATTATGATGTGTCATGTTGTGGGCCTCTTTGGGTTCACCATTTCCTGGACTTGTGTGTTTGTTACTTTCATCAAGTTAGAAAAATTTTTGGTCATTATTTCTTCAAATAGGTTCTTGATCTCTTATTCTCTCTTTTCTCCTCTGGTACCCTTATGATGCATATGTTGTTACACTTCATGTAGGCCCAATACCTTAAACTATCCTCATTTAAAAAACAAAACAAAACAAAACTTTTTTCTTTTTACTGCTCTTATTGGGTATGTATATTTTTATTTCATCTTCAAAATTGCTGATTTAATCTTCTGCTTTATCATAAAATTTTATTCATTGATACTACATTTTGTCAATTCTGAAGTGCCTTTTAAAAATTTTTCTAAACTATGGTTTATATATCTAAATTGTATGGTAAGACCTTCCTTTATTGTCCTTGATGACTATTATTTTATACTAGTAGCCCTGCGCATGAAACTGTGCACCAGTAGATTTCTGTGGGGCCTGGCTGCTCTGGGCCCGCTGCCCAGAGGCTCTCCGTGGCCCAGAGGACCTCCGTGGCTGCGGTGGGATGCTTGCCTCATTCCTGCAGCAACAATGCAAGCATCCTGCCCTGGCTGCTCCATGTGCCCGCACACTGCCCAGAGGCCCTCCGTGGCCAGGGTGGGATGCTTACCTTGTCACTGCGGTGATGAAGCAAAAATTCCACCAAGCCACTCACGCTGCCTGCTCTCAGTGGCTGCACCCCCAGGACTGGGAGACTCTGGCAGGGCTGAGGGGACTGGGCACTGCCATCTTGTGGCTATGGGCACTGCCACTTTTGTGATGGAGTGATGGTTAATTTGCATATTTCCCTTTTATTAGCTAGGATTTAAGGAAAGAGAGGCCTCTTGAAATTCTGTGATTTGACTGAGTGACCAGTGTCAGAGCTAGGACTGGGGAACAACATGCTTGGTGACAATCTTTTGAGGAAAACCTATTGCCAGGTTGTTTTTCCATTAAAAATTTCTTCACTTTATTCTCATCAGAGAAGGTAAATAGCCAGTCCCCAAGGAACTGTGCCTAGTTTCTCTTCAACTATTTATTCTCCAGACTAAGTTTCCCTACTTTCTTAGACTAAGGGTTTACAGATGTCTAATTCCTCTTTTTTTTTTTCTTCTCAGATTCCTCAATAAAATCTGTAGTGCCTGGGGTGGGTTTTTGAAAGCTGTCATTTTTAATGTCAAAAATAAAATGTATTTAGATGTAATTTTTATCTTAAATAAAAGAACTTGCTAAAATAGGCTGAGAGTGATGGTCACCCTGAGAGTTCTGAGGGTGGCAGGGGTCCTGCCATAAATAATAGAATTCACCAGAAGGTTAGGCACAGGTCCTGGAAGAAAGCCCATGACCCACATTTTTGGAGTAACCATGGAAATCATCATCATGTCCTGATTCCTCAGGAGCATACTATATTTAAAGTCTATGTTTAAAGAATCGTATCTTTAAAGTTGATATAATTAATTCTTAGTTTAAATAATAGTGTAAACATTTTAAACATGTAGATATTAGTTTGCTAAGGCTGTCACAGCAAAGTACCACAGCTGAGTGGTATTACGATTTCAGAGGCTACAAGTCTGAAGTAAGGATTTGGCAGGGTTGTTTGATTCCTTTCGGGGCTCTGAGGGAAGAATATGTTCCAAGCCTCTTGTAGGTAGCTGTTTTTTTTTTTTGTTGTTGTTGTTGTTTTTTGTTTGTTTGTTTTTTCATGTGTATCCTTTATGCTTGTCTGTCTGTGTCAAATTTCTCCCTTTTATAAGGACACCAATCATTTTGCATTTGGACCAACTCAATGACTTCATTCTAAATTTATTACCTCTAAAGGTACCCTATCTTCAAATTAGTTCTTATTCTGAGGCACTGGGGGTTAAGACTCCAACATATCTCTTGCAGGGGAACACAATTTAACCTCTAACAATGTCCTTTTTGTTACTTCCAGTCTTCAAAGTGTTAAATAAGACAGATCCCCTACTGTGAGAGCCTAATGATAAAAAGTGGTACTAGGAGAAAATCTGGAGTTCCACTGAGGGAGGAAAGAGGAGAGTGGAGGGCTACTTGGAGTTTCTGTATTGGTTGAGATTTTCATATAATTAGACCATTTTCTCTAGACTATCATAAAATCAGAAAGGAGATTGGAGACAAGGTCACCTCTGAATTATGGTGTTTTTCAAGTTTACTATCTGGCATCTTGGTGAACCTGGTGCACAATACCTCTGCCTCTATCTGAGATATGCCCTCATGCAGTGATCAGAGGGAATTTGCCTGTGATGTATGTTGGTGTCCAGTGCCTTTAAAGTGGACTCTCCCTTGTTTAAGGAAGAATACAAAAATGGGGAAAGTTCTTCCTTTGCTGGAGGAAATATAAAGATTAATGTAATAAAATGAAGAACAAGTTAAATTATTGTAAATATTTAAGTAGAAGGAGAGAAGATAAGGCTCAATGAAAGAACATCAAGCCTTGGGAGATGCTAGAGAGGCAGAAAATGACACAATTCAACAAAGGAAACCTGCTAAATAAGCATATATGGCCAATATTTATTCCAGTGTAAACTTTTAAATAATAGGCTACCATTAATGAGTCATATATTAGCACTATAACTCACTAAAATTTTCATTATTATAATTTTCCTTTACAGTGCTGAGGGTTTTTAAAAAAATAATTTTTATTTATTTGAAAGAGAGAGAGAGAGGTCAATTTGTTGTTCCACTTATTTATGCATTCATTGGTTGATTCTTCTATGTGCCCTGACGGGGGATTTAACCTGAAACCTTAGGGTATTGGATGCCGCTTTAACCAACTGAACTTACCTGGTTAGGGCCTATAGCCCTGAGATTTTACTGATAAGTTGACCAGGATATTCTGTGGTGAAAACAACCCGCACAACTTCTTTAAACAATGAGCTTACTTTTGGTGTGGAACATGTCCACACAATATCATTGGGGACTCTCTTCTAGGTCTCTTCACTCTAGGACACTGGGTGATGAAGCAGACACCATGTCAATTGGCAGTGACTTCAGCCGAGTATTTTATCTTTGCTTAAATGTTCTGGTCCCAAAGTCCTTGCACTATCACTTCTGTTCACAATACCCCAGTCAACACTAGTCACATGACCCACTCAACAACAATGGGACCCAGAAATTCATAAAACACTCACCTCTTCTCTAAGGCAGCCAACCTAAAACTAGCTTCAGTTAGTCTAGGAGCTCACAATCCACCCCCTGAGAGGTTCCTCCTTCTCAGTTTTATTCCTTGGCAATATCTGAAATGGTTGTTAGAAAATATGCTCTACTTTGAGCTAAACTGCCCATAGAACAATTGGATATCATGGGCCATTTTATGTCTTGACTATTTACAAATATTTTTATGGTCAGTTATTATTTCTTTGGCCTTAAACTTCTTTAAAAATAATATACTTGCTTTATAATACTTTATTTCAATTGCCTCCATAGGTCAAGAGCTACAACCATAATTCTCGAAATATATTTAATGACTTTTCTGTTCTCATCTTTCCTTTTTATGACACTTTAATTCTCAACTTAATTATGGCACCTATGAACTTAATCTTTAGAATCACAATTTAATCATTTTCCTCTGAAATATTTTGTCCAATAGACCATATTTACTAGGTATCAAAATCATAATTGTGTCTATACAGAAAGTACCTGACTTAAGATGGTCTGACTTGCAATTTTTTACTTTATTGTGAAGTATTAATATTCAGTCAAAACTGCACTTCAAATTTTGAATGATCTTTTCCTGGGCTGGTGACATGCATTATAATAGTCTCTTTTGATTCTGGAAGTGGCAGTGAGATGCTTTTACCAAACTGTAGGTAATGTAAGTGTTCTGGGCACATTTAAGGTAGGCTAGGCTAAGCACTGGAGGGCGGGAGGTGCAGCCTCAGGTCCCCAGTCAAGCCCTGCCAGGCGGGGGGCGCAGCCTCACATCCCCCAGCCCAGCCTCAGGTCCACCTGGCACCGGGGCAGGGGGCACAGCCTCAGGTCCCCCAGCCCCAGTGCCAGGATGGGGGTGGGGCAGGGCCTCAGGTTCCTTGGCCCAGCCTCAGGTCCCCCAGCCCCTGCAAGGGCGCAATGGTGCAAGGGTGTGAGGGCATGAGGGCATAATGACTATTTGCATATTATCTCTTCATTATATAGGATGATTACTTACTCATTGAGGAAATCCGCTTAGAGAGTTTAAATTGTCTAAAGTTACACATCAGTAAGCTCACTCATTCTCACTGCTGCATTACATTCTCTTCTGTCAATAAATCCTGTTTCCCTTTTTCTTTGTTGGTGGACATTTAAGTTTTTTGAAATTTTTCTTTATAGACAATGGAAATTCATTTAATATGTGTGAAAGGTTTATTAAGACATAAAATGAAGAACAAAATTGCAGGGAATACAGTATATAGTCTACATGGTGAAGTAGCAAGTAACTGTAGGAATGAGGTATATGTCTGTATAGTGTTAGGTTGATAGGTTAAAAATGCCAAGAATGGAAAGGGGTATGAATGAACATGAACACACATACCTAAAAAGGGGTATATGTGCACATTTGCAAAATACTGCTATGTATACATTATATATCCTATCTAATAAAAGAGTAATATGCAAATTGACCATCACACCAACACACAAGATGGCTGCCCCCACGTAGTCAAAGATGGCCGCCCCCATGTGGACACAAGATGGCCGCCACAAGATGGCCAGCAGGGAAGGGCAATTGGGAGGGACCAGGCCTGCAAGGGAGGGCAGTTGGGAGCAATTAGGCTTGCAGGGGAGGGCAGTTAAAGGTGACCAGGCCTGCAGGAGAGGGCAGTTGGGGGGAACCAGGCCTACAGGGGAGGGCAGTTGGGGGAAACCAAGCCTGCAGAGGAGGGCAGTTGGGGTAACCAGGCCTGCAGGGGAGGGCAGTTAGGGGTGACCGGGCCAGCAGGGGAGGGCAGTTGGTGGCAACTGGGCCAGCAGAGGAGGGCAGTTAGGGTGACCAGGCTAGCAGGGGAAGGCATTTAGGGTTGACCAGGCTGGTAGGAGAGTAGTTAGTGGGTGATCAGGCTGGAAGACAGGTGAGTGGTTGAGAGCCAGCAGTCCTGGATTGTGAGAGGAATGTCCAACTGCCAGTGGGATCAGACCTAAATGGGCAGTCGGACATCTCTCGAGGGGTCCCAGATTGGAGAGGGTGAAGGCTTGGCTGAGGGACACCCCCCATGCATGAATTTTGTGCACTGGGCCTCTAGTCTTTATATATATTTCAAAAATAATTAAATGCATATGTTAATTTTTTCTTTTTTCCCCTTGCTCTAGGTGATGTATTGGTGAAAATTCTGCTACATGAGATGGCTGAGATTTTACTGCCTATGTTTTCTTCTAGAATTTTTATGGTTTCACAACTTATAGTTAAATCTTTTATCCATTTTGAGTTTATTCTCATGTATGGTTTAAGTTGGTGGTCTAGTTTCCTATTTTTGTGTGTATCTGTCCAATTTTC
Organism: Cnephaeus nilssonii; assembly: GCF_951640355.1. Classification (NCBI taxonomy): domain Eukaryota; kingdom Metazoa; phylum Chordata; class Mammalia; order Chiroptera; family Vespertilionidae; genus Cnephaeus; species Cnephaeus nilssonii. Next base: position 68,070,735 of record NC_137086.1, on the reverse strand, counting down.
CCAGCACCATTTATTGAAGAGACTGTCTTTACTCCATTGTATGCTCTTGTCTCCTTTGTCAAATATTAATTGAGCATAATGGGTCCATTTCTGGGGCCTTTTTTCATTCCCATTAGTCTATTTGCCTATTCTTGTGCCAGTACCAAGCTGGTGTGATTAAAATGGCTTCGTAGTATAGTTTGATATCCGGTGATTCCTCGAACTTCATTCTTCTTTCTCACGATTGCTGTGGCTATTCAGGGTCTTTTTTGTTCCCTATAAATTTTTGGAATATTTGTTCTAGGTATGTGAAACATGCCTTTCGTACTTTAATTGGGATTGTTTTGAATCTGTACATTGCTTTGGGTAGTATGGACATTTTAATTATGTTAATTATTCCAATCCATGAACACGGTATATGCTTCCACTTGTTTGTATCTTTCTCTATTTCCTTTCTCGACGTCCTATAGTTTTATGAGTAAAGGTCTTTTACCATCTTGGTTAAGTTTTTTGAGGTATCTTATTTTGCTGTTGTTGTTATTGCAATGGTAAATGGGATTGTTTTTGTTAGTGTCTCTTTCTGAGAGTTTATTATTAGTGTATAAAATGCCATCAATTTCTGTGTGTTAATTTTGTATGCTGCTACTTGGCCAAATTTATTCATTTGTACATTTATTAATTTGTGAATATTGAATCACTTTGTATCCCCCAAATAAATCTCACTTGGTTATGGTGTATGATTTTTTTTAATGTATTGCTGGATCTGATTTACTAATATTTTGTTGGGGATTTTAGCACCTATGTTCATCAGAGATATTGACCTGTAATTTTCTGTCTTTGTGGTGTTTTTATGTGGTTTTAGAATAAAGATAATGCTGGTATCATAAAAAGAGCTTAGAAATGTTGCTTTCTCTTAGATTTTTTGGAATAGTTTGTAGTGAGTAAGTATTAATTCTTATTTGAACATTTGGCAAAACTCACCTGTGAAGCCCTCTAGTCCAGGGCTTTTGTTTGCTGGGAGTTTTTTTTTTATTACTGATTCAATTAAATTGGTTGTTATCATCCTATTCAAGTATTCTGATTCTTCCTGATTGAGTTTTGGCAGATTGTATGTTTCTAGGAATTTTTTCCATCTCACCCAGTTTGTCCAGTTTGTTGGCATATTTTCTTACAATCCTTTGTATTTCTGTGTTGTCAGTTGTTACTTCGCCTCATTCATTTCTGATTTAATTTATTTGGATCCTCTCTCTTTATTCCTTGATAGGTCTGGCTAAAGTTTAATCAATCTTGTTTTTCTTTTCAAAGAACCAGCTCTTGGTTTTATTGATCTTTTGTATTGTTGTTTTAGTCTCCATGTCATTTATTTCTGCTCTGAACTTTATTATTTCCTTCCTTTTACTTATTATAAGACTTTCTTGTTATTCTCTCTCTAGTTCTTTTAGTTGTAGGTTTAGATATTATATTAGAAAGTTTTCTTGTTTCTTGAGGTAGGACTGTAATGTTATGAATTTCCCTCCCAGGACTGCTTTCACTGTGTCCGATAGATTTTAGGTTGTTGTGTGTTTTAATTTGTTTCTAGGAAGTTTTTTTATTTTTATTTCTGCCTTGATTTCATTGGTAATCCATTCATTGTCTAATAACAAGTTGTTAGTTTCCATGTGTTTGGATGTTTTTGAGGTTTTTTATTGTAGTCAATTTCTGGTTTCATGCCACTGTGATCCAAGAAGATGCTTGATATGATTTTAATCTTCTTATATTTGTGAAGACATTTTCTGTCCTGACATTGTCTACCTTTGAGATTGAGCCATGTTCACTTGAAAAGAATGTGTATTTTGCTTCATTGGGATTAAATATTCTATGAATATAATTTAAATCCACCTGATCTAGTGTGTTGTTTAAGGCTGTTGTTACCTTATTGATTTTTTTTTGGTAATATCTATCCAGTGATGTCACTGGGTGATTGAAGTCCCCTTCTGTGACTGCTATAGATCTCTCCTTTAAAGTCTTCCAAGATTTTAAAACTATAAATACTTGCTCCTCTATTGGGTACCTATATGTTTACCAGGGTTATATCTTCATGTTTGTATGATCCCTTTAGTATTATATGTATAGTGTATTTCCTTGTCTCTTGTTATGGCCTTTGTTTTGAACTCTATTTTGTCAGATATGAGTATTGCTACCTTAGCTATTTTTTTTTTTTCATTTCCACTTGCATGGAATTTTTTCCCATCCCTTCACTTTCAGTTGTGTGAATCTTTTATTCTGAGGTAGGTCTCTTATAGATAGCATACATATTGGTCATATTTTCTTATCCATTCAAGTACCCTATGTCTTTTGATTATAACATTTAATCCATTTACATTTAAGGTTATTATTGATAGGTAATTATTTATTGCCATTTTTTCTTTATACCTATGTTCCTCTCTCATTTTCTTCTTCTAAATCACTCCCTTTAACATTTCTTGCAATGCTGATTTGGTGGTGATGTATTCTGTTAGCCATTACTTTTTGGTCTGGGAAGTTCTTTATTTCACCATCTATTTTGAATGATAACCTTGTTGGATAGAGTAGTCTTGGGCCCATGCCCTTACTTTTCATTACATTGAAACCTTCATGCCAATCCCTTCTAGCTTTAAGTGTTACTATTAAGAAATCAGATGACATTCTAATAGGTACTTTCTTGTAGGTAACTTTCTGTCTTTATCTTGCTGCCTCTAAGATTCTTTCTTTGTCTTTAAAATATTGCCATTTGCCATTTTAATTATGATATGTCTTAGAGTGGGTCTCTTTGAATTCATCTTGATTGGAATGCTCTGTGCTTCCTGAATTTGTATGACTTTTTCCTTCAACCAGTTAAGGAAGATTTCTTCCATTGTTTCTTTAAACATTTTCTATTCTTGTTCATTGTCTTATCTTTTTGGTACCCCTATGATGTGGATGTTGTTACATTTATTGTTGTCCCAAAGTTTCCTTAAACTATTATCCTGCTTTTTAAAATTATTTATTTTTCTTTTTTGCTGCTCTATTTTGCTTAGCCTCTATTCTGTTCAGCTCTTTTGCTGAAGTTTCCTCCTTTTATTTCATTTAGGGATTGTTTCCTTGTCTCCCCCTTTGTGCTGTACTTTTTATATTTGTTTCAATGTAGTTGATTAAACTGCTGTGCTTTCCTGTCTTCATGGGGCGGCCTTATATAGTAAGTGTCCTGTGAGACCCAGTGGTACAGTCTCTTTGATCTCCTGAGCTGAATGCTCTAGAAATGCCCCTTGTGTGGGTTATTTGGGCTCCTCTCTTATCACTGGGTCTCTATTGTTGTCCCATTCGTGAGTGGGATCTCCTCTGTGACTGTGAAGCACACTCCTGACCACATCACACAAGCTATTGTGCAGGTGCTAAAAGAACAAAATACAGCAAGACAAAACAAAAACATACAAAAGACCCCTACAATGACAACAAAAGCAACCACAAAAGAGAACAAGAATAACAACAGACTAAGAATATACCCCAAGAAAACAGAAACACCAGTTAGAAAGGATATATGCACCCCTATGTTCATAGCAGCACAATTTACAATAGCTAAGATTTGGAAACAGCCTAAATGCCTATAAGCAGATGAGTGGATTAGAAAACTGTGGAACATCTACTAATGGAATACTATGCTGCTATTAAAAAAGAAGGAATTCTTACCATTTGCAGCAGCATGGATGGAACTGGAGAGCATTATGCTAAGTGAAATAAGCCAGTCAGTGAAAGAAAAATATTAGATGATCTCACTCATTTATGGATAATAAAGAACATTATAAACTGATGAACAAAAATAGATACAGAGGCAGAGAAGCATTGAACAGACTGTCAAACTACAGTGGGAAAGCTGGGGAGGGTTGGCGGTGGGGAGGTAAGAGATCAACCAAAGGGCTTGATGCATGCATATAAGCACAACCAATGGACACAAGACACTGGTGGGAGGGGTTGTGAGGGCATGTGACAGAGGGTAGGGGAGGCCGGGGGAAGGTCAATGGAGAAAAAGGAGACATATGTACTACTATTTCTAATACTTTAAACAATAAAATTTAAAAATAAAATTATATATATTTGCTATATAGTGTTTAAATTTGAATGAACAAACTTTGTCATTTTTCTACCTCACTGAAACAATTATTTTGATTTTTCTGTGTCTATTTCCATCTAAAATTACAAACATATATACTTAAAAAAGAATAATAACAGAAAAAAATACAAGAGGGAAAAAAAAGAGGGGGAGAGGAAAAGGAATATGAAAGGACAGAAGGGAAAGAAAGAAAATCAGAATAAAGAATAGGGAAAGAAAAATGGTATAAAAGAAAAGAGGAAGAAAAGAATTCTGAGAAGGAAAAAGGAGAAATAGAGTAAGAAAAGAAAAAAGAAAAATTAAAAATATGCAAGAAAAAAAGAGACTAAAATTATAAAGCAACAAAGAAGAAAAATAAAGAAGATAATGAAAAAAAAAAAAGTGAAGTGGCATTCATCTCAGTAGAGTTTAGTGCCTCCTGATAGCTACCTTTGGATCCTGCGCTTCTTTTGACTGAGGCTGCCTGTGTAGTCTGCTGATTCTTGGCCTAGCAGAAGGTACTTCGGTGCTAGTGCCTGTCAGAAGTAGCCCTCCTTGGGCTTTCAGCAACCTGTTAGAAGTTTGTGTCTAACAAGCAATCCACAGTTTGTGGATTCTAAGTCCAGCTTGTTAGCAGCACAGGGCCCAGGGCTGGGTCAGCAAACTTCCCCAGGTTCCCCAGGCTCCACCTCCGCCTGCCTTCACCTGCTGTCAGCTGTCAGTCTAAACCACTGTGAAGGCTGTTTCTGAAAGGGCTTTTGGCAAAATGGAGGGTATCAGTTCTCTGGGTCTCCTGTGAAAAGGAGGTGCTGTTCAGATTGCAGGGAAAGTGGTGGGTGTGTTTCCCCTTCCAGATCTACTCCTCTGAGAATGTCCCAGAATATTTCCCTGTCTTCAGCTGGGTAGAGATACTCATCTGCAGTCCTGTGGGATCTGCTGGAGATCAGCTCTTCGATCACAAGGGAGCACCAGTCAGGTTCCCAGAACAGAGGGGTGGATGACCCCTAACCCAAGCCAGTCATTGATGCTCCCTGAGACTGTTCAAACCCGTAGGCTTGGCCTCTGCTGCTGCCTCTTTGGCAGGGGTCAAGATGCAGGTATCCCCTGGATGCAGTATTTGCCTTTTCCTGAGCTGTGGCTTCTGGGAAGGGCCTGTGCCTCTCAAGAAACATAGCTGCTTTGGTTTTGGGGGGTACCGCCAATTGCAGGTTTGCCAGCTGCCATGTCTCCCCACAATGCTCCCCACCCCAGCCTCTCCTCAGGCAACTCCAGTAGCTGCAAAATAAAATCCTGTGCTCTGGGTTTTAAAAAACACACAAAACCTGGCTTTATCTCTGACTGCCTCCAGTCTCTCCAGTGGCTTTTACAGCTGGATGTTACATGGGCTGTTGTTTGCTCTGGTGCTCCAGACTGAGGAGCCTAGTTTGTGGTCCAGGCCTCCTCACTCTCATCCTGCCTCCCATGGATGCTGGGTCACCCCCTCTCATGACCTTGCCCTTCCTACTGTTTTCTAGGTGTTTTCTGCCCTTCCTTGTTATGTCTCCTCCTCAGTTAGACCTCAGATGGTAATTCTGGGTGGATGTTCCCCAACTTAGTTTTATTTCCAGTCTGGCCCTAGGGTAGATGCAAGAAAGGTCTTCCTACTCCTCCACCACCTTCCCCTCCTTTGTATTATTCTTTATTAATTACTAGAGGCCCAGTGCATGGATTCCTGCATGGGTGGGGTCCTTCAGCCTGGCCTGCACCTTCTGGCAATCCAGGACCCCTCAGGGGATGTAGCAGTGCCTAAGCAGCAGGTGGCCAGGGAAGAGCCCCAACCGTGGCCAGGAGCAGCTCTGCTGCTGCCGCTGCCACTGCTGCCACCACTGACACGTGGTAGTGCTGCCTTGGAGCGGGGAGAGGCTCCCGCTGCTGCAGTTGAGCTGGCCGGCCATGAGCCTGGCTTCTGGCTGAACGGCACTCCCACTGTGGGAGCAAACTGACCTCCAGGGGGCAGTTTCTCTATTGAGTGTCTGCCCCGTGTTGGTCAGTGCACGTCACAGTGACTGGTCGACTGGTTGTTCTGGTCATTCTGGTCATTCGGTCATAATGCTTTTATATATATACTAGTGAGGCCCGGTGCATGAAATTTGTGCACGGGGGGGTGGGAGTGGTTGTCCCTCAGCCCAGCCTGCACTCTCTCTAATCTGGGACCCCTAGAGGGATGTCTGACTGCCCGTTTAGCTCCGATTGCAGACTGCTGGCTCCCAACCGCTCGCCTGCCAGCCTGATCGAATCCTAACTGCTCCCCTGCCAGCCCAATTGCCCCTAACTGCCCTCTCCTGACAGTCTGGTCACCCATAACTGCCCTCCCCTGCCAGCCTGGTCACCCTTAACTGTCCTCCCCTACAGGCCTGGTTGCCCACAACTGCCCTCCCCTTCAGGCATTGTCGCCCCCAAATGCCATCCCCTGCAGGCCTGGTCACCCCTAACTGTCCTCTCCTGCAGGCCTTATTGCCCCCAACTGCCCTCCCTTGCAGGCCTGGTTCCTCCCAACTGCCCTCCTCTGCTGGCCTGGTCTCCCCCAACTGCCCTCCTCTGCTGGCCCGGTCACCCATAACTGCCCTCCCCTGCTGGCCTGGCCCCCGCCAACTGCCCTCCCCTGCAGGCCTGGTCCCCCCCTACTGCCCTCCCCTGCAGGCCATCTTGTGGCAGCCATCTTGTGTCCACATGGGGACAGCCATCTTTGACCACATGGTGGTGGCCATCTTGTGTTTTGGAGTGATGGTCAATTTGCATATTATTCTTTTATTATATAGGATATATATATATATATATATATATATATATATATATATATATATTAGAGGCCTGGTGCACAAAAATTTGTGCACTCGGGGGGTTAGGGTCCCTCAGCCCGGCCTGCACCCTCTTGCAGTCCAGGAGCTCTCAGGGGATGTCTGACTGACGGCTTAGGCCTGCTCCCACCGCCGACACCTTCACCACCAGTAGTCTCCCGCTACAGGAGGCAACTGGGCAGACTGATCAGGGGAGGGCCAGCCGGCCTTACCTCCCTGTTCATCCCTCTACCACCACTGGTCGCCACCCCCTTACCCAATCGCTGCCCCCTCCCTCTGCCCACTGGCACATGCCTTGGCTGGCCTGATGCTGCCTGCTCACCAGCCCCACCCCATGCTGACCAGTTATTCCACCATTCGGTCAATTTGCATATTATGCTTTTATTATATAGGATAGTATTATTTTCTATAGAAATACTATAAATCTACTTTTGCCCCACCCTATATTAAGGTGTGTTTTTTTTCCAGAATACAAATGCTTCTCAGCTTACAATGGAAGTTATATACCAATAAACCTATTGTAAGTTGAAAATATCATGTCAGAAATGCATTTAGTATATCAAACCTACTCAACATCAGATGGGGCCAGCCGGGTCTGGGTCTCGCAAGATTTTGAGGTGTGCGCAGGTGGGCGGGGACTTGACTCTGGGTCCCGTGGCACGCCCCAGACTCTGACAGGAGGGAGATTTTCATATACATTTTACTAATTTTCTTTCATCTCTGACACTTCTATTATAGAAAAAGGGCAAATAGCAATATTAAAATATTTCCTCTAATTAATTCCCTTTTAATGTGCATGAATTTGGTGCACCGGGTCACTAGTCTTCATATAATAAAATTGACAAATGTCCAATAGAATAATGTAAGGAAAATGTTTAGTGCAATTTCTATCACAGATTAAGTGTGGTTATTGTTAGAGGTATTTGGCAAAGGAATCTGGTGAAGGCTGGAAGATGGTGACATACAAACTGTTGGTTAAAACCCATTGTCTCTCTTTTCATGGGAGAGATATGTGACCAAATGTATTTTAGCTCTCATAGAAGAAGTTGGAAAACAGGATGCTAGTACCATGTGTTGGTAACTATTAGCTGCTTTAATTGGTTAGGACAAGAGAGAGATGAATTCACAAAAGAACTGGTCAATTTGAAACAGAGTGAAAGGGAATGAAGAGATACCAGAAACGGAAGGCCTTCCAGGAATCAAAGGGGATGTTTACCCCCAGGGAGTGAAAGATAAAACTGAGGCAGTCTTGAGCAAGAAGGTCCATTAGAACTTCGACTTGCAGTAAGAATAAAATTAAGGATATAACTTCCACATCCTTTTGATAAAATACCTGACTGTACAGTGTGGGGCAAAAGTAGGTTTACAGTTGTGAGTATGCGAAACTACTTCATTTTTTTCTCCATGTGTGTAACCAGTTGTTCCAGAAGTATGCATCCTGATCCAGCCGATTTACCATCTCATATGTCTGGTTTGCATATATTGTGTGAGTCTGACTTTGAGCATTATTTTCCCCATTACACTATCTGTTTATACCTGAACCAATATCATTCTATTGTAATTGCTCTTGCTTTGTAAAAAGAGCTTGTTATCTGGTAGGGTAGGCACTCTAACTTGTTCTTCTTTCAAGTGGTTTTGAATTGCTTAGAACATTGTGCCTCCATAAAAATCTGTCTGTTAGTAAACCAATTTTCTCTTCATCTGTGTTTAATGTGCTGTTTAACTCAGTCATTAAGTGTTTAAATTTAATGAAATACTTTTTATTAATAGATGCTTTCTTTGCTTCCCTGTTTTCTTCTTAAAATTTAATTCTTTATTGTTTAAAGTATTACATATGTCTCCTTTTTCTTGCTCAAGTTTTGAACCTATCTGAATCTTATTTCTTTTATTATTTTAAACATAATTATTGTAGAATTTATGTCTGATTGTTCCATTATCTTTACTTCTTGAATGGGGGTTTATATATTTCTTGATTCTGTTACAATTGGGGATGGATTATTATATTAACTTCTCAATTCATGGTTTCCTGGACCTTACAAATCATGTAAATTCAAACTCCAAGCTTAAGTGAAGGTAGTACTATGGTTACAAATTCACAGAAGATAATTTGTTTCCAGGCAAAGCCTAGACCATGACAAGTTTTATTCATCCTCTTGTTTTGTTAGATGAGGGATTGTTTTTCCTAAACTATCTTTATGTCTAAGGTGAACTCTGACCAAGTTTTAGGATAATATTTCAGCTTCATCTCTTCACCTTGTTTTCTTTACTTTGTAGCCATTGAAATAGGCACTACTTGGTTACATGAACAAGCCAATGCCATCATGACTGTTGAAGCATTAGTACCTAGTTATCACTGATTCTCAGTTTCTCTATTTTGTGAGTCAGTGGATTCTCACTTCTTTTTTGTACTGTCAGCTAAATATTGAAGATTATATGTAATATTTCATTAATATGCTTAGATTTATTTAGTCATATGGCAAATTGTTATCTTTTAAAAACTCTATAAAAATCAATCAAAGTATGCCTATATTTTAAGGAATCTATTTCAAATATGTCTAAAAACTGGATCTGTTAAACTGGTCTTCCCTGTACTCAATCTCAGATGAAATACTCAGGAGAGTGTTGGGAATTTTTTAGACAACATTTTATTTTGTACTTAGAAAGTAGACTTAGTTAAAATAGAAAAAATATTCAAGGGCTAGGGAAAATTGAGGATAGCAGAAAGATTACCAAAGGGAGCCTCTGATGCCAGGTGAATGCCCTGCCCTGCAGAGGCATGACCTACAGCTGTGTGAGACTGGAGAGAGTCTGGAGTCTTGAGAAGCCATGCTTTTATGGAAATGCTAGAAGCTCACTGCATGAATTTGTGCATGAGTGAGGTCCGACCCAGCCCCATCAGAGTGAAATAATGGGGTGGGGCCAGTCGCGGGGAGGGGCTGCAGGCAGTTGGCCGACTGGCCCCACCCGCTGGTTGAACTCCTGGTGGAGGGGGCAATTTGCATATTAGCCTTTTATTATATAGGATACTCTCTTTATTCACAAAACTTCCTTGGTAAGTATTTTTGATATTAGAGAATCTTTTTTGTTGACATTTTCCTATTCTTCACATCAGCAACAACCACGTACTCTGTGACCTTTTAATTTTAATATAGGCATTAAAATAATCATCATTGGCATTATTTAAAAAATACATTATCATCATTAATTAATTAATTTATTAATTAACTCAAATAACCAAATTAGCTTTTGTTAAATACATCATAAGTGTGGGTAGCCATCCACTGTTGATACTATCATAAGAGTGCATCAAGGAATGTGGAAGGCCAATAGACCTTGAGCTTTGGCAGGGCCGATGCACCATTGTTATGTGGAGACTAGAGGCCCGGTGCACAAAATTCGTGCACGGAGGGGGGGTGTCCCTCAGCCCAGCCTGCACCCTCTCCAATCTGGGACCCCTCGAGGGATGTCCAACTGCTCGTTTAGGCCCAATTCCACCGGTGGGATCGGGCCTAAATGGGCAGTTGGACATCCCTCTCATAATCCAGGACTGCTGGCTCCCAACCGCTCACCTGCCTGCTTTCCTGATTGCCCCTAACTGCTTCTGCCTGCCAGCCTGATCACCCCCTAACCACTCTGCTGCCAGTCTGATTGATGCCTAACTGCTCCCCTGCCAGCCTGTTTGCCCCCAACTTCCCTTCTCTGCCAGCCTGGTCACCCCTAACTGCCCTCCCCTGCAGGGTTGATCGCCTCCAACTGCCCTCCCTTGCAGGCCTGGTCCCTCTCAACTGCCCTCCCTTGCAGGCCTGGTCCCTCCCAACTGCCCTCCCCTGCTGGCCATCTTGTGGTGGCTATCTTGTGTCCACATCGGGGCAGGATCTTTGACCATATGGGGGCAGCCATATTGTGTGTTGGAGTGATGGTCAATCTGCATATTACTCTTTTATTAGATAGGATAGAGGCCTGGTGCATGGGTGGGGGCCAGCTGGTTTGCCCTGAAGGGTGTCCCAGATCAGGGTGAGGGTTCCCTTGGGGTGTGGGGCGGCCTGAGTGAGGGGCCTTTGGTGGTTTACAGGCCAGCCACACCCCCTGGCAACCCAAGAGGAGGCCTTGGTATCTGGAATTTATTTACCTTCTACAATTGAAACTTTGTAGCTTGGAGCGGAGCCAAGCCTCCTGCTCGCTCTGTGGTGGCAGCCATTTCTTTTGGGGTTTGTGTACCTTCTATAATTGAAACTTTGTAGCCTGGAGCAGAGGCCTAGGCCAGCCAGGGCATGTGGAAAGTTAGGCTTCCTCCATTGCCGGGGCAACCCTTGCCTCCTGTTCTTTCCAGCTCCATAGGTGCCGCCATTTCTGTTTGGATTTGTTTACCTTCTATAATTGAAACTTTGTAGCCTTGAGTGGAGGCTTAGGCTGGCAAGCTTGGCTTCCTCTGTTGCCTGGGAAACCCAAGCCTCCCTCCCACACTCTGTGGCTGTAGCCATCTTGGTTGGGTTTATTTGCATATTTTCTCCTGATTGGCTGGTGAGCGTGACTTGTGGGCTTGGCTTGTGGGTGTGGCGGAGTTAGGGTCAATTTGCATATTACTCTTTTATTAGGTAGGATAGTGATGGCTTGCAGCAATTTCCTGACCTAATAGTCTCAAAGTAAATGTTTACTAAACCTCATTGATCTTTACTGTCCTTTGAGATGGTCTGTCTGCTACCTGTTTGCTGTGCTTTACTGAGGGCAAGATGTGTATCTAAAATTGAATAAAAGCGGACAAGGACAGGTTTCAGTGTGCCTCTCCAAGAGGGAGGTTACCACCTGGCCCCCACCCCTTAATAATTCATATTTCTTGTCTAGTGTTTTCATTTGTGCGTTGGCCCCTTCTTCAAATCCTGATCCCTCGCCATGCTGGTTGTTGCACATAAGACAAGTAAAAGATGGGGAAGTAGTTGTGGTTGGACATACTAGGCCTAATGATCATTACAAATTATAACAATAAATAATATTTTTTGCTATTTTATTATCATAATTATCATCATCATCCCAACAATTGTCCAACAAAAATAAGGAATTTATTGTTTTACTTTTGTAATCATTCAAAACTATCTGTGTTTTCTATACTCTTCTTCCCTTTTTCTACCTATATTCAATGTGTAATAACTTTTCCTTGCTCAAAAAAAATCCTATTAAAAAGAAATAAACATACCCAAGAAAAGAGAACTTCTCAAGAAAAGAACATTTATCCATGAATTCCTAATGTACATACTTTACCATCTCAAGCACCTGCTCTCCTATTGGCTTCAACATCAGCCAGAGTGTCAGACCCCCCTGAGCTTCAGAATGCCAACACATGATGCAGTGATTGGTTGAAAGAAACATCATCCCATGTACAATATCCTATTACTTGAAATGGCAGTAAACATCTTTTCTTGTCCCAGCAAAAAAAATCTCATTAACGATGGCCTTTAATACCAATTGAAAAATCAAAATAAAAACTGAAAGAAAACTTCTTTCCTTGTTCCATATTCTCTTTCATTAATTTGGTGTTTGCAACTTAAATCTTATTTATCATGCTAACTATTTTATGCACTTTATTTTCTTTTTCTCTTTTCTTTATTTCCTGATTCATATATTGAATCCTATCTAATAATAGAGTAATATGCAAATTAACCATCACTCCGCGACAAAATGGCGGCGCCCATGGCCACAAGATGGCGGCGCCCAGTCCTCTAAGGCCCACCGAAGTCCCCCAGTCCCAGAGAGGGCTACCGCTGAGAGCAGGCAGCATGCGACTGGGGCTGTTGGCCTGGGAGGGTCCCGAATACCCTTGGCTGATCTGCTCCCAGCCTCGGCCCTGGCTGTTGGCCTGGAGGGCTGCCGCCGCTTCCTCCCCGCCACCCCCACATCGCTCCCAGCCACAACCTGGCAGTAGCCTGGGAGACTGCGAACAACCCCGTGTGATCTGCTCCCAGCCGAGAGCCAGGCAGTGGGCTGGGAGAAGGAAACCCCCGCCCTGTGAGATCTTCGACTTGGGTAGTGGCCTGGGAGATGGCACGCACACCCCGCCCCGCGTAATCTCCCAGCCGCGACCTGGGCAGTGGCCTGGGAGACTGCGCACACCCCGCCCTGCGTGATCTCCCAGCCAGCCGCGACCCGGGCAGTGGCCTGGGAGACGGCACACACCCCGCCCCGCGTGATCTCCCAGCCAGCCGCGACCCGGGCAGTGGCCTGGGAGACGGCGCGCACACCCCCCCGCGTGATCTCCCAGCCGCGACCCGGGGAGTGGCCTGGGAGATGGTGCGCACACCCCCCCCCCCCCCCCGCGTGATCTCCCAGCCGCGACCCAGGCAGTGGCCTGGGAGATGGCGCGCACACCCCCCGCGTGATCTCCCAGCCGCGACCCGGGCAGTGGCCTGGGAGATGGCGCACACCCCCCGCCCCCCCGCGTGATCTCCAGCCGCGACCCAGGCAGTGGCCTGGGAGATGGCGCGCACACCCCCCGCGTGATCTCCCAGCCGCGACCCGGGCAGTGGCCTGGGAGATGGCGCACACCCCCCGCCCCCCCGCGTGATCTCCAGCCGCGACCTGGGCAGTGGCCTGGGATATGACGCGCACCCCCAGCGCAATCTGCTTCCAGCCTGAGACCCCGGGCAGTGGCCTGGGAGAAGGCGCACACCCCCATCCCCCCTCCCACCCCCCCAATCCCCCGCGTGATATTCTCCCAGCCACAACCTGGGTAGTGGCCTGGGAGGCCGTGCGTACCTTCCCCCACCTCCCCCCCCACAATCTGCCCTCAGCTGTGACCAGGGCATTGGCTTGGGAGAAGTCACACATCCCCCAGCGTGATCTTCTCCCAGCCGCAACCTGGGCAGTGGCCTGGGAGACAGCGCACACCCCCTGGTGTGATCTCCCAGCTGTGACACGGGCAGTGGCCTGGGAGATGGCACGCACCCTGGGCGTGATCTGCTCCCAACTGAGACCCAGGTAGTGGCTTGGGAGAAGGCACACATCCCCTGGCGTGATCTTCTCCCAGCTGCGACTCAGGCAGTGGCCTGGGAGAAGGCACACACTCCCCCGCCTGATCTCCCAGCCGCAACCCGGGCAGTGTCCTGGGATATGGCACGCAACCCGGGCGGATCTGCTTCCAGCTGAGACCCCGGCAGTGGCCTGGGAGATGGCACACCCCCCCACATGATCTGCTCCCAGCTAAGACCTAGGTCCCAGCTGGGAGCAGATCGTGGGGGTGGGGGGAGGTGCACAGTCTCCCAGGCCACTGCCCAGGTCCTTGCTGGGAGCAGGGGAGCGCATTTGGGGGCGACCGGGCTTTCAGGGGAGGGCAGTTGGGGATGATCAGGCTGGCAGGGGAACACTTAGGCATAGATCAGGCTGGCAGGTGAGTGGTTAGGGGGTGATCAGGCTGGCAGGCAGGAGCAATTAGGGGTAATCAGGCAGGCAGGCGAGCAGTTGGGAGCCAGCAGTCCCGGATTGTGAAAGGGATGTCCGACTGCCTGTTTAAAAACAGGCAGTCGGACATCCCCCGAGGGGTCCCAGATTGGAGAGGGTGCAGGTTGAGCTGAGGGACACCCCCCACCAGTGCATGAATTTCATGCACCGGGCCTCTAGTTTATTAATAAAATTATATAGGTTTCAGGTGTAAAATTCTATAATACATCATTTGTATATTGTACTGTGTGTTCACCTCCCTGTCAAGTCTCCTTCCATCCCCATTTATGTCCATTTTACCCTCTCCTACCTCCCCCCTACCCCTTTTCCCTCTGTAACCACCATACTGTTGTATGTATGTAAGGTTGTGTTTTTTTCTTGCTGAATCTCTTCACCTTTTTTATCCAGCTCCCCAACACTCTTCCCATCTGACAGCTGTCAGTCTGTTCCACATACTAGTATCTATGTCCATTAAATTCCATGTATAAGTGAAATCATATAGTGTTTGTCTTTATCTGACTGGCTTAGCATAATACTCTCCAGGTCCATTTATGCTGCCTCAAAAGGTAAGAGTTCCTTTTTAATGGCTGAGTACTATTCCCTTGTATAAATGTACCATGACTTTTTTTTACCTATTCTACTGATAGGCATTTGGGCTGTTCCAAATCTTGGCTATTTATACTAATAAAAGCCTACGTGGTCCTCATGTGTGACATCATCACAAGATGGCCACCACAAGATGGCCGCCACAAGATGGCTGCCACAAAGATGGCCACCACAAGATGGTCACGCACACAGCGGAGGCGGGGCCCTGTTGCTGCTCTGCGTAGTGAGGCCTGGGGGTCCCACAGCTCTGCGCAGTGTAGAGGAGGCTGGTCCCGGTGTCTCCGCTGCCTCACGTGGAGAAGGTGGATCCTGGTGGAGGGGGAGGGTTGTGGCAGAGGAGGGCAGTTGGGGGCGATCAGGCCAGCAGGGGAGCAGTTAGGAGCCAGCAGTCCCAGATTATGAGAGGGATGTCCTCTGAGGGGGCCCAGATTGGAGAGGGTGCTGGCTGCCTGAGGGACACCCTGCCCCATACACAAATTTTGTGCACTGGGCCTCTAGTTGTAAATAACACGGTAATAAATATAAGGGTGCATATGTTCTTTCAATTTAGTGTTTGGGGTTTCTTTGGATGTTTTTCCAGAAGTAGAATTGATGGGTCATAAGGCAGTTCCATCTTTAATATTTTGAGGTAACTTCATACTGCTTTCCACATTGGCTGTCTCAATGTGTATTCTCACAAACAATGTACAAGATTTCCCTTTCTTCACATCCTTGCCAACAAGGATTTGATTTATTAGTGATAGCTATTCTGACAGGTGTGAGGTAATATCTCACTGTGGTTTTAATTTGCATTTCTCTGGTGATTAGTGATTTTGAGCATCTTTTCATAGATCTGTTGCCCATCTGTATTTTTTTTTTTAGAGCATTATCTATTCACTAGAAGCCCGGTTCATGAATTCATGCACCAGTGGGGTCCCTCGGCCTGACCTGTGGGATCAGGCTGAAACTGTCTCTTCAACATCCCCCGAGGGGTCTTGGATTGCGAGAGGGCACAGGCCAGGCCGAGGGACCCTACCGGGGTCCAGGGAGGTTGGTCAGCTGGGGAGGGACTGCGGGAGGGCTCCAGGGCATGTCCAGACCATCTCACTCAGTCCCAATTGGCCAGACCCCAGCAGCAAGCTAACCTACAGGTTGGAGCATCTGCCCCCTGGTGGTCACTGCACGTCATAGTGAGAGGTTGAGCGGCCTTATCATATCATTAACATATTATACTTTGATTAGTTGAACGGACAACTGGACAGCCAGACACATAGCATATTAGGATTTTATTATATAGGATGCCCTTTGCCACTTTTAATTGGATTGCTTGTGGTTGTTTTTTTTTTTTTATCCTGAATTGTATAAGTTCTTTATAAATTTTGAACATTAAAACCTTATCAGATGCATCATTCGTGAATGTTCTCTCATTCAGTGGATTGTATTTTTATTTTTTTGGTACACCAAAACTTTTTATTTTTATGTAGTTTATTTGTTGACTTTTTAATTTTGTTTCCCTTGCATGAGGAAATAAAATAGAAAAAATATTGCTACGAGAAATGTCTGAGATTTTACTACCTATGTTTTCTTCTAGGATTTTTATGGTTTCAAGTCTTACATTTAAGTCTTTAACCCATTTTGAGTTTTTCTTGTGTGTAATGTAAGAAGGTGGTCAAGTTTCATTTTTTGCATGTATCTGTCCAGTATTCCCATCCCTATTTATTGAATAGACTATGTTTACGCCATTGTATGTTCTTGCCATCTTTTTCAAATATTAATTGACCATTGTGGGAACCCTATTCAAAGTATGCCAGATGTTTAAGGCTAATTTGAGTGTGGGGGCCCTGTCCAGAGTACACCAGATAATCAAGGCCAAGTTGCCATATACAGGTACAAAATCAAGGACACAGCGATTGTACTATATGCACTGCACAAACATACTTTTCTATAATCCAAATATTGATGTCACTATTTGGCAAGAAGCCTCTTTTGTCTGAATTGGTATAAAGATGTGTTGTAGACCAGTCAGTGTGCGACTGCTTGTCATGGCTCCTGTATTTACTACTGTATTAGCAAGGGCTACTTTATGTAGCTACTTTGTAAAGCTATTTTGAATAACTGTTTTGTCTAATGGCTCCTTGTTAGCAATGGCTACATGTTCTACAATAAAGACTCTCCTATATGCCTATGATGGCTCATATTCCCCAGCATCTATAAAGGTCCAGTTCCTAGCAGAGGAGGACTTGTACACCCCACAGTCAGTGTAGTTGAACAGGATCAAGTAGTGTTTATTTCTGGGCACTGTATTCTGTTCCATTAATCTGCATGTCTGTTTTAATTCCAGTACCATGCTCTTTTGGTTAATATAGCCTTGTAGTATAGTTTGGTATCAGGTAGCATGATTCCTTCTACTCTATTATTCTTTCTCAATATTGCAATGGCTATTTAGGGTCTTTAGTGGTTTCATATAAATTTTTTGAATATTTATTCTAGTTCTGTGAAATACACCATTGGTATCTTTATAGAAAGTGCACTGAAATCCATAGATTATTTTGGGTAATATGAACATTTTAATGATATTAATTCTTCTTATCCATGAAATCAGTGTATGTTTCTACTTATTTGTATCTTCTTCAATTTCTTTCTTCAGTGTCTTATACTTTTCTGAGTACAGGTCTTTTATATCTTCAGTTAAATTTAGTCCTAGATATTTTTTTATGCAATTGTAAATGGGGTTGTTTTCTTAGCTTCCCTTTCTGGGAGTTCACTATTGCTGTGTAAATGTGCAACATTTCTGGATATTTATTTTGTATCCTGCTACTTTACTGAATTAATTTATCAGTTCTAGTATTTTTGGTGGATTCTTTAGGGTTCTCTATATATAGTATAATGTCATCTACAACTAGTGATGGTTTTACTTCTTCTTTTCCAACTTGGATGCCTTTTATTTCTTCTTCTTGTCTAATTGCTGTGGCTAGGATTTCCAGTGCTATGTGGAATAAAAGTGGTGAAAGCGGACATTTCTCTTTTGGTTCCCTACTTAAAGGAAACAGCTTTTAGTTTTTCCCCATTGAGTATAATGTTGGCTTAAGTTTGTTATATATGCCTTTATCACATTGAGATATTTCCTTGCAATTCCCACTTTGCTGAGAGTTTGTATCATAAATGGGTGCTGAATTTTATCAAATGCTTTTTATGCATCTATTGATATGATTATGTGATTTTTATCCTTGATTTTGTATATATGGTGTATCACATTTATTGATTTACATTTATTGTACCAACATTGCATCCCCAGAATATATCCCACATGGTCATAGTTTATGATTTTTTTAATATATTGCTGGGTTTGATATTCTAATATTTTTTGAGGATTTTAGCATTTATGTTCATTGGGGATATTGGCCTATAATTTTCTTATCTGGTTTTGGAATTAGGATCATGCTCACTTCATAAAATAATTAATTGTAATCAGGCCCTTCAGTTTTGCAGTTCTTCCTGATTTAGTTTTGGAAGATTATATGTTTCTTCTCGATTATCAAATTGGCTGGCATATAGTTATTTGTAATATTTTCTTACAAGTCTTTGTATTTGGTTGGTGTCAATTGTTAGTTTTCCTCAGGCCCCGCCATTCCTACCAGTCTCCATGTGGCTTCTCTGTAAAATCTTGGTTATAAGACTTCTCTTTAGCTAGTCCTCAGGTGGTGATTCAGATTGATTGTTCTATAACCTAGTTGTAATTCCAGTTTGGTCCCGGGAAGAGGTGATTGTAACTTCCATCTACTCTGCCACCATCTTGTATCTCCTTTTTTCCTTTCTTAATTACATGTTCCCGAAGCTGAACTTCTTGTTGTTCAACAATTTTAAACTTCTGTTTCCCTTTTATGTATGTATCTTATTCCTCCTCTTGTTAAAAGAAATGTCATTATGGATTTTTTTCAAGATATGAAGTGGTAATAAGCAGGTTTAGATAATTAAAAATCATTCTCACTTTCCTTCCCCCTTTTCTTTCCTGCCAGTTTTGAGGATTTCCTAGTGCTCCTTCAAGTCCTTATATTTACTCAGATTAAAATGGGAGTAAAAGCATTCTCGAGTTCTCAATCTCCTTCCTTCTGACACTAGGCTCCGGTCTGTCTCTTCATGCATTTTTTATCTTCCATTAATATTTATAGAGCATCACAATATAGCAGGCACTGTATAGCAGGGAAGACATACAAAGCCACTTCAGCCATAGATGATGCAGAAAACATCTCCTCAGCAGCTCTTGCTCCTGTAATACCTTCTCTCTGTGTGTATTTAGAATCCACTTCCAGCACTCATCAAGTCTTATGAGAAGCTTTATCACCTTTCTGTAGCTTTATGCTCTTCCTGGGTTATTATTCATCACTGAATACTATTTATTTATTCCTTTTTGCCATGAGCAACATTTATGGGTAAAAAATTAATCTATGAAACCAGAAAATAATCTACTTTATGGTTGTTACAAGTAATACTTCTGTTTTATAACCTTGGCCCATGACTGAAAGGTGCCACTGAAAAGGATCCTGATTCGTGCTGGATTCCTTCTTGTTCAGTTATCCAAAATAATATCAGATTGCTCTTTTTGAAAATATTCTTTTGGTATATTTCTGACCTTGAAATGTGCCAAAGCTGGCAGATCAGACTGAGCCTAGCTGGGAAGAATAAACTGAAATCATGGTGCCTTAACCAAACAAGGCAGGAGGGAGGGCCTGCCGGGGCCTCTGGGATACAAGGGGACATCTTCACATTCTCAGCATCCTTTGTGGGCTCCCTTCAGGGAAAAGGCTCTGCTTAGATTCCTTTCTAGTGCTCAGCACACAGCTGCTGGGTGCTGGCCAGCCTACAGGCCAGCCTAGGAAGCTTTAGCAGTGTACCATGGGGAAAATAGGGAAGCATTGGCCCTACCTACCCACCCTGAGGTATATTGTTCTTGCTCTCCTGTGGGGTCAGTGTAAATCTCTGGGCCAGACACTCTTTTCAGGAGGCCTCATTAAACTGTCAGAGAAACTCCCAACAGGAATAACCAGCATCTCAGTAAACATCTCATAGTAGCTTTATTTATGCCTTTTTACTATTAAACATGCAGATGAACCTATTTGGGATTTTTTCTCATTTATACAGCCCCAGGAAAATGGTAATTATGTTATATCAATGAGCAGTGTAAGGGATAATATTCTGAATTCAGCGTAAGTGCTAACCTTTCATAAATGCTGTTTGTAGCCTGATTTGAAGATGTGGATATATCAGTACCAGGTGAGGAAATGGTTAAAGCAAAACTGTATTGTTTGGATTCAATAAATATAGAGTGAGTAGTTTTAAAAATTCTGATTTAAAAATTTTAAGTATCCTAATTTTATTTTGCTCTAGGAAGGAAAGAGTTAGAATAAACAAACAGAAATTTAGATGCAAACTAGGGGCCCAGTGCATGAAATTCATGCACTGGGGGTGGGGGGGGGGTCTCTCAGCCCAGCCTGTCCCCTCTTACAGACTGGGAACCTTCAGGGGATGTCCTACTGATGGCTTAGGCCCGCTCCCCATGGGGAGGGAGCCTAAGCCACAGTCTGGCCTCCCTCTACGGGAGGCGACCAGGCTGATCAGGGGAAGGCGCCAGCCCCATCACCCCGCTGCTGCAGCCACTGCCAGCCACCACAGCTGCCAGGTGTTTTCATCAACACGGACTCCAGTCCCTTCACCATGAAAAAAATGACAACTTTCTTTAGGCATTTTCAAGATGTGTCTTTCATAGGATATGACATTTCTTTCTTTCTTCTTTTTTTTTTTTTTATCCTCACATGAGGATATGTTTCCATTGATTTTTAGGGAGTATGGAAGAGAGAGGGAGAGACAGAGAGAAACATCAATGTGAGAGGGACACTTTGATTGGTTGCCTCCTGCATGAGCCCTTACCTGGGCCCTGGCCAGGGAGGAGCCTGCAACTTAGGTACATGCCCTTGATCAGAATCAAACCTGGACCCTGCAGTCGGCAGGCCAAGGCTCTATCCACTGAGCCAAACCGGCTAGGGCAGGATATGACATTTCTTAGCCCTCCAGCAGTGGACCTTCGTTTTTTCCTCCAGGAGTGAGATGAAAAAACCCTAAATCACCTTCTTGGATTCTTATAACCCAAGTTACCAAGAACACTGCAAGTGGCGGCATACAGGGAGCTTAGCCAATGCATGGTCAGAAAAGGTCTTTATGCTCAAACCGGTTTGGCTCAGTGGATAGAGCGTCGGCCTGCAGACTGAAGGGTCCCAGGTTTGATTCCTGTTAAGGGCATGTACCTTGGTTGTGGGCACATCCCCAGTAGGAAGTGTTTAGGAGGCAGCTGATGGATGTTTCTCTCTCATTGATGTTTCCGACTGTCTATCCCTCTCCTCCATCCTCTGTAAAAAATCAATAAAATATATTTTAAAAAAAGAAAATAAAAGGTGTTTCCTCTGCAGCTCATGCGCAGAGGACCCCCTGCGTTGTGTCCACTGGGCTAGAGGTGTGTCCCCATGGCCTATGGGGCATTCCCCCCAGGCTGGCAGCCCTGCCTTGTGGACACCAGGCTGGGGGGCATGGACCTGAGCTGCCGCTTGGCACCAGCGCTCATGCAAGTGGCTGCGGGGCGGGAACATCCACTTGGCACCTGCGCCCATAGGCCTGGAGTGGCTGGGGGTGTTCTGGGACCCCGGCTGCTCAGGGCCTACATGCAGGCCTACAGGCTAGGAGCAGCCTCGGTCCCAAGGATGTTCCCAGGACCCAGGCTGCTCAGTGCCTGCGTATGCAAGTTAACCCGCCATCTTTGTCGGGTTAATTTGCATACTCACTCCTGTTTGGCTGGTGAGTGTAGCGGAGGTATGGTCAATTTACATGTTTCTCTTTTATTATATAGGACTAGAGGCCCGGTTCACGAAATTCGCGCACGGGGATTGGGAGAGGTGTGTCCCTCAGCCCAGCCTGCACATTCTCCAATCTGGGAACCCTCAAGGGATGTCTGACTGCTGTTTAGGCCCGATCCCACTGGGGATCAGGCCTAAATGGGAAGTCAGACATCCCTCTCACAATCCAGGACTGCTGGCTCCCAACCACTCACCTGCTTGCCTGCCTGATTGCTCCCTAACCACTCCCTTGCCAGCCTGATCAACCCTGCAGGCCTCTAACCGCTTCTGCCTTCCAGCCTGATAACCCCCTAACTACTCCCCTGCCAGCCTGATCAAAACCTAACTGCTCCCCTGCCGGCCTGATTGTCCCTAACTGCCCTCCCCTGCTGGCCTGGTCACCCCTAACTGCCCTCCCCTGCAGGCCTTGTTGCCCCCAACTGCCCTCCCCTGCTGGCCTGGTAACCCCTAACTGCCTTCCCTTGCCAGCCTGGTCACCCCTAACTGCCCTCCCCTGCTGGACTGGTCCCACACAACTGCCCTCCCCTGCAGGCCTAGTTCCCCCCAACTGCCTTCCCCTGCTGGCCTGGTCACCCCTAACTGCCCTCCCCTGCTGGCCTGGTCACCCCTCACTGCCCTCCCCTGCAGGCCTGGGTCCCCCCCAACTGCCCTCCTCTGCTGGCCCAGTCACCCCTAACTGCCTTTCCTGCAGGCCTGATCGCCCCAACTGCCTTCCCTTGTAGGCATGGTCCCTTCCAACTGCCCTCCCCTGCGGGCCTGGTGCCCCACAACTGCCCTCCCCTGCTGGCCTGGCCACTCCTAACTGCCCTCCTTTGCAGGCCTGGACCCCCCCCCCCCAACTGCCCTCCCCTGCCGGCCATCTGATGGTGGCCATCTTGTGTTTACATGGGGGTAGCTATCGTGTGTGTTGGAGTGATGGGAAATTTGCATATCACTCCTTTATTAGATAGGACTAGACACCCAGTGCACGAAATTCGTGCACTGGGGGGAGGGGGTGTCCTTCAGCCCAACCTGCACCCTCTCCAATCTGGGATCCCTTAGGGGATGTCTGACTGCCTGTTTAGGCCCGATCCCTAAACAGGCAGTCAGACATCCCTTTCACAATCCGGAACTGCTGGCTCCCAACTGCTTGCCTGCCTGCCTAATTGCCCCTCACTGCTTCTGCCTGAAAACCTGGTCACCCACTAACCACTCCCCTGCAAGCCTGATCAATGCCTAACTGCTCCCCTGCCAGCCCGATCATCCCCAACTGCCCTCCCCTGACAACCCGGTTACCCCCAAATGCCTTCCCCTGCATATTCCCTCTTTATTAGATAGGGTTTTTTCTTTAACATATTGGACAGCCCTAACTGGTTTGGCTCAGTGGATAGAGCATCAGCCTGCAAACTCAAGGGTCCCAGGTTCGATTCTGGTCAAGGGCATGTACCTTGCTTAGGAGTACATAATCAGTGGGGAGTGTACAGCAGGAGGCAGCTGATCAATGTTTCTCTCTCATAGATGTTTCTAGCTCTCTATCCCTTCCCCTTCCTCTCTGTAAAAAATCAATAAAATATATGTAACAAAAAAAAGAAACATTTAAGACTTCTCCATATCTGCCTGGCTGGTGTGACTCAGTGGTTGAGACCACAGGTTGCCGCCACTGGGAGGGGGCTCGTGCCATGGGGGTGCACACCCCTCACAGGCTTAGACTCAGCCCAGGCTACAGCCGCGGGGAGTGGGATCGTGCCCTTCGCAGGCTGAGACCCCAGCCCAGGCTGAGGCCGCTGGGAGGGGTATCGCGCTGTTGGGGTGCACGCCCCTCACAGACTTAGACTCAGCCCAGGCTACGGCCACTGGGAGGGGGATCGCACCGTAGGGGTGCGTGCCCCTCACACGCTGAGACCCCAGCCCAGGCTACGGCCGCTGGGAGGGGGATCGTGCCATGGGGGTGCCTGCCCCTCGCACGCTGAGACCCCAGCCCAGGCTAAGGCCGTTGGGGTGCATGCCCCTTGCTGGCTTAGACTCAGCCCAGGCTATGGCCGCTCGGAGGGGGATCGCACCCTCTGCAGGCTGAGACCCCAGCCCAGGCTGCGGCTGCTGGGAGGGGGATTGTGCCATGGGGGTGCGTGCCTCTCACAGGCTTAGACTCAGCCCAGGCTAAGGCTGCTGGGAGGGGGATTGCGCTGTTGGGGTGCATGTTCCTCGTAGACTTAGACTCAGCTCAGGCTATGACTGCTGGGAGGGGGATCGCACTGTGGGGGTGCCTGCCCCTCGCACGCTGAGACCCCAGCCCAGGCTAAGGCCGTTGGGGTGCACGCCCCTCACTGGCTTAGACTCAGCCCAGGCTAAGGCTGCTGGGAGGGGGATTGCGCTGTTGGGGTGCGCACCCCTCGCAGGCTGAGACCCCAGTCCAGGCTGCCGCCGCTTGTCGGGGATCGTGGTGTAGGGCGCGGTCGCCTTTGAGCTGGACAACCTGCGCTGCCAAGGCTGGGCAGACTGGGGGACTCAGGCGAGGATGAGAGGACTGGGCGCAGCCATCTTGTGGACATGGGTGCCGCCATTTTGTCGCGGAGTGATGGTTAATTTGCATATTACTCTTTTATTAGATAGGATGGTAAGATGAATCAGTAACCTGAATGTATTTTAAATTGGATTGAGTTTTATGGAGACACACAACAATTGTATAGCCTCTGTGAGAGGATTCTGGTGCTAAAGAGGATTTCTTCCAAATGGCCCAGAAAGCTTAGAGTTCCCATAAAATGATTTTGCAAGTTTTAGATTATGTTACAACAAATTATAAAATGGACCATATTACAGGTTGAATTTATTTCAATGATTACCTGTCTATGAGAAACAAATATGAAAATGGAAAAGAGTGACAAATGATTAGTTTAATTTTTCCTACTTTTTAACAAGTTGAGGTATTGTTTACATGTGACCTTGGTTTCTCTGGATAATATGTTGAAATATAGAAAAATTAATCTAAAGAAGCAATACAAACTGATACCGTGAGAATAAATTGTGGCAACTGTGAACACAGAAAAATTAGGATAGTCTGGGACTCATAGTACCTTTCCAAGCAAACATCAGCCTAGCCTCTCCTATAGTGATATCAGGTGAATTACCACACGAAAATCAAATGGCAGTCCACATCGTTTCTTACTTTTAGTGTAAACATAGTTATGATGAATGAGGATGTTAGATGAAATAATTAAATCTGACCCTGTCTTCTACTGTAAGCTCTGCTGTGGGACTCAGAGCAGTTGCAGAGTAATGCTAGTGGGAAACACTCAGTAAAAAGCAGTTAAGTAGGGTTCACAGAGAACACAGTTAATGAACTTTCTACTGTGCATACATTTCTCTTTGACAAGTTGGCTACATATTTTTTTGAAATTAATATTATGTATTTTTTTACTTTTTTACAAAAGGTTTAATTAAGCTTTAAGCCTAATTATGAATCCATTTTGTGAACCTCTCAAATAATAATCAGGGATTAGAAAGTTGGGTAATAAACCAGTTATTGTTCCATTACTTTTGAATTTCTAGAGACAAATTCTTCAAATCTAAACCCTGGTTTTCAAATATGGTACTGGTTTTGATCGCTAGATGAAATTTATATGAATTACCCACTCAACATAACTTCTTAGTTCCCCTTCATTTAAGTTATGACTGTTAGCACCATGTATACCTTTTCCAGGCCTCCACCCACACCAATCCTTGTTTATTAAGCACTTACCCCGTGCTATATGTATTCTCATTTAGTTTCCAGGACAGTCTGATGAGATAAATACAATTGTTATCCTAACTTTACAGAGAGGACATAGAAGCTTAGGGTGAGTGACTTGTTGACATTACATTTCTAGGAATGGATAGCTGGGCTTTAAATCCAAGGAGTCTAATTGAAGAGCTCCATTCTGAACCCCACCCCTTTGCAGTGCATTCATCTCATGCTGATGTGGAGTTGGAAGTGCAGCCTGCGTAGGAGCACAGCAAATGTAAACGGCCTGCTTAGGGACAGAACCTGTGACCTGTCATGTTACTCAGGGCTAACAAACTAATTCAATAGCATAAGCATGTTATCCAGGTTCCTCTCATAAGGTTGTTGTTTTGTTTGTTTGTTTGTTTTGTTTTGTTTTTCAGGACAGACTATGAAAATCAGAAAATGGAAGTCTATTAAAATACATGCATATTTAATCACTTTAATCTTTTTTAAAATTGATTTTTAGATAGAGGAAGGGAGAAGGATAGAGAGATAGAAACATCAGTGAGAGAAACATCATTGATTGGCTGCCTCCTGCACACCCCCTACTGGGGATGGAGTCCATAACCTGGGCATATGCCCTGACTGGGAATCAAACCAGTGTCCTCTTGGTTCCTGGTCGACACTCAGTCACTAAGCCACACCAGCTGGGCTCTTTTTCCATTTTTTTACTATAGAATTTCATATCGTGCCTTTTACTCTTAAGATTATAACATAAGCATTTTTAGCTTTATGTATTTTTTTATTTAAGTATAGTTGGTATACTAGTTATATTAGTTGCAGGTGTATAATATAGTAATTCAACATTTTTATACCTTACACTGGGATTACCCATCCCATTAATTCTAGAACTATCTGTCACCATAAAAACTTATAATACAATTGATTACATTCACCTTTTTCCCCATCACACCACTCCCTCCTTTCTGGTAACATCCCTTTGGTCTCTGTTTCTACAAGTCTATTTTTGTTTAGTTCTGTTCACTTGTTTTGTTTTTATTTTTAGATTCTACATACAAATGAGATCATGTTGCATTTGTCTTTGTCTGACTTCACTCAGCATAATACCTTCTAGATAATACCTTCTAGGTCCATCCATGTTGCCACAAATGGCAAGATTTCATTCTTTTCATTGCGGTGTAATATTCCTTTTCCTAGATCATTTTAAAGACTTTGATTTAGATCTGTATACAAGTTGGCATGTGATTTGTGTTTGTAGACATGTGGATATGTATGTGAATACATTAAAATACAAACATTCATAGGTATAGAATATGGGCCTCATTATACATATGCATCGGTACATACACATCTATTTCTGTTGTCATATAATTAATGTATGTATGTGAGTGTGTGTACACATGTGGAATGATCAAGGCACAACTGATCTTGCATTTCAGTGAACTTCCTGGACTTTGTAATCACTACTATTGCCACTGAATTTTAATGACAGAAACATTAAATACTTTAGAATGAGGCATTACCTTTTATACATTTAAAATAAAAACACAGTGTGCCTTTCATTTCACAAGCAAATGTAGGGATAGCTGAAGTTCTAGTTTCCTTTCTTTAGAATCTTTAAGGGTTTCTGCATAAAGTTCAAAAGATATCACTTGTGGAATAGAATATAAAGATAATATCCTTTGTGTTAATTAGGCATAATGGTTTAATTTATGTTTCAGTCAAATTGAAACATACACATTTATGTGAATTAGAAATAGCTAAGACTGGGGGAGGGGGTAAGAAACAGCTACAGCCAGGTTTTTTACAGATCTGTAATTTAATCATGGATGCTAACCTAAATGGGGACAATTATGCCAAAGAGAGGAGGGTAAGCATCATTGGGACTCTTCCTCTGTAATCTCCCTGGAAAGCAATTGCTTTCTCTTTGCCAAGAATTTCTGAAACCAAGTTAGAAAGGAAAAAAAAAAAAAAAGATGTAAAACACGCTTGCCATGTTCTTCGTACCATTTGCCTTGACAGGAAAAACAACAGCATCTTGCCTCCTCAGCTTGTTCCTCATCAGTGAACTCTTCCCCAAACAAGACACGGCACATCAGCCATTTGGGATCCCTTCCATCAGTGTTGTAATGAGCTCTTCTGTGCAGTTGGTACTCACTGCAAAGTGTACGGAAGCCAAGAGCAAGGAGTTGGTAATCTGGGCACCACAGTTGTGATGAGGCATAATCGTCCAAATCAAATATTTGGCTGTGCTTCGTCAGAGGCGATATCTCATATTGTCACTGTCATGCTGGCAGGGAGGCACCGAGGGAGAGGGAAGGGGGAGAGCCAGGGGAGGGAGAGTGTCCTCACTGCTTTCACTGTCTTCGGCAGCATCTCCCGCCCTTTGTTCACCTCAGTCTCAGTCTAAGCTGCTGCCAAATGGGATGAAGGCCAAATCTGCATAAGCCAGTGAAGAATGGCAGACAAGCTCACCTTGGCCAGACCACGTGTTCCTGTAAGCAGCAAAGTCTTGCAATTCTAGCCTTCATGCCACTAGTGTTTTATCATCGTATCATGTTATCCACTTCTATGCTGTTGTCCGGGATGGTGACGTGGTGCCGCCCTTTGGAAAAGCACCCAGTCAACATGGACATTTTCACATGCTGTTTCATTTGGTTCTTAAGACGACTCCAGAAGGTAAGAGTAAAACAGGCTCAGGAACCGTCACCTTTGTTACGGAGGAGACACTAAGGCATTCAGAGGGTAAATACCACATAAGCAACTGGAACTGAGTCTCAGAATCGGTGTCCGCTTCTCTTAGTCTGCTATGCTACTTCTCAATCTGCAATGATTGTTCATTGAGGAAAATACTGACATTTTAGGCAACATTCACCCTTTATCACAAATGTTTAAGAACAAAAGCCCATGTGGCCCTCTTCAAATTTCTCTACAAACAATAACAATTTTATTTGTATGTCTTTTGTTTTGTTTTGTTTTGTTAATCCTCACCCGATGATATTTTTCAATTGATCTTTTAGAGAGAGTGGAAGAGAGAGGGAAAGACAGAGAAAAACATCGACGTGAGAGAAACACATGGATTGGCTGCCTCCTGCATGAGCCCTGATCAGGGCCCGGGCCAGGGAGGAGCTTGAAACCAAGGTACATGCTCTTGATTGGAATTGAACCTGGAACCCTTTGGTCAGCAGGCCTATGCTCTATCTACTGAGGAAAACCAGCTAGGGCTATCTTTTTTTGTTGGGAGATTGATTACCCAAGCGTAGCCTTTCAGTAGCATTCTTGTTACCAGTTGGAATGGACTGGGCAGACTCATTTCATCCTGATTCCCCTGTCACTCTTACCTTGGCTCCTTGGTTCTCCATCCTCCCAGCACTAGGTTCTGTTTTGCTAATTTTCGTGGACGCAGGAACTCAAGCCAGAAAACCTGGAACCTCTTCCTGAACTTTCGCCCTGTGGCTCATGTTTTCCAATCCACTGATGAACTTTCCTCTGTGACCTGCCCACTGCCAGGTCAGAATATCACCTGTCCTTAGATTTCCTCTTGCTGGGTGCTGTCCACCTGTTGGAACCCATTGCTACTTTTTCTAGACCTCCTGATGCTATGTTTGCATTTGCCTGCTCATTTATTTTCAAAATTTTTGGACATGCTGTTCTGCCTGTTGGTTCCCAGCAACTCCCAAGGCTTAAGTCTAGATTTTAGCTGTCTAAAAATATGCGTCAAATATTGGATGCTGGTTTCTTTCAAGATTCCCCCATTCTAGTGTTGTTATTCATACAGGCCAAGTTTATACATTGCTAAGACATAATAAATAAGACAGATTGAGATTGTGGTAGTTCTTAAAAGAAGGTAATTTTGTGTTTGATAAAGTATAGGAAAGTAAGCCCTGATAGAACCTCAAAAACCTTGAGTTGATGTAAATAGCATTTAAAAAGAATAAAGTAGCAGCAATATTAAGAGTAGATTGGAGAATTGAGCATTAGGGCAGTTATCAATGGCAACTTATTTGAGTAAGAGTGAAGAAAATAGTAGGAGGGATAGGGAAGGAAAGAAAAATGTGAGATATATTTCAAAAACAAAGTAACAACATTTTATTAATTTTTTCAGTAATTCAACACATGTTTATTTAGCACATTTGTTATGGATTAACATGTCACCCCCAAATTCATATGTTAAAGTCCTAGCCCACCAGTACTTTAGATTATAAACTTACTCAGAAACGGGCCCTTGTAGATGTAATCAGCTGAGATCAGGTCATACTGAATAAGGGGAGCCCTTACTCCAATATAATTGGTGTCCTTATAAAAGGGGGATTTGGACAGAAAGATACATGCAGATGGACGATGATGTGAAGAGGCATAAGGAGAAGATGGCCATCTACAAGCCAAGGAGAGGCCTGGGACAAAGCCAACTTGCTGAGATCTTGATCTCAGACATCCAGCCTCCAGAACAGTGAGACAATAAATGTTCATTATTTAAGCCACCAGTTTGTGATACTTTGTTATGGTAGCATAGCAAATTAACACAAGATTGAATGTGACACTTTTCTAGATTATGGAAAAACCCAGGTGGAGTGGGGTGTGGGCAGAGCAGGTCTCCTTGCTTTGAGGAACAACTTGATTCATTATACAGGCAAATAAGAATGCACTATGATGAGTGACATTACAAAAAATATGATGTAATAATGCTTGGAAACATGAGAGCAGTTCCATGAAAAAGATGACATTTGATCTGGATTTTACAGGATGGGCAGTGATTTGTGAGAAGAAGAAGGTAGATAGAGGGCATTCTAAATAGAGGCAAAGAAACAGGGAAGTGTAGGTTAAAATAAGGATAGATCAGCTAAGAAATTCAGGTCAGTGATGTGATCGAGTTTGACTTTTTGATGGATAACTTTAATAGAAATGTTAAAGGTGGAACAAGTGGAGAGAGACTGACAGCAGGGGGCTCAGGTGGGAGGCTTCTTAGGTGTCTAGGTGAGAAACCATCAGAGGACTAAAGCAATACCAGGAGAGGACAGCCAGGAAAGACAGGAATCCAGGGGTGTATGGGTAGGATTAGAACCACAGGTATTAGAAATAGATCAGGAGTGAGAGGTGAGTTGGGAACAATATAAAATTTTCTTAAAAATATAGGACTTAGTAGAGTATCTGGCCAATAAAAGGAATTCAATTAATACTAATTGTTTATGTGGCTCCTGAGCACCCTGGGTGGAATCTGAACTGTAAATACAAAAGGTGGGCTGTATTTGGTGGAAGATTTGGAAGGCATGAGGTTTATTTGTGTTTTTTTTTACTAATTTAAAATGTCTATTGAGCGTCTGCTCTCTGCCAGAGATTGACATTTTCTTTTAAAACAAAGTAGATTATCATAAATATTTTAAAAATTGATTAAAAAAAGCAATGCAAAAATATTCTGTCTGGTAGTCAACTTAAAAAACAAAGGGACAAAAAACAAACAAACAAAAAGATAATTTTCATTCTACATAATTTATTCTAAAGCAATGGAAAAATATTTTTAAACCACTGGATTGATTTTTGAGAAGCTACCCAATTCAGATCTTGAATACCAAAACTTAAATACCACATATACCCAAAAGTCACTAAATCAGTGAGAGAGAAGAAAAATGGCAGAATAATTGTAGACGAATCTGATTGAAGAAAGCTATGGAAAATCTTGCCATGAAATTTTCGAATGCTGGAGGGTCCAACACACCTTCCTCCCCTCATCATAATAGAAAGGCTGTTGCTCTTCATCTCTGAAACCAATCACTTCATCAGTCACAGCTCCAATTCATTTAACTCCTTTATCTCCTTTTCCTATTAATACTCAAGTCTCTTCCATCTTGGAAAAGGGTTCCCTGTTTGCTCTCCCCTCTGTACCTGGTTCACATTGCCCTGTCATGCTTCTTGTGTCTATATGTCTTCTAACCACTATGTATACATGTGTATATTTTCCTCTAACCACCTTTGTCCCTCCTGTACCAGCCTCATATTTTACTTAGGGAAATCTATCTCCTGATTTCCTGACCCCACTGAAATAGCATTTCTCAAGGATACCAACAAAATGTCTGCGTTGGACACAATAGCAATTCCAAACTATTTTTTACTCAAATTTTTAAACACATTTGTCACTATTGACCACTATTTCTTCTTTGAAACAATTTCACCCTCTGTTGTATTTCTTTAAATTTTTCAACTGTTCCCTGAAAAACCTCCTTCTTGACATTTTTCCTTTGGCAAAGCCTCAGATCACTGGTTCCTAAGCTTTAATATGATTAAAAATTACATGTCTTAGCCATAAGAAATTCTCCTTTTGTAGTTTTAAAAAGCATCAATTTGATCTTGTCTGCCATTCCTTTGAGAATCTCTGCTTCAGTTAGTATTTACCAGCTATGCACATAGACTTGGGCCTGACCTCATCCCACAAGCCCCCTGAGAGATTTCACTTACTACTGTGCCTTAAGATTTCACTTACTACTGTGCCTTCTAGCTAGAACCTGAAGATTCCCAAAACTCTCTAACTACTCAGTTTTCAAAGCTTATGTCCAGGTGTCTACTAATTTCCCAACTTGATTATATAGACCTATATAGATTATAGGCCTCTCAAACTTCATGTGGCCCATTCTGAATTCATGATGGTCCCCTCTCAGCGTGTGTGTCCTCTATGCTCTCTATCAAGTGATCAGCCACCAGATACCAGGACAGATACCAGCATCTCATTCCAGAGTAATCAGTCATCAAGCACTTTTTAAAAAAAATCTCAAGAAAATGTTTATTGATTTTGAGAGAGAGAGAGAGAGAGAGAGAGAGAGAGAGAGACTATCAATCCGTTGCCTCCCATAGGGGCATGGAATTTGCAACCCAGGTATGTTGCCCTGACCGGGAATTGAACCCGCAACTTTTTTGGTATACAGGATGATGCTCCAACCAACTCAGCCACCCAGCCAAGGCTCATCAAGTAGTTTGGAGTCACTTTCTAAGGACCTCCTGAATCTGTCTACTTCCTTCTCATCCCTCTGTTGCATCACCCATTTGGCAACCCTTTTGTCTGAATTATTCCCGTGACCTCCTCTGGGTATCTGCACTGCCATGTGCTATCAGCCTTCAATTCATTTTCCACATTGTGGCCAGTGATCATTCTAAAGTGGTCTTCCTGTCAAATCCCCCCACCACTGCAGGAGCTTGCCAGTGCCCTTTAGGTAACTTCAGGCAAGGAGGGAAGTGCTCTGTGGGTAACCTCCATAATTGGAGTTGTCTTATCCACCCTGAGCCTCTAATGACCTCTCATGTCTCATCTCCAGGGACCTCCACCCTATGCCCATTTTACACTCTGGAAATAGTAAATTTCTTGGATTTTTTTTCAGATATGTTATATTCATCTCACCTCAGGGACATAGCATATGACTTTTCTTTGTCCAGTACAAGTTTGTTCTTATTCATTCTTCAGAGTTGATTTGGACTTCAGTTCCTCTGGGAACTATTTCTTACTGCATACATCAATATAATAAAATCTGTTACTTTTCATTATAATTATTTATTTAACCATCTGCCTTTATTTGTAGGTTGCGATCTCATTAATCACTCAGCTTGTTTATGTTTACTCACTACTATCCCATTAGTACCTTGCATCATGCTTAGTTTGATGGACAGTCAATAATACCATATGATTTCACTTGTATCTGGAATCTAAAGAACAATATAAACAAACAAACAAACAAAGCAGAAACAGACTCATAGATAGAGAACAGACTGATGGTTGCCAGAGGGGAGGGGCTTGAGGACTAGGTGAGAATGAAGGGATTAAAGAATACAGATAGGTAGTTAAAAAATAGAAAAGGGATTAAAGAGTACAGATGGGTAGTTAAAAAATAGTAATAGTAAAGCACAGCATCCTACCTAATAAAAGCATAATATGCAAATCAACCATCACTCTGCTACACCCACCAGCCATGCCCACAAGCCACGCCCACCAGCCCATCAGATTGATTATGCAAATTAACCCCAACCAAGATGGCTGCCACCACAGAGAGCAGGAGGGAGGCTTGGGTTTCCCCGGCAATGGAGGAAGCCAAGTTTTACACACACCCTGGCCGGCCCAGGCCCCCACTCAAGGCTACAAAGTTTCAATTATAGAAGATAAATCCCAAGAAAAATGGCGGCAGCCACGGAGCTGGAGAGAGCAGACTAGGGTTGCCCCCGGCGATGGAGGAAGCCAAGCTTTCCACCTGCCCTGGCCAGCCTAGACCTCCACTCCAGGCTACAAAGTTTCAATTATAGAAGGTACATAAATTCCAACAGAAATGGCTGCCGCCATGCCACGGAGCAAGCAGAAGGCTTGGCTTCACTCCAGGCTACAAAGTTTCAATTGTAGAAGATAAATATATCCCAGATACCAGGGCCTTCACTTGGGTTGCCGGGGGGCATGGCCAGCCTGCAAATCACCACAGGCCCCTCACCCAGGCCACCCCAAGCCCTAAGGGAACCCCCACCCTGACCCGGGACACACTTTGGGGCAAACCAGCTGGCCCCCACCCATGCACCAGGCCTCTAGCCTATCTAATAAAAGAGTAATATGCAGATTGACCATCACTCCAATACACAAGATCAAGATAGCTGCCTCCATGTGGTCAAAGATACTGCCCCCATGTGGACATAAGATGGCCACCACAAGATGGCCAGCAAGGGAGGGCAGTTGGGAGGGACCAGGCCTGCAAGGGAGGGCAGTTGGGAGCAATCAAGCCTGCAGGGGAGAGCAGTTAGGGGTGACCAGGTTGGCAGAGGAGGGAAGTTGGGGGCAAACAGGCTGGCAGGGGAGCAGTTAGAAATCAATCAGGCTGGCAGGGCAGTGGTTAGGGGGTGATCAGGCTGGCAGGCAGAAGTGGTTAGGGGCAATCAGGAAGGCAGGCAGGTGAGCAGTTGGGAGCCAGCAATCCTGGATTATGAGAGGGATCCCAGATTGGAGAGGGTGCAGGCTGAGCTGAGGGACACCCCCCCCCCATGCACGAATTTCGTGCACTGGGCCTCTAGTAGGAATATAGTCAATAATATTGTGATAACTATGCATGGTGCCAGTGGGTACTGGAAATATTAGGAGGAACTCTTTGTAAAGTGTGTTGTACATGTGAAACTAATAAAAATGTGAAATGTAAACTGTAATTGAAAAAACAAACAAACAAAAAATAAATAACTGTTGGATAAATAAATAATCCACTATGACAAATGAAATATAGGCAAAAGTTTTGTGGGTGTCTTTGCCACCCAAGTGAAAAGGAAAAAAAAAACCTCACAGAAAAAAGCCTTTTGTCCTTTGTCCTATCTGAATGAGGATGTGATTCTTGAAGATACAACATCTCACGACCATGAGAATGAAGATTAAAAAAATAATAATAATAAGTCAAAGCAAGAAGTTAGAAGGAGGCTGGGTCTTGGCTGACATCTGTAAACAGCTGCCATCCCAAGATGACTATATTTAGACCTGATTTTATGCATAAAGGATAATTTCCTGTAGAGTTAATTAAGTCATTGTCAGTTCAGCTCTATTATTTGCTGTCAAAAATATTTTCAATGACACCTTCTTAATCCAAATCATGGATGTAATTGTTGAATAATAAGGAGTATGGTTGTTCAATAAAATATTAATTGCATTGAGTTTTATATAACCCAGGTGTCAGCAAATTTTTTTTTTCTATAAAGAGCTAGAAGTAAATACTTTAGACTTTGCAAGACAGATGGCCTATTCCAACTATTTAGCTCTGTTGCTATAGAGAAAAACAATCGTTGACCAGAGTGTGGCTGTTTTAATACAACTTTGTTTACAAAAATATATAGCAAACCAAATGGAACCCATGAGCTGTAGTTTCCTGACCTCTGATGGTTCTTTACTTTCCTGTCTACTTTTTTTTGCTTAGCACAATGTTTTGACATTTCAGCCATGTTGTTGTAAATGGCAATGATGTTCTTCCCAATGATGTTCAATTCTTCATAGTCATTGAAATCTTCCTTCACATAAATATTAGGAACTAGCTCCAAAATGACTCTATAAAGAGTTGCTCTTGTTGAAAAAGCATGGGCAAATCTCTCTCCCACTGCTGTGCCCGCCTTTGCCTGAGCAGTGCACAGTTGTCCTTAACAAAACTATGTCATTTATTTATGATCATATATTTTCAAGATATTCACAAATTATCTAAGATTTTGGGGAAATCTATCAAACAATCTACAATTTTCACAACACACTTGCTTTTTCACTTTGAGAGCCGTGTAATCTAGCCTCCTACAAGGTTCAATGACTTTTCTCTAAATGGATTTTCTCAGTGATTCTGGAGGAGTTAAACTGTCTCTTTTTTTCTTATAAGATACAAATAAAAATATTCTAACATTTCTAGTTTGAAGAAAAATATGTTGGCCTTAAAAGAGAGAATTAAATTTCAAGTCAATAATTGTTCTTTTTCTTCATCATATGTTGAAATCATGTCAACAATTCCCAATGAAGGAGCCATTTAATTTCTTATATTAACCTAGTACGGAATTTCATTAACCTTTGCTGTTTTTAATTGCCTGAGCTACTTAAATGTCTATGTTCTTTTTAGTACTTATCCAAGGATAAAATTTTCTTACATTTCTTTTTATTTTAATTTGATATTTTCACTTAACCAGAGTGAAATAAGTCTTACAATGAGAAATCACCCTTACCTTGTTCTTTCTGCCTTCACACTGATTCTCAGAGACAATGTGTGTTTTTTAACATTTTAGCTATTTCTCATGGTTTTTACATTTGTATTTTTATATCATTGTTATTTTTTTATTTTTATACTCTATTTTCTTAATGTTCCCATTTTTTCTTTTTTTTAAATTACATTTATTGTGCTGTCATTGGTTAATAGATTATATATGTTTCAAAAAAAGATTACATAATTTTCAAGTGTACATTTCTGTGACACATGATCTTCATATTGCATCGTGTGCCCACCACCCAAAGTCAAATCATTTTCCATCCCCATATATTTGAGCCTCTTTACCCTTTACTAGTCCCCCAGGCCCCTCCCTCTGGTAAGCACCATACTTCTGTGCCTATGAGGTTTCGTTTCTTTCCATTTCTTCTTTGTTTGTTTATTTGTTGCTTTTAGTTTCACATCCCACATCCGAATGAAATCAAATGGTTCTTAACTTTTCCTGTCTGCTTTATTTGCTTAGCATGATATTTTGAAGTTCCACCCATGTTGTCACAAATGGCAGTATTTTATCTTTTCATATGTCTGAGTGGTATTCCATTTATGTATGTACCACATCTGCTGTAATGTTTCCATTTTAGATATGCTTGAATAGCTTTCGAATGTGAAATATTTAACTCCATAGATTTCTTGTGACCAGACTCATATTAGGTAATTATACTTTTTAATTTAAAAATATTATTTATCACTGAGCTAAGAAGTATATGCCACAGTTGTATTTTACTTCATTTTCCTTATTTTTACTTATTTTGTGTTTAGTTGTCTATTTAGTTAATTTTTTTCTCATATGTGAAGGGGTATGTATTATGTAACTTTTCCCTTTTATTAGTTACACTAGAAGTCCAGCAGCGTGATTCGAATCGCGCAGTGCCGCCCACCCTCAAGTCGCCTCGGGATATTTTCCCATTGATTTTTAGAGAGCATGGAAGAGAGAGGGAATGACAAAGAGAAACATCAATGTGAGAGGGACACATCAATTAGTTGCCTCCTGCATGAGCCCTGACCTGGGCCCACAGCGCAGCAGCCCTGCACCGCTGTCAGTCCGGCCCTGCCTCATTCCCCAGGCCCCGCAGCTGGCTGCTCTGGCCCTGCCTTGCTCCCCAGGCCCCACAGCCTGCTGGTCCTGCCCTGCCTCGATCCCTGCACCCTACAGCCTGCTGGTGCAGCCCTGCCTCCCTCTCCCAACCTTGAAGCAGCCACGGGCACTGCTGATCAGGCCCTCCCCCAGCGCAGGCCGGGGAGGGCCCTGCCGCCCTACCCCCGATGCTGCACGCACAACCTCCTTTTGTCGGGTCGACCCATTATGGCATCCCGGCCTAATTTGCATATTGCCTCTTTATATATATAGAGAGAGATTACTATTACTTAGTGAATATCAATATCAATACATTAAGCTTGCTTCTCTGATTTAATACAGTTAAATGTAAATTAGTATTTCTGTCATATTCCAAAGCAAGATTTTAAAAATCTTTTCATTCATTTACCCTCTTCCCATTATTTTTTATGAATATTAAATCTATGTATATTTACATTTTGTAAGACTGTGTTATTGCTATTATTGTTTTCTATAGTCAACTGCCATGTAGATTTACCAAAATTTTTATATTTTTGTTTTTTAGCTTTTTAAAAAATATTTTTATTGATTTCAGAGAGGAAGCGAGAGGGAGAGAGAGATAGAAACATCAATGATGAAAGAGAATCATTGATTGGCTGCCTCCTGCACGCCCCCCACTGGGGATGGAGCCCACAACCTGGGCATGTGCCCTTGACTGGAATTGAACCCGGGACCCTTGAATCTGCAGGTCGACACTCTATCCACTGAGCCAAACCAGCTAGGGTGTTTTTTAGCTTTTTATTCTTAATTTTCCCCCATTTGGGTTAATTTTATTTCTGCCTGAAGATATCACTTTAAAGTGGTTTTGCCAAAATTATGTTCTTTTTTCTCTTGTCTGAAAATTGTCCCATTTTACTTCCATTTTTTAGAAACTTTTTGCTGATTATAGAATTCTAGTTAACACTCCTTTTCATTTTCTTTGCGTGCATTGCTTCCCAGCTTTCTGCTTCTTTTGAGAGGACAGTTGCAGTCTTCTTGTTGCTTCTTTGAGGATAACATGACTTTTAAGTAAGACCAACTCCTGTCACTGGTTTTCTGCAGTTTGACTCTTAAGTGGCTACATGTGTATGTTTTTTTCTTTTAAAAATTTTATTAGTTTGTTCCTGGTATTTATTGTGGTTAGAGTTTATGAGTATAAGGGAATATGTGACTTGATGTCTATCACTAGTTTTAAAAATTCTGTTAGTATCGCTGGGTATTGTATTACTTTTACCTCATTCTTTCCTTCCCATTTGTGACTCTAATAACATGTGTGTTAGATTTTTCAACATGGCTTTTATGTCATTTTATGCCATATTCTGTACTTTTTTATTCTTTTCTCTTTTTTCTTCTGTGCTTTAACTCTGAGTATTTCTTACTGAATTTTCTTCTTGTTTACAAATCCTCTCCTTTAGTGCCACCTTTCAGCTATTAAACACATTTGTTAATATCCTAATTTTAGTTACTAACTAATATTTATATATTAGTTCTAGGCTTTCCATTTTATTTCATTTTAAACGGTTTTTAAGCTTGGTAAAATATTTTTTAGCATATAAATCAGAATTACGTTGATGTCTAATTCGGTTAACTGTATCAGGTGTGTCTGTTACCTCTCCCCCTCCTTTCTTTGTCTTCTTTGTTGATAGGACTTGGATTGGTTTGAAAAATTTTCTTCTAATTCAAGGGTTGATAAGGTGTGATATTCCCCACCACTTGTAAACTATCATGGAGAGTCTCTAAAGGAACAGAAAAGGCCACTGCTAACTATATCAAGTTGGTATACAAATCAGGGGACGTTTACCCTCCTAGCAGGACAGCCTATGGTTGTGCAGAATTAACTGCCCTTTCATCTCACTGAGGATAGCTTAACTGGGGCCAAAGGCTTGGTGAACTGACAGTGGGCTGCATTTCAGACTGCACTCTTGCCTTCGGTGAGATGTTTTGTGTATAGTGCTACCTAAACAGAACTTTCATCATGGTCCCATATGCAGACTTCCATACATACAATTGGATCCACAAAGTCTGTCAGGACTCTAGGAATTTCACAAGCCTGTCCTGGGAATATGAGGTCAGAATCTATTTAGTCTGGAAGGTTATACATTTTTATATGTATTTATAAGGCATTTTTATACTAATATTTTAAATATATAAATTTTTATTTTTTTATTTATTCATTTTATATAGAGAGAGGGTGGGAGAGAGAGAAAGAGAAACATCAATTCGTTGTTCCACTTATTTATGCATTCATCAATTCCTCCTTGTATGTGCCTGACCAGAGATTGAACCCACAACCTTGGTGTATTGGGATGATGCTCTAACCAACTGAGCTACCTAGCCAGGAATTAAAATGTATATTTAATGTCATGTTAAATTTCATGATATAATTAAATATTTTTAAAAATTCCATGTACTAGTAATCATTTTACAATATTATCACAAATACATATAAAACATTTCCAGAAATGTTTGTTGGGGAATTTTTTTACTGACACAGGGAGTTAATACAAAAAGCCTCTGCCAATTCTTTCATTCACAAGATAGTCTCTTTTGTTGGGAAAGTAAATAACAGTTCTAACAGGACAATTACAAAAAAATCACAATTATATAGGAGAGAGGTAATTACTGGAGCTGTTTGGTGGACTGAATCCAATTTTAAGAGCCCATTTATTGATGCTGAATATCGAGTCTCTATGCTGTGCTTTTTAGACCATATCTAAAAGAAAATAATAAATGAGAGAAATGCTTTTTAAAAAGTAGATTATCTAAATTTTCTGATAAAGTTCTCATATATATATTTATAAGTTATATAAATATATATTCATTTATTTTCTTTGATACTTCAGTGATGAAATTGAGAAGTACTATCAGAATATCTGACTCAGAGATCCTGGGAATAACCTTCTGAAGTCAAGATGAGGACAGTGTTTTACACGCATTAAGGAATTTCTTCAAATAGCTATTTCCTCTCATTTCTTGACATCTTCAAGACTTGTAAAGGGTCCATTTGAT
Source organism: Cnephaeus nilssonii (assembly GCF_951640355.1). Classification (NCBI taxonomy): domain Eukaryota; kingdom Metazoa; phylum Chordata; class Mammalia; order Chiroptera; family Vespertilionidae; genus Cnephaeus; species Cnephaeus nilssonii. Next base: position 68,030,391 of record NC_137086.1, on the reverse strand, counting down.
GTTTGTTTAATCAAAAATATTTAAGTGAATAGATTATTAACAAAATTTTAAAAAAGTGCTAAATAGTGGCAGTCTGTAAAGAGACCCAAGAATTGGCCTTTACGCTGCTGCCACTCAGTGAATAATTAGGAGCAATTCTGGGCTTCCGATATCTTAAGTGTCAAATGGAATATGCTTTTAAATTTAGTTCAGATGCTAATTCCTATGTGAAATATTTGCTGATTCTCCTATTGGATTAAAATTTTCTTCTTAATGCTCTCCAACACCTCTTTTTTGCTTTGCTTTTTAAAATGTACTATTTTGGTCTTTACATTCTCAGGTAAAGTTATGATTTTACATGCTTTCCTTTTTGGAGAAAGTTACTCATGGTGTTCTTATTTATCAAAATAAACTTGGATACATTAAAGTTAAAAATTAACCCATAAATCCCAGTTTCTTAACCACCAAAAAAACCTTATTTTCATCTAAAGTGCTTGTCTGGTAGAAGTAGAGGTGCCCATTCAGAGGTTAAGGCTAAAAGAATTTATGCTGCCTTCTAGGCTCATTACCTTGGAAATGAAGGTTCCTTTGCCAGTTTATAAATATGTTCACCTGCTAGTGTCACATGGCATTTCTGCCCACATTCTATTGGCCAGAAATAGACATATGACTTCCCAGTGCAGCTGAGAATGTCAGTGAAAAGTTGGAATATTTGATGAGTATCATCATCATTGGTAAAACTACCTCATTTATTCAACAATATTCTATTTCTTTATTAAAAAGTCACATCCCCAACTTCTAGATGAAATATTTTAATAGACTCCAGAAAAAAATAACACATTATCTTGAAAGGAACATTCACAATAATTACAGAAAATTTCTTGTCAGGATCCAGGCTAGCAAAATGGCAATGTGCTAGAGGAAAAACAAAAACCAACTCTCAACCAAAAATTCAATGCTGATAGACTTGGATTATGTAACAATGAATAGAGTGAATCCAGGGTGACTACTAAAACATTTCATCAGGATTATAAATAAGTCAATAGGATATATAAAATGCATTGTCAAAGACATGTTCAGAGGAGAGAAAGATGGCTGCAGACAGGATGGCAGTGTGAAAGAGAGTGTGAGAGCGAAAGGGGAGTGCATAGACATGTGGTGTGTGTGTGTGTGTGTGTGTGTGTGTGTGTGTGTGTGTGTGTGAATGAGGGACAATTATATTCTGTGGGATTGTTGGGGACCGGTGGACCAGGCTCCCCTAGCTGGGCAGCCTCTACTACCGCTAAAATCTCTCCCGGGATGGCCGGCTCTGCTGCAGAGACTGCACCATCTTGAGGGGGAGAACCGCTGTGACTGGGACCCCACCCTCACCTCTACACAGGGAGACCTGAGACACCACTTGGGACCCGACAGCCACACTGGCCAGGGACCAGCTGCCATAACTGCGAACCCACAAACACCAAGACTCAGACCCTCCAGCAATGGGAATCCTAAAAAGTTTGTCCAGTGGGAGACAAAATGGTAGCCAAATAGAGGACAGGTCTGGTGCCTTCTCAAGGAGCAGATGGAAGAAACAACTGAATCAAATAACATCCACACAGACTTGGTGAAGTAAACACAGCTGGAGAGACAATCCAAAGACAGAAAGGTCAGAGCTAGCTAGGAAACTGGTGGGATTGGGGATCTGGGCTGGAGGGAGAAACGCTGGCAGCCTGGACTGTGCTGAACCAACTCCACGTCCCTTAGGGACAAGGGTAGTGCTCGACTATGGAAGGGTATTCACAGGGCCGCTGGCAGTGGGGGACTCTAGACCTAAGCCCACAGCTGTGGGAGGCTGTGCCCAGGAAGACAGCCTGAAGTTCTGCACTGGCCACGCAGTGCTGGGGTAGAGATACGCACAGTGGCGCCTTTGCTCTGTCTTTATATTTTCCTTGCTTTTACTCGCCAAACCCAGTGCATAGGATCTTTCAATTACAAACACTCACCATGGCTGCAATGCAGGGGAAGGTGGTTTTGTGGGAGGTGGGGAGCAAAATAGGGAGAGATGATCAGGAAGCCAGCTCTGGGACAGTCCGTCCCTCCAACCCTGAACAGACATTTTCCTCCTGAAGGTCAGGCCCCTCCTAGCAGCACAGCCACACCCAGCCTTGAGCTTAGCAGAGAAACCAGGATTCGAAATACCCCCAGGGAGCCCACCTAAAGGCAGCGTTAGAAATAGACGCTTGTGTAAATACGACTGAAAGCAGGCAGACAAACAAAGCAGGCAGAGTGGTCCCTCCTGGCTGACACCAAGGCTGTGGTGTCTGACACAAAGGAACTGTGCCTCTCTGGGAGCTTTAACACAGTGCTGACTCTCTAGCAGGAAGCTGAGACATGGCAGACAGGACAGTGAAGAGGGGTGTTAGACCAGCCCCCATGGGACATTAAATACTCAGCAGAAGCCAATGAACTTCACTATTTCACTTGTTTTTAAGAAACTTTTACTTAAGAAACTAAATATTTTCTTTATTTTATTTTTATTATTTTAAATTACTATCTTATCTAATAAAATAGTAATATGCAAATTGACCATCACTCCAACACACAAGATGGCTGCCCCCATGTGGACACAAGATGGCTGCCACAAGATGGCCAGCAGGGGTGGGCAGTTGGGAGGGACCAGGCCTGCAAGGGAGGGCAGTTGGGGGCGATCAAGCCTGCAGGGGAGGGCAGTTAGGGGTGACCAGGCCTGCAGGAGAGGGCAGTTAGGGGTGACCAGGCCAGCAGAGGAGGGAAGTTAAGGGTGACCAGGCCTGCAGGGGAGTGCAGTTAGGGGCAGACAGGCTGGCAGGGGAGCAGTTAGGCAGCAGTCAGGCTGGCAGGTGAGTGGTTAGGGGGTGATCAGGATGGCAGGCAGAAACGGTTAGGGGCAATCAGGAAGGCAGGAAGGTGAGCAGTTGAGAGCCAGCAGTCCTGGATTGTGAGAGGGATGTCCGACTGCCTGTTTAGTTGGCAGTCGGACATCCCTCGAGGGGTCCCAGATTGGAGAGGGTGCAAGCTTGGCTGAGGGACACACACACCTGTGCACAAATTTCGTGCACCAGGCCTCTAGTTATTATTATAACCTTTTGGTTGTTGTTGTTGTTTTTTGTTTTTTGGATTAGTGTTCTACAGTCTATATTTATTTTATTTTATTTTTTTTTTTTACCATTACTTTACTCTATCTCATTTTTTTATTTTAGGGCAACCATTTCTTCCTAACTTCACCCTTTTTTATCCTGTCTCCGGTTTCTGCTTTAGTTTTTCTCTCTCCTTTCTTTTTAGTCCTTGCTAAAAATTGATCTTCTTTATCTGCTTTTCTGACACATTACTATTACAGCAGTCTCTATGGGCTTATTCATATATCTAATCCCCCCTCCCTAAGTTCATGCACCCTTCTCTTTTCTCTTTCTTTGCTAGCCAATTTTTTTCCTGTTGTTGTTCCTTGTTTGATAGTTTGTTGGTTTGTTTTATTGTTTTTGTTACTGTTTTTATTTTTTTATTTTTATGCTTTTGTTCTTCCTCTCCTCACTTGTTCTCTTCTCCTACTAATAGCTTAATTAGTTTCACTCACCAAACTCAGGCCTATCTGCTACCTACTCTTTTCTCCTTTTTCAAAAATAGATGAATATATAGATAGATTAAAGAAAAGGGGAACATTTTTTATATATAAATTTTATCCTATATAATAAAAGCCTAGGTGGTGCTGCACTACGCCTTCGCACAATGTCGTCACAAGATGGCCGCTGTGAGGTTGTCACAAGATGACCACCACAAGATGGCTGCCGCAAGATGGCCACCACAAGATGGCCGGCAGGGGAAGGCAGTTGTAGATGATCAGGCTGGCAGGGGAGGGCAGTTGGGGGTGAACAGGAAACAGGGGAGGGCAGTTGGGGGCAACTGGGCCAGCAGGGGAGGTCAGTTAGTGGCAACCAGGCCAACAGGGGTTGGTAGTTGGGGGAGAGTGGGCCGACAGGGGAGCGGTTAGGTGTCAATCAGGCAGTTGAGGGCAAACAGGCCGGCATGGGTGGCAGTAGGGGGCAAGAAGGCTGGCAGGAGGGAAGCTGGGTGTGAGGAGGCTGGCAGGCAGAGTGGTTAGGGGTGATTAGGCAGGCAGGCAGGTGAACGGTTAGGAGCCAGAGGTCCCAGATTGTGAGAGGGATGTCCGACTGCCGGTTTAGGCCCAATCTGACAGGGATTGGGCCTAAACCAGCACTCGGACATCCCCCAAGGGGTCCCAGATTGGAGAGGGTGCAGGCCAGGGTGAGGGACACCCCCGTGCACGAATTTCATGCACTGGGCCACTAGTATATATATTTTTTCTCTTGTTTTCTTTCTCCTCCTTTGTTTCTTAATTTTTTTTTTCTCTGACTTTTTTTTTCCTTTTCTCAATATCATTTTTGTGCTCTTTTCTCTCCCCTAATTATCTTTTCTCTAGTGGTCACCTTAATTTGGTGGTATCGGTGTCGTGAATACATTTGTGTTTTGTTCCTTCTGTGTCATGTTTTATTGAGTTGCATTTTGTGGCTTTTGGTCAATGTGCTGGAGATTGAGCCACATAACCAGACGCTCTGAGAGGAGTGAAAATGGGGAGACAAAGAAACAGCCCCTACATGAAAGTAAACGAGGTATCACCAGAAAAGAAGGTAAAAGAAATGGCGGCAAACAATTTGTCATAGAAAGAATTCAGAGCAATGGTCATAAGGATGTTGAAAAGGATGGAAGACTAATTCAACAACATGTGAAAGAACCAAGAAGAAATGAAGAATGACATAGGTGCAATAAAGACTCAATAGAAAGCATCAACAATAGATTAGAAGAAACTGAGGACCACATCAGTGATCTAGAAGACAAGGTAGGAAAAACACCCAAGCAGAGAAGCATCTAGAAAAAAAAAAAAAAAAAAACTTAAAAAACAGGAGGAGAGCCTAAGGGAGCTTTGGGAAAACACAAAACGAAACAACATCCACATAATAGGTGTGCCAGAAGGAGAAAAAAATGAGCAAAGAATAGAAAATCTGATTAAAGAAATAATGACAAAAAACTTCCCTGAGTTTGGGAAGAAAAGTCCAAGAAGCTCACAGAGTCCCAAACAAGATGAATCCAAAAAGACCAACACCAAGATACATCATAATTAAATTGGCAAACACCAATGACAAAGTAAGAATCTTAAAGGCTGCCATAATTAAATTGTCAAACACCAATGACAAAGTAATAATCTTAAAGGCTTCCTCATCTCATAACAAGAGATGAGGAAAGGCAACTTCATAATACTAAAGGGAGCAATTCAACAAGAGGAAATAACTCTGGTAAACATATATGCATCCAATGCAGGAACACCCAAATACATAAAAAATAAAACAAAACCACAAATCTTAAAGGCTGCCAAAAAAATGAAGAAACAAAGAAGGAGAAAGAAAATAAGAGAAAATATATACAGAAAGTTACCTACAAGGGGTCTCCCATTAGACTATCAACAGATTTCTCAACTAAAACACATCAGGCCAGAAGGGAATGGAATGAAATATACAAAGTGATGCAAAGCAAGGGACTAAATCCAATAATACTATACCCAGCAATGCTATGATTCAAAATTGAAGGTGTAATCAGGAGCTTCACAGACAAAAATGGGCTAAGGGAGTTTATTACCACCAAACCAGCAAAGCAAGAAATGCTAAAGGAACTGCTGCAAAAAGAAGAAATAGGAAGGTAAGAAGGAACACAGGCATAAGAAATAAAAATGGCAATAAACAAGTACCCATCCTATCTAATAAAAGGGTAATATGCAAATTAACAATCATTCTGCGACAAAATGGCGGCGCCCATGGCCACAAGATGGCAGCGCCCAGTTCTCTTAGCCCCGAGCCCCGGCGGAGTCCCCAAGTCTGCCCAGCAGCAGCAGTCCAGGGTGTCTAGCTGGGAGGTGCCCGCCCCACACACAGCAATCCCGGCCCAGTGGTGGCAGTCTGGGGTGTCCGGCTGGTCGCCCCCAAGCCGCGTGTGATTGGGGGCGAAGCGGGCCACGGGGCTTGGGGCCGGCAGCACAGTGCACCCCCAATGCGCGATCTTCAGGCCAGGGAAGGCACACACCGGGCTATCCACAGCCAGGCTGAGATGGCAGCCTGAGCAGGTGTCTCAGCCTGGCTGGGCTGAGGCAGCAGCCTTGGGCTGGGGTCTCAGCCTGGCCAGGGCCCAAAACCCTCCAGCAGTGGCAGCCTGGGGTCTCAACCATTGAGTCACACCAGCCAGGCAGATATGGAGGAATCTTAAATGTTTCTTTTTTTTATAATATATATTTTATAGATTTTTTACAGAGAGGAAGGGAAAGGGATAGAGAGCTAGAAACATCTATGAGAAAGAAACATCAATCAACTGCCTCCTGCAAACTCCCGACTGGGTATGTGCCCCCAACCAAGGTACATGCCCTTGACCAGAATTGTACCTAGGACCCTTGATTCTGCAGGCCAATGCTCCATCCACTGAGCCAAACCAGTTAGGACTGTCCAATATGCTAAAGAAAAAACCCTATCTAATAAAGAGGGAATATGCAAGGGAGGGCATTTGGGGGTGACCGGGGTGTCAGGGGAGGGCAGTTAGGCATCAATCGGGCTGGCAGGGGAGTGGTTAGGGGGTGATCAGGCTGGCAGGCAGAGCAGTTAGGAGCAATCAGGAAGGCAGGCAGGCGAGTATTTGAGAACCAGCAGTCCTAAATTGTGAAAGGGATGGATCGGGCCTAAACAGGGTCCCAGATTGGAGAGGGTGCAGGTTGGGCTGAGAGACACTCTCCCCCCCCCCCCATGCACGAATTTCATGCACCGGGCCTCTAGTAAATAATAACCTTAAATGTAAATGGGTTAAATGCTTCAATCAAAAGATATAGGGTAGCTGAATGGATAAGAAAACATGACCCATATATCTGCTGTCTACAAGAGACCCACCTCAGAACACAGGATCCACACAGAATGAAAGTGAAGGGATGAAAAAAAAATTTTTCAGGCAAATGGAAATGAAAAAAAAAAGCTGGGGTAGCAATACTTATATCTGACAAATTAGACCTTAAAGTGAAGGCCATAACAAGAGATGAGGAAGGCAACTTCATAATACTAAAGGGAGCAATTCAACAAGAGGAAATAACTCTGGTAAATATATATGCATCCAATGCAGGAACACCCAAATACATAAAAAATAAAACAAAACCACAAACTTCTGGAAGATATCAACAGAGAGATTGACAGCAATACAGTTAGAGTAGGGGAGTTTACTACCCCATTGACACCACTGAAAAAATCCTCTAAACAAAAAAATCAGCAAAATAACATCAATCCTACATGACTCACTAAATCAGATGGAAATAATTGACATCTTCAGAACATTTCACCCCAAAGCTACACAATATACATTCTTCTCTAGTGCACACAGGACATTTTCAAAGATAGACCACATATTGGGACACAGGCAAAGTCTCTTCAAATTCAAGAAGATAGAAATCACATCAAGCATCTTCTCAGACCACAATGGCATAAAACTAGAAATCCACTACAATAAAAACAATGAAAAAAATCAAACACTTGGAGGCTAAATAGCATGCTATTAAACAATGATTGTGTAACCAAAGAGATCAAAGAAGAAATTTAAAAAAAAAAACATCCTGGCAACAAACGACAATGAAAACACAACAATTCAAAATCTATGTGACACAGTGAAAGGAGTCTTGAGAGGGAAGTTCATACCTCTACAGGCCTACGTCAAAAAACAAGAAAAAATGGTAACAAACTATTTAACCCTATAATTCAAAGAATTAGAAATAGAACAACAAGAAAAGCCCAGAGTAAGCAGAAGGAAGGAAATAATAAAGATCAGAAATAAACAATATAAAGACAAAAACATACAAAAGATCAATAAAACTAAGAGCTTGTTCTTTTAAAGGATAAACAAGATTGAAGAACCTCTAGTCAGGCTCACCAAGAAACAATGAGAGAGGACCCTTATAAACAAAATCAGAAATGAAAGAGGTAAAGTAACAACTGACCCCACAGAAATACAAACGATTATGAAAAATATGAACAACTCTATTCCAACAAACTGAACAACCTAGACAAAATGGACATATTCCTAGAAAAGTAAAAGCTTCCAAAACTCAATCAGGAAGAATAAAAAAAATCTTAATAGGCTGATAACTACCAAAGAAATTGAAGCAGTAATCAAAAGTCTTCCAGCAAACAAAAGCCCTGGTCCAGATGGTTTTACAGAAGAATTCTACAAAGCATTCAAAGAATAACTAAACTAAAATCTATCCTCCTCAGACCTTCCAAAAAAATTCAAGAGGAAGGCACACTTCCAAGCTCTTTCTATGAAGCCAGCAATACCCCAATTCCAAAACCAGATAAAGATACCACAAAGAAATAGAACTACAGGCCAATATACTTGTTGTGCATAGATGCTAAAATTCTCAACAAAATTCTAGCAAATCAGATCCAACATTACATTAAAAAGATCATACACCATGACAAGTGGTATTTATTCCAGGGGTGCAAGGATGGTACAATATACGCAAATCAATAAATGTGACACATCACATAAACAAATTGAGAGACAAAAATCACACAATCATATAAATCGATGCAGAAAAAGCATTTAACAAAATCCAACACCCTTTCTTGATAAAAACTCTCAGCAAAGTGGGAATAGAGGGATCACACCTCAACATAATAAAAGCCTTATATGAGAAACCTACAGCCAAGATCATACTCAATGGGCAAAAACTACATTCATTTCCCCCAAGAACAGGAACAAGTCAGGGATGCCCACTCTCACCACTCTGTTCAACATAGTACTGGAAGTGCTAGCTGTAGCGATCAGAGAAGAAGAAGAAATAAAAGGCATCCAAATTGGAAAAGAAGTAAAACTGTCCTTATTTTCAGATGAAATGATACTATACATAGAAAACCCAAAATACTCCATCAAAAAATGATAGACTTATAAATGAATTCAGCAATGTAGCAGGATACAAAATCAACACCCAGAAATCTATGGCTTTTTAATCACCAACAATGAACTCACAGAAAGATAAGCTAAAAAAAAAAAAAATCCCATTTACCATTGCATCAAAAAAATTAAGATACCTAGGAATAAGCGTATCTAAGGAGATAAAAGACCTATACTCAGAAAACTATAGGGCATTAAAAAAAGAGATAGAGGAAGACATAAACAAATAGAAGAACATACTGTGTTCATCGATTGGTAGAATCAACATCATTAAAATGTCCATACTACCCAAAGCAATCTATAGATTTAATGCAATCCCATTAAAATGCCAATAGCATATTTCACAAACCTAGAACAAACTCTCCAAAAACTCATATGGAATAAAAAAAGACCCAGAATAGCCACAGAAATCCTGAGAAAGAAGAACAAAGTTGAAGGGATCACAATACCAGATATCAAGCTATATTACAAAGCCATGGTTCTTAAACTGCCTGGTACTGGCACAAGAACAGACATATAGACCAATGGAATAGGACAGAGAACCCAGAAATAGACCCAAGCCATTATTCTCAATTAATATTTGACAAAGGAGGCAAGAGCATACAATGGAATCAAGACAGTCTCTTCAATAAATATTGCTGAGAAAATTGTTCAGATACATGAAAAAAATAAACAAATAAATAAATAAAACTCGATCACCAACTTACACCACACAAAAACAAACTCAAAATGGTTAAAGGATTTAATGTAAGACAGGAAACCATGAAAATCTTAGAAGACTCCATAGGCATAAAAATATCAGACATATGTCATAGCAATATCTTTACTAATACAGCTCCTAGGGCAATGGAAACTAAGAGAAAATAAACAAATGGGACTACATAAAAATAAAAAGCTTCTGCACAGCAAAAGAAAACATGAACAAAACAACAAGAAAGCCCACTGTATGGGAGAACATATTTCCCAATGCTATTTCAGATAAGGGTTTAATCTCCAAAATTTACAGGGAACTCATACAATTTAACAAAAGGAAGATAAACAATCCAATCAATAAATCGCAAAGGACCTAAGTAGACACTTTATTATTATTATTATTTTAATCTTTATGGTTCAGATTATTACAGCTGTTCCTCTTTTTCCCCCCATACTCCCAGTTCCCACCCCACCCCATGACCTTACCCCCCACCCACTGTCCTCGTCTATAGGTGTAGGATTTTTGTCCGATCTCTTCCCACACCCCCCACACCCACTTCCTTCCAAGAATTGTCAGTCCACTTTCTTTCCATGCCCCTGATTCTATTAAATTCACTAGTTTATTCTGTTTATCAGAGTTTTTATTCATTTGATTTTTAGATTCACTTGATAGATATGTATTTGTTGTCACTTCATTGTTCATAATTTCTTATCTTTACCTTTTTCTTCTTCCTCTTCTTAAAGAATACCCTTCAGCATTTCATATAATACTGGTTTGGTGGTGATGAACTCATTAAGCTTTTTCTTGTCTGTGAAGCTCTTTAACTGACCTTCAATTCTAAATGATAGTTTTGCTGGGTAGAGCAATCTTGGTTGTAGGTTCTTGCTATTCATCACTTTGAATATTTCTTGCCACTCTCTTCTGGCCTGCATAGTTTCTGTTGAGAAATTAGCTGACAGTCGTATGGGTACTCCCTTGCAGGTAACTAACTGTTTTTCTCTTGCTGCTTTTAATATTCTCTCTTTGTCTTTTGCCCTTGGCAGTTTAATTATGATGTGTCTCAGTGTGGTCCTCTTTGGGTTCCTCTTGTTTGGGACTCTCTGTGCTTCCTGGACTTGTAAGTCTATTTATTTTACCAGATAGGGAAGTTTTTTTGGTATTATTTCTTCAAATAGGTTTTCAATACCTTGCTCTTTCTCTTCTTTTGGCACCCTTATAATGTGAATGTTGGTATACTTGAAGTTGTCCCAGAGGCTCCTTACACTATCTTAATATTTTTTGGATTCTTTTCTCTTTTTGCAATTCTGGTTGGGTGTTTTTTGCTTCCTCATATTTCAAATTGTTGATTTGATTTTCAGAATCCTCTACTCTAACATTGAATCCCTATATATTATTCTTTATTTAAATCAGTGTATGCTTAATTTCTGACTGGTCCTTCTCCATTTTTTTTGGAAGTTTCTAGAAGATTCTTGAGTAACCTTATAACTGTAGTTTTGAACTCTATATCCAGTAGTTTGCTTTCTTCCATTTCTTTCATTCGTGACATGTTTCTTTGTCTCCACATTTTGGCTGCTTCCCTGTGTTGATAGAGTGGCTTTGTGTGCTAGGTGTCCTATAGGGCCCAGTGGCTCAGCCTCTCTAATTACCTGAGGTGGGCACTCTTGATGCACCCCTTTGTGGGCTGTGTGCACAGGCTGGTTGTAGTTAAGCCTTGATTGCTGTTGGTATCACTGGGATGAATTGACCTCCAGGCCAATTGACTGTGAGGACCAGCTGTGTCTACAATGGAAGGACTGCTGTGCAGGAGACATCCTTATGGGGCATTACTTGCTTCAATAAGGCTTTGGTGCTTACTGAGTCTGCCCCTTGAGTGTGTCGCTTATGGATGTGAAGAGTTATAATCTGGTATGGTCTCACACTGACCACTGGGTACACTGGCTCTTGGATCTCCAAGGAGGTGCAAAGTCAGCCACTGCCTGAGGCCACCCAGCAGGAGCTACAGAGAGATCTGAAGATTCCTCCTCTTTGTATGGGGTTTGGAAGTGTCCAGATGAGGCCCAGGTGTGAAGTAAGACAGGCTGCTTCTGCCGGGCCTTGGGCCTTTTTTTGGAATCTTTAGGGCTCTCTTACCCAGCTGCAGTTTGACAGGTTTTAGGCTGTAAAAGGACAGGCCATTCATATGCAAAAGCCTCTGCACACAGCTTGGGTGGGGTTGTAAATTGGGTGGGACGGGGTCTCACGGAATCACCAGGGTGGAGCAAAGAGCAATGGCTGCCAGTCAGCCTTGAACCAGAGAGGTCCCTGCGTCTCTGTGTCCGGTGCCCCTGCACAGGAACAATGATCACTTTGAGCACCTCTGAGAGAAAGCCACCCTTGCATTCCAGTCTGATACCAGGCAGTCCAGTTTCTCCCCGTATGAGTCTGGGTCCCCAGGGTCTCATCCGGAACTGGAGTTCAGAGCAATCGGGATCTTGTATCTCCCTCCCGATTGAGAAAACAACAACAGTGCACCAGGTTGCCAGCCCATTCCATGTGCGCCTCTGCACTTCTGCACCTCCTACCCATCTCAATGTGTTTTTTTCTTTCCTTCTAGTTGTAGAACTTCCACTCAGCCAGCTTTCCCGTGGTTCTGGATGATAGTTATTTTGTCTTTTAGTTGTAGTTTTGATGTGGTTGTGAGAGGCAGCATGTAAAGATGTTTACCTATGCCGCCATTTTGGTTTTCTCCCTAAGTAGACACTTTTTGAAAGAGTACTTACAGAAGGCAGAGAGACATATGAAAACATGCTCAAAGTCATTAATCATCCAAGATATGCAAATCAAAACAACAATGAGGTATCATCTCACACCTGTCAGACTGGCTATCATCAACAAATCAACAAAGGACAAGTGCTGGCGAGGATGTGGGGGGGTGTTTAGAGATCAATCAAAGGATGTGTATGCATGCATATTAGCATGACCAATGGGCACAGACACTGGGGTGGTGGGGGCTTGCCCTCGGGGGTGGGAGTGGCTGGGGGGTGTTAAAAGTGGGAAAAAGGAGACATGTAATACTTTAAACAAAGACATGTTCAATTAAACACAGAGAAGGAAAAGAAAAGAGAAAATAAAGAACAAATTGAAAAAATATAAAACAGTAGGCAAGCTTGTTAGATTATATTTCAAACTAATTAACACTCACTTTATATTTTCCAGGAGTGAGCCTGCTGCATGCTGGCAGCCAGGGGAAGCAAAGCCTATTCTTGCATGAATCTTTGTACATTGGGCTTGTAATACTCCAATAAGTAACACATATAATCATAACATTGAAAATGCACTTTATTGGGTTTCAGTTTTCAGGACCAATTACCAGACAAAATACAGATAACTTGATTATGATAATAATAATGAAATCCAGTTTGTAATAGTAGGAATGGAAAAGTAGCATAGAGTCTGAGAAGAGGTGGGTATACTAGTGAGGAGGGCAGAGTGAAAGGAAATAAAAGTATAGTGAAGAGTTAGAAAATGCTTTCCAATATGATGATCAGAAAGAAGGTCTAAGTGTATTGTTTAAAATTTTATAGGTCACTACACTCATAACTAAGAAACATTGGAATGAGAAGAAAGTGGTAAAATTGGCCACATTTCTTATTTTTCATAGTAAGATAAAAGATGATATATCGAGAATGACAAGTATTAGCATATCATCACAAGTAACCACTAAAGAACCTAAAACTCAAACACTCAAAGGAGATGCTGTAACCAAAAACACAGGTTTGGCTCAATGTCCCAAACTCATAAGACAGGTGCTGGTGCGAAAGGAAAGAAGTTTATTCAGATGTCAGGACTTCCATCTCAAACACCATCTCATATTCCTGTTCAAGCCTGGGGTTCTCATAGGGATATGGAGGGGAGGGCTTTTTTTCCAATCCAATTATCTTTCTAGCTTTTGGCATGCTGGGTCCTACCATTTCATCTTTCTAGCTTTTGGCCTCTCTTGCCCTACCCATTCTACTTTTTGGCATGTTGGGGCACTGTCTTTTGGGCTTTTGGCTTGCTGGAGTTCTATCCACTCATCTTGCTAGTTTTTGGTGTGCTCGGTGTAATAACCTCCATGAGCGCCATCTTGGCCAATGGAGGAAACTCCCCAGCACTCTCTGACTGGGTATCAGGACTCTGTCAGGAAGTGTGGTGATGCTGCAGCCTTCAGGTTGTCTCTCGATGTTGGACACAGTGACTGTACATCCAGGGAAGCTTGTTGGAGCCCATGGGGCACCCCTGGATCCTGGTACTCGCATCCTCTGCCCAGTGTCTGGGTCCTCTGCACAATCCCCAAGCAGCCCAGCCTTCCAAAGGGGCCAGCCAGGCTCACGCTCTGACTGACAGCTGTCTAGGTAGCAATGCCTCTGGGGAGTGGGCCTCTGGGTGATGGGTTTTAATTGTGTGGGCCAGTTTCCAAAGGATGGCTCGCAGTTCTAAATTTTTCCTTAGTTGCCTACTTTATAAAAATGGCTCTGAGCTTTTAAAGTATTTGTTCCTTTATCAATTATCATAATATGAAGTGTTATCAGTAGAAGGTACTACAAAGGTATTACAGGAGGAAAGGGTTTGATTCCTAGTGGCAGAGTATTTACCTGTTATCAGCAGGCTTCTGCAGGACCCACAGCTTCCCAAGGGCCTGGTTCCTGCAGTAGGTACAGCTTCTCCAGCACAGGGTCCCTGAGGTATGTGGCAGCCAGGACCATGTAAAGGCTAGCATCCTTCCTCAGGTGGTTTATAGAGGATTGCCTCCAATGAGGAAAGCTTTCTTGGAACACTGGAATGTGGATTTCTAGCAGGTTCAGATAGACACCTATCATTTATGACTCAACCCCCAACCTTTACACTACAAATTCAGCACACTATAGGTTCTCATTGGACATTTGTGGGATGAAATATATAGTGAGGGTTAAAATAGGTATTGGTGTATTGGGTGGTCCCAGTGTATACCTGTTGTCCTAGCATACTTATTAGTAGCAATTATTAGTAGCAGTTCTTCACTTCAAAATGTATCCCATTTGAGCATTTTATCATAGATTTTCTCTAATTTTACTCTTTGGTGGCAGTATAAAGTATTTCTCTCTCTCTCTCTCTCTCTCTCTCTCTCTCTCTATATATATATATATATATATATATATATATATACACACACACACACACACACACACACACACTAGAAGCCCAGTGCATGAAATTTGTGCACAGGGTGGGGGGTGGGGCCCCTCAGCCTGGCCTGCACCCTCTCCAATCCGGGAGTGATCAGGCCTAAACTGGCAGTCAGGGACCGCTGGCTCCTCTCACAATCTGGGACCGCTGGCTCCTAACTGCTCGACTGCCTGCCTGCCTGCCGGCCTGATCACCCCTAACTGCCTTCCCCTGATGGCCTGATCGCCCCTAACTGCCTCTGCCTTGGCCCCTGCCACTGTGGCTTTGTCCAGAAGATGTTTGGTATAATTAGCATATTACCCTGTTATTAGTGTGTGTGTGTGTGTGTGTGTGTGTGTGTGTGTGTGTATACCATATATATGAAAAAAATATATATAAATATATATCCTATATAATAAAGATGTAATATGCAAATGGTCATTATGTCATGAAGTGTAACAACCAACCACATAATGACCAGATCATGGATCATCAGGAGGATGGGGCAGCGAGCTACAAGTGGGAGGTGGAGAGCTACAGGAAGGGGCAGGGCAGCAAGCTGTGGGGGCGGGGAGGGGGGAGCTACAGGAGGGCGGGACAGTGGGCAGAGAGCTACTGGAGGGCAGCAGCAAGCTACTGGTGAGCTACTGGCGCACGGAATCGTGCACAGGGCTACTAGTATTTATATTTATATAAATACTTTATATTTTATATATATAATGCTTGGATAGGAAATGGTACATAGAGCTATGGGATTAAAGATAGGGCATGGTTGTGGTAGATAGTGGTTATGTATTAGGTAGCAGGTTTGAAACAATGAATAATTAGGTAGAAGTCAAGATAAATAATAAAGAAAACATGTAATGAGGAATTCAGAGGGTGGCCAGGTGATTCTCTTTGCTCATAAACAAGTCCACTTAATAGGCAGTATCAGTAGAAAGGATTTGGGAAGCAATGCTATGTGGTCTGGTTTAATGAGCACTGTCCAACTACAGTTGCTGAAAATCTCTTCCACACCTGACCATCAGGATCGAATAATGCTCATAAAATAGTTATATCACCTATTGAATAAATGTGGTTGAATCTCCACAGTCAACCTTTATGACCTGCTCCAATTTATTTCAGTCAGAATGAGTTGCCTCCTCTCTTATTCATATGCTCATCTGAATTTTTGAAGACAGATCAAGGTGGCAAAGATTGTAGACATTTGATTAGTTGTTTTGTGTTATTATTTTCTATGGAGATTTGGTGAGGAACTTTATTGCAGGTCATGGGAAAACCTTCTGAGACCAATTATCCTCAAAGGCCAACTTAAATCAGTATTATCTGGGCAGATGAATAAAAATATTTGTGAAGTTGGGACCCTCAAACCCACTGATGACTTCAGTTGCCAGTTTCCCTCTGCTGATGACGACAAATCCTATTTGACAACATCCTGAGGCAGGGTGTCCAGTTTTTTCGTGTGTGTGTGTGTGTGTGTGTGTGTGTGTGTGCGCGCGCGCACGCGCGCGCGCTTGTTTTTGTTTTTTTAAGCAGAAATAAAATTTAATTGTTGCATCTACTGACATAATCTACTTTATTTTTCCCTTTTAATTAATGATTTTTTTTATTATTTTACCTCCTGAATGATGAGAAAGCAATTTAAAGTATAAACAAAAGCTATTGATCCTTTTAGTGTTTGTCTTTAGGAGCTGAACACACTGACTGGTAGACCAGTAGGGACTGAAAACCAGAAAGGCTGCTTACCCAGCCCATTACTTCCACTTATTTGCTTTCAGGCTGGGCAGTGGACTGGACCCAGTGGACAGGGGGCTGGAAGGCCTGCTGGCTGAGCGAGGGCTGAAGAAATGCTGTTGTCAGGTACAAAAAGAGGCCCAGAGGGAACCAGGAATATTCCACCTACAGGAAACAAGAAGTAGCTGCCAGAGGGGACAAGGTGGTACCTCTTCACCTCTTGGATATGTCCACCTTTACCTTAAATCGGAGGATCCCCCTTCCTGGTGCCCCACAACCAGCTTGGGAGTGGGCAGACCCATTCCCAGTGGGCCATTCAGAAAATGAGGATATTAATTTTACTTCCAAAGAATTGCTGGCTGTAGTAGAACACTGGATAAATAAGTTCTCTTGTAATAAGTTTTCCAAATGGGTTTGCTGGTGGGAAGGCATGAGCATGCCTCGTGGACCTAACTGCATTAAACAGCTCTGTCCAGTGGGTAGGGGCTCTTCACACCTCCACAGGGCTGCCTTGGGGGGAACAAACCAGTACCAGAAGCTACCCGGGGCATAGATGCTGACTTAGTATAAGAACTTTCATACTGACTTCCGTGATGGGAGGAGATAGCCCATCACAGCAGGTGAGCCAAGACCGAATGAGCACCTGGCCAGAATTTGAGAACAGAATTACCAGGACTGGATTGCTGACCTCTACAGTCCCTTTTATCCCTAGAATATGAAGTGACACCAGCTAACAGAGATGGCTGCATTTACTTAAGAGCCAAGCTAATCAATGCAGTGTTTTGGCTCAGGATTATTAGGCTCATGGTATCATTCTATAGGCTCAGCTGCATTTCATACCATTGGCCTTGACACCTTTGTTTTTCTGGGATGATCTGCCTACTCCTCACGAGCTAAAGAGCCCTTAGAAGCTGTGTGCTCCTGCACAGTTTGCAAAGTGATCAGGTGTACTAGTAAGATTCTATATTGTGGGGAGGTGTCAGGAAACAGGAAAAGACCTCTAATATGAATTATTTGTGGAGGAAGTGGCTGCTACCTGCCTCTACCTCAGTGCATGAGTACAGCACAAACAGGGGCTTTATCGGTGGGCTGGGGAGACTGACAGCCCAGCATGCAGCCTGTGAGGGCTCGGGCAGCTGCCAGGAGACAAGGGCAGGGGACCAGCCTCAGTGGGCTCTGCGGCTTGGTTGTCCCTTCTCAGTTCTTACAGGCAAGTGAGCAGGAGGGGTCAGCACCTCACACCCTGGTGGGTGACCTCATAAGTTCCCACAGACTCCTGAGCCTTTTCGTCATAGTCAGTCCAGTCCTTCTCCTGCAGATTAATGTCACTGAAGATTGTCCTCGATTCTACACGCTCAGCAGCAAAACCAGCCTGAGGCTGGAAATCAACTGGTTCAAGGCCCCGGCACTCAAACTCTACTGTTACCTTGAACTTCTCATTGTCTTCAGCATTGTCAGATTTGATGGTGCC
Organism: Cnephaeus nilssonii; assembly: GCF_951640355.1. NCBI lineage: Eukaryota > Metazoa > Chordata > Mammalia > Chiroptera > Vespertilionidae > Cnephaeus > Cnephaeus nilssonii. The sequence continues at coordinate 68,012,347 of NC_137086.1, read as the reverse complement.
GCTCAAAATCTGTGGAGTTTTCCCTGGTGCACAGCTTGCACCTCTGGACCCTGGAGGCGCTGCCACGGCCTCCTTCGGTGCCTCACTGTCCATCAGCCAAACGTATTGCCACTTCTCTGAAATCTCACCACAGTTGCCACATCTCATCTCCAGGTACCACCGGAAGTCCTCCCCCACAGGCGGAGGTTAATGGCCTTCTCCGTGTGGCTTTGAGCTGCAGCGTGATTGTCCTCACAGCGGCCGGCTCAGCACGGCGCTGGCTGTGGTCGCTGCTTTCCAGCCCATCGCAAACAGTGTGTGGGCGCCTGGCAGGGTGTCCAGTTGTGTGGAATGATGCAGAGCACAAATTCACCTACTTAGCACTGTTGTTCCTACCTCAAATGCTCAAAAGGGAAGGACTGCTCTTTTTTACATAAAAAGATATTGAATTCAATTATGGAAAATGATTGAACATTCTGGTGGCAGCATGCATTGTCCCTGCTCAGGGATGCCTCATGTACCGAGTGTCAGCCTCAAGAGCTTGGGAGGAACAAACTCAAAGTTCACTCTTCTGCACTGTTGCCCTGTAGGGGCCAACCTGACATAGGAGGCCGATTTTAGATATCGGGCATTGTCTGCATAGAGGCCAGGGAATGTTGCATTCATCATTTCAAACGTATGGCTGGCTCTCAATATTTAAATAAACTTGCATTAAAAACTCGGCTTGGTATTTTATAGACACAGACAGGCAGTGGTGACTTCCGCCCAGGTAATAATGAGAGCAGAGGAATAATGAGAGCAGGCTCAGTAATTGTGCATCTTAGAAAATATTTATCCTGATAAGTTTATCACTTGGAGAATAAATGATATAAAATGGATTATGCCTCAAATATACATTTTGGAAGGAACCTCCATGGATTTTTCCTTAACGTATTCAAAACATTTTATAAAATGGTTTAAGATTATAAGTTCAGAAGTCCCTGCCTCCCCCAAAAAATGACAGAAAGCAAAACTTTACTAACACAAATAAGAGCTCTGAACAGCATTTGAATTCCCATCACACCACACCTGGTAAGAATCAGCCTCGCACAGCATCATCCATCATGCCAGGCTGTCAGTTTTGACATCCTTTAAGTCTACGTTGTGTGCTTAATGACTACATGACAGAAAATGTAAACAGACACCACACATACAGGTATGTGGTACATATATGTATGTGTATATTTGAATTTGAATATGTGGTATAAAGAAGCACCAAAAGAATTATGGCACACAAATAGCCCATGAAAACATACACATGCAGACATGCATGCATGCCCCTAACAACAACTAAAACAAAAAACAAGCAATTTCTTACAGAAGAACACAAAGCCCATTTTAAGTAATTACCCAATGCAAAAAATAAGGTCAAGAAATAGATATCAATGTGTGCTCATCGATCGATAGATAGATAGATTATAGCCTTATTAGACACTCCTTCACCCTTCATTATGACACTTCAAATTGTAACTTACTAATAGGGATTCAGGAGTAGCTGGTGAGCCCAGCACAAGTCCTGTATTAATAATTCATCAGGCACACACACACACACACACACACACACACACACGGAAGAAGTACTTGAATATTTGAAAGCTCATGTGCGTTTTGTCTTCAAACAGCAATGCAACAACTCAGATTTCAATTTTATTATTAGCAGATTGTTTGCTTTTAATTGATTATAGGAGCGTTTTTATTATTTCAATAGCTTATTTAGCATATTTGTAGTACACTAGGAGTTTTGAGTTTAGCAATTGTTCTCATATTCCAGGCATCATTTGATGTTTGCAAATGGTCTATTTTGGGGGATTAGCAATAACATCTGTAATTGTAAAAATCTCCAAGCCTCTCCCCCACGCTGCAGCACCGCCTCCCTTCACTCAGGGGTACAGATGTAAGGACACATGGAATGCTAAACATATAATGACAAACATGGAAATGAAGATTTTAAAACTCCAAATTGTGTAATTCTCTTTCATTAAAAGGCACAAAATTAGTTTTGCTGCTAATACATTGTTAAGAAACCCAAAATATAAGATAAATAAAATGACTATTTTCCTTTATTTGTGTATTAATTTTCTCATTTTTAACTTAGTAAATTTTCAAGTGCCACGGTTTGTGTAAAACTGAATCATAGCATAAAATATAGTTCTCAAATATCTTAAAATATTCTCATAATGTCACATTCATCTAATAGTAAAATTGTGTCAATTTAAGAAACACTGAAAACGCAAAAGGAAAATTATGCACACACATATTCACATACCCTCACACATTTCTACATGTATGCACACACATTCACACACCCTCACACATTTCTACATGTATGCACACACACATTCACACACTCTCACGCATTTCTACATGTATGCACACATTTTTTCTCTTTATTTTTGGAAGTTGCCAGGATGTTGGCGGTGGCCTCTGCTGTATTCATGCTCCAGCTCCAAGGGCTTGTCTCCGTGGCTGCTAGGGGCCCAGCTGACCACACTCGCCCTCCAGCTGAGTGTAAGCCTGTCAGGGCTGCACAGGCACGCAGGACACAACAAAGAGCCTTCCTCCTCCCCAGCTCCTCGTTTCAAGGAGTATTGATAGGTAGACATAAATGAAAATATTCTCTCAATGTCTCTTCATTTTTAAAATGATTAAGGCAATCGTAGATAAAAGTGGTAAATAAAACGTGGATCTTTAGAAGAGGTATATTAATTTGCATGTTATTTTTGTTGTATTTGTTGTAATATTTAATATCTAGAAAGATGATTATGTGTGTTAGGGATGTAACATTATGAAGAAAACCTAACATACAGTTTGCTCTCAAATGGTTAATATTTTTTGTTCCCCTGAAAGTATTATTTAATTTTGCTTTTCCAGCAAATATAGGAATAGCCTTTGGTTAGGTAACTATGTGAAACTAAATACTTCCACATGCGGGCCGTCCTGCTGCCAATGCCCGCACTGATGCCCAGTACAGCTTCTCACTGTGGGATCTTCCACTCCCCCCGACTCGCTCTAACCATGGCCCCTGCCGGAGAGCACGCCTTCCCCCAAAGGACATCTTTTCATTTTCATCCCAAACAACAGAATGCGTTACACATTACGTATTCACGGGGAAACGTCACCGAAGGAGGGAGCGCAGCCCTCTGGCCCTCGGAGCTGTTCTTTCCAAGGTTCTCAGCAATTACTGCTTTCAGAGCTGCGTGTCCACTGCGCTTCAGATGCCAAAACACGGCTCCCGCAGTATTACTGGAGGGCTACCCCAGATTGATGAAAAGGTTCCGTGTTCACGTCCAGTAAATAGGTACCTAATTAACGGCGTGGGCAGGCCAGAGCGCAGGTATTGCCTTTGTACAAACACCCATTGTACCTTTGCCACTGGCTGCGAGCCTCGGCTGACGGGGGCCTGAAGGCGCCGAGAAGCCGCTCAGCTGGTGGCTGGACTGGGCTGGACTGGGCTGGACCGGGCTGGACTGGGCTGGACTGGGCTGGTGAGGAACACTCCGCAGCCTTTCCTGGCCTCCCCGCCAGCTGTCACCAGCTGTGGGTGCTGAAAAGATGCTGTCACTTCATCCAAAGGGATTTACTTGGTCGGCGGGAAAATTTAAATACAAAGCATGCAGTTCAAAAGCTGGTAAAAGGCTTGTGAGCGTACAAGAGCACGTGTGTTTGCCACAGTAATGCATGCTTAGGACATGTCAGTCCCAGAGCCAGGATGGCTGCCAGGGGCCCGGTGGCAGATGAAGGCCAGGCCTTTGCCCCTCCAGTTATTACCTTCCAGCTATTCAACCACCCTCGCCAGCCTGCTGTCACGGCCGTTCGAAAGGAAGGAAAGGAAAAGAGACCCACCCCCCCCCCCCTCCCGCTGCAGCGGGGCTGGCGCCTTCCGTGTTCTCCTTGGCCACAGCCACAGCCACCGGGAGACGCAGGGACCGTGGGGGCGGAGGGAGCGGGCCAAAGCATGCCGCCGTGTTACATCCCCCGACTCGGGTGGCCTTCGGAATGACAGGGGCGGTGCCGCAATGTGCACAGCAGGAGGCTTGGAAGGCGGTGGTGTGGAGGCAGCCCCGCTGCATGATGGGAAAGGTGAACTCTCTGCGGTTCTTGCTGGAGGGGAGGAGGCTACCTGATGGGCTAAAGCAAACACCACCACCAAAGGCCATTTTATTTAAAGCCAAAGGAAAGCAGAGACTTCACCCGTGAGCGTCCACCATTAACAACGCACGTTTCCTTGTCCAGATTGGGAAGGGAGCCACACCCAGGCCACCTGCAGCACGTGGCTGGGCAGGGTCTGCCCTCCAGTGGACGCGCTCACGGCCCATGACCATCCCGTTAGGCCAGGGGGCTAGACGAGGAAGACGACGCAGAGGCGAGCGCTTTAGGCTGGATCTTGGCATGACGGCCGAGGGTGCTCTTACCTGAGGTGGAGCTTCTGTGCTTAAGCCTGGTTCGACCTCAAGACGTGTGGCCAAAGACTTGTTCCGGCTCCAAGGTGCAGAGAAGGCCCTGCAGCAGCGGCTCAGTGACGGGATATGGAACGCGGGAGAGGCCTCCCAGATGGCGAGAAAATGCCCGCCCCAAAGATAGCACACTGAGCAAAGCACAGGATCCAGGTGAAATGGCTTTGTGCGGGTTTAGGAGGAACTGGTCAGGAGAGAAGCTTGGAGCATTTGCAGGAAGGAGCGAGCTGCTAAGGAGTGCAGCACAAGTCAGAGAGTCTGCCTTTAGATGTCACTGCAGCCTCACGGCAGCGTTTCCCAAATTCCGGGAAGGGCTGGATCCTTTGAGCCCAGCCCATAGCCACTCCGGCGGTGCCAGGAGTGCAGTGTGCACCCTCCAGATCCCCCCACAGAGGCTCTCGGGCAGTGGGCCCCGCGGAGCTGCCCAGGGAAGACTCGCCTAGGCCTTTATGCCAGCTCCGAGGTGCCTTCCGCAGTCACCCTCACTGCGCAGACAGCCCCCAGCCAGACTGCAGCACAGCAAATGCGAGTGAGACTCACCTGCCGTGACTGCAGGGGCGAGCGGGGATAGGGGCCGGCATGTGCCCCAGAGTGTCCAACCTCCCTTTCTCTGATTGCTGCATTCCAATACAGCCATGCCAAACGGATAGTTCCTATTTGGGAATATGGCTTTGTTTTGTTTCTGCCTTTATGCCAGATTAGATGGAAATATTATAAATATTACCAAATGGGTAATATTTCTTAAGTTGACAACAGTTTCTTAGGAAAAAAAAAAAAAAAAACAGACCAAAATAAATGTGACCACCTCATCTAGGCCCCGTTTGCTCATATAAAGTCGGCATTTCTCCCTGCGAAACGTGGCTTTGGGGCTTGAATTGCTTTTCCACGGGGAGGCAAGGCAAGAGCTTGTAAGTGAAGAGCATTGTATCCAAGAAAGTCCAATTAACTATTAGACCAAAAACTAACTCTGATAGCTGGCATCCCATCTAAAATCTGAGTAAAACAGACAAATCAAATACCCAGCAAAAGCATTACCAAATGCTGCACAGGCATCTGCCTATACATTTCTAATCAGTATTCATTTCCTGTCCTTAAAATAAACAGAAAACAGATTTCTCAGCTTTCCCTAAAATCAATCTTTTGCAGTATCTGTCAGTTTCTCTCTCCCAATTAGTATTCTACATCCATTTATTTTTGTTGTAAGTTAATTTTTTTAACATACCTTGGCACGCGTGTTTCATTCAATGCTTGTAAATGAAGTGACAGACTAACACTGTGCTCCTTGAGGCCATCAAACCTGTAACTTTGTTAACGAACTGAGATGAATTAGAGATACCTTATTAATTATTGCCTGCCTGGTAGGTAAAGCTTTGGCTTTTCACCTCACTGGCCCAGAGAACAAGATTGCCTTTGGCCATGTCCAAGGGGCTCATTAAGAAATCTCTGGGGATTGGGAAGGAATTGTTAGTGAAAAGCAGTGGTCAGTGCCCCTTCGAGAGCCAGCAGGGGGAGAAAGCCCTCATCGCTGAGGCCTAACGAGGCGGTGTGTACTACACCTGTGATCAGACTGGCCTGGAGGTGCCTGGAGACCACTGTGCTCTCTTTGTGATTTGGGAAGTTATCTGAAAATGCTGAACCCAATCCATAATTGATGTGTGCACGCAATTATAATCCTCCAGATAGCTGCAAACTGTTGCCATTGCAAGCCTCAAGGAGTGATAAACTTTAACATACAGGGCATGAGCCAAGATATTTGATATAATAAAAGAGAAAACTATTGGCAGCAGGAAGGGAATTGAATCTGTCTCTTTTTCTTAATGAGTGTAATTATATACAGCTTCTTGACAGCTAGTGCACTAAAGCATAGGCAATATTGTAAAGAATAGATTTTGTCATTTGTATTGTACATATTTCTATATGTGCATCGTTTCTGTAGTGCACAGAGTTGAAAGGTCGCTTCTGAGTGAAGTCGGCTATGAGACATGGGCTTTCATTGGAAACAGACATGTGCTCCTGCCAGTTTGGGAGGATGGGGATGGGGAATTCTGGCAATGGACTCACAATGACTAGCTACTTTATTCAGTCACTCATTGTATTAAAGATGTTTGTTAAACTTTCAAAATGGCAGGTCCCTCCAGATGGTTCTGTAATGAGGCTGCGAAGTCAATGGGTTGATGTGTTGGGTGCTCCAGTGTGGTCAGTCAACACAGTTATTGATTGCTCACTGTGGGCCGAGTGCTAGGCTGGGCCAACCTGCTGTACAGCATGAACTGGTATTGGATGTCAATGAAAAGGAAGCTCTGAAATGTCAATGCTGCACTAGCTGGGACTGTCACTCTGCTGATTATCTGTCCAAACACAACAGACCGAAGACCTGGAAAAGCAGCTGCGGCCCCCAGTGCACACCGCTGTGTATCTACACCTTCCTGAAGGCAAGGACTCCAGCACTTCTTTCTCAAGGTCAGCGAAGTCTAAACGTCTGAAGGGCGATGGTGCTCAGAAACACGGTGTCTGGCTTCAGGGCGGGCCTGCCAGAGTTTCGGGTTTATTCAGCCCAGATTGGGTTTGGTTCTTGATTTTCAAACATTTCTTGTCATTGCAATAGGAGAAAAAGACAGCATTCCTATAGATTACAAAAAATAAGAACTCAACATTTTCTCATTATTAAAGCATATTCCTAAATATTTGCGGATTTGGTTACATTACAATGTTATGTATTTATCTTGGAAGTTGAGTTTTGAGTTAAAAATGAAAACAAAACCCTTAAATTTAAATTAGTAAGAGATCTAAAACTATTCTACCAGCTAATAAGTGTTAATATAATTTTTATTTTTTACTTAAATATTGCTTATAATTTGCTTAGAAAAAAGTATACAAAGTTTGAAGGAATAAGATAATCAGTCTGACAAGTTTGATAAAATAATAAAAATATTTAATAGGAGATTTGGAAGTATAAAAATATTTAAGATAAGACCTGATCCACACAAAACTAAAATATGAAATACATATTGTCGAGTTAGTTTCTGGTTAACAGACAATTCATTTAAAAATGAACCTCTTGCAGCTTTTTAGAAATTTGCGTGCACCACTGATTTTCGTGTTCTGATTTTTTAAATGATGTCCCATAGGAGCCTTTTTAAGTATTTTATTTCTAATTGTCCCCTCCCCATGAAATATTAGCAAAAGTACCTTATATATCTGGTGATGCGCTGCGGCCTTTGAAGGGCCTAAACCATGATAATACCTGAGATTCTCGCCCCCTCCCCCGCCTTCCAACCCCCCAAATTAATTCCACCCTCTTGGGGGCGTTATTGCCTCTGTTGAGAATAGATGAGCTACGCTTATTCTTATTTCCAGACAGCATATGCATATGATTTCTGTAATAATCTCATCTCTTCTTCCTCTTATCAAGACATCACTGCTGAGCGATAAGCAGGGAACTTCTCTAACTGTCTTTGAAGATGTGAGAAGGGCGCGGCAGGCCAGGTGAGAGAAAGCCGCCGCCCTCCTTTGCACGCGCTCCTGCTCGCGGCTCCGGCGCAGCCCCCACGCTCCCCGGAGGCTGCGTGCGCCCGCGGGGGGCCCACGCGTGGCATCGCAGCGCGGGCAGCGCCCTCAGTCCAGCCGCAGCGCCGCCCCCGCCCAGCCGCGCGGTCCCTGCGGGGCGCCGAGCAGGTGAGGTGCGGTGCGAGCGCTTTTGATGTTGCCAGCTCCCATTTGCCACCCAACTTTTTTCCCTTCCAAAACCTCTCAGCGACTTCAAAGGCCTCCTTGCTTCTTGCCTTAATCCAGTGCACTGAGACCTCTGGTTCAAAGAACTTTCCTTAAACCCCTTCTTAAACTTTTTTCTTTCCTCTCCACAAAGTAGCAATTACAGCTGGGCCGCGCGGCGATCGGGCTCCGGCGATCGCTCCTGCTATTAATTAATCTCACAAAGGGGCTCATTTCCTGGCGAGCAATTGACGAGAGACCCAGGGAACAGAAAAGCCTTTCAAAGGCTCCAGCCCGCGGAGGGCGAGGTATCAGAGGAGCCGCCCGCCGCAGCGGAGGTGGAGGCTCACCTGATACCCCGGCCCCTCGGCGACCGAATGATTTCTGTTACTCGGAGCTCTTGACTGATTTTTACCGGCAAAGACGCGCCAACCAGGCCGGCAGCACAGACCAGCCACACTTGGGAGAGATTTGCAGCAGCCGCTCTCCCGTGGCAGCCTAGCAAAAGCATTTTGAGCCTCCACTTCACTTTCAACAGAAAGTGTTCGCTTCCCTCACACAGAGAAGCCCTTGGAACGGGAGGAGATGAAGAGGCCAGAAAGAAGCATAACAGACAAGAGATTAAAGCTTTCTATTCAGCATCTCTTTCGTATTCAAATTGCGCTAGCAGCGCTGTGAAAGTTAGAAGCAGCTTGTTCAGGAGAGCCTCTAAGTGTGCGCCTGGATTCCATGGGAATCGGCAAGAAGCCCCTGCCTGGGGAATGAAAGAAAGATAAGATGTCCCGTATGAAACAACTCCACAGTGGCTCAATTACTTCAGCAAACCATCAAGGCAAGCTTTGAAGATTTGAGAAAACACTGTTAAAATTTAACAAAATAGCGCATGTTGCAGATTTTGTGCCAGTAAGTGTTTGGGTGCTTCTGTGAATTGCTCAACCTAACCTACATGAATAATGTTTACTTCTTTGGTTTGGGGGTAGAAGGGACCCATGCATTTTGATGGTACCATTTAGAGAAAAGGAAGGCCCTCTATCCAAAAAAAAAAAAAAAAAAAGAGAGAGAGAGAGAAGAAGGAAAGAAAGAAAAAAAAATTACTCTGAATCACTTGGAGTCAGAGCTTCAAAAAACCCAAACCAGGTGTCTTTGATTAGAAGAAAACAGGCTTGTGAATAAGAGGTCCCTCACTGCATTTTTGCTTCCATTGGTGGTTGTGTTGTAACACAGCTTTAATGCACACAATGAAACCAAATGTCAGCAAAAGTCTTTACAGGGGAAAAGACTTTTTACATGCCTACATTTGTAAGGTTGGAAGTACTTTTGTGAAACTAAAACAATCTGTGCATGGAACAAGATAAAGCAGTCTTCAATATTGTTCAGGGAGAAAGCTAAACTGTTGTGGCCTCCAAAATTCTTTTTTAACATTTTTTATTCATTTTTAGAGAGAAAGTAACAGGGAGAGGGAGAGAGAAACACGGGCTGCCTCCTGCATGACCCCTACCTGGGATCGAGCCCAGGACCTTTCCATGCACAGGACAACACACAACCAATCGAACCACACCCCCAGGGCCCTCTAGAATTCTCTAAATCCAAGTCATACTGAGCATGGCATTCTTCTCATCCAATGTGGGGTATAGGTGGATTCCTTAAGCAGAACACGTTATGTCTTCAAAAAGTCCCTCTTCTTTTCGTTAGAATCGACAGTTGCCTAAATTGATAGTCAACCTCACTGGGATCTTATCTGTCTTATGATAGTGAATCAACTTTGCGCCTCTATGATTTTATTTTGTTTTCTTTTCTTGGTGGCTTCTTTTCTATGTGACTATATTAACTGTTCTTCCTGTATTCAATCAGAAATGCAACAAAATTTCAGTTCGTGAAAGATTAAGAATCTTCAGAAAGCATTCTCAAGAACTTAACCAATGAATAATACACCCCTTTCTTAAAGTTTTGTCTGGAAAAATAGTAAAAATAAGCTTGACCCCTGAACTCCATATGCAGTTCAAAAAGATTAACACAGAAATTCCATTTTTTTATCAAAGGGTGTTTGTTTTTTAAGTGAATTAAAATTGTCTCATAGCAACTATCAAATGCTTTCCATTTGGTTAGGGCAGGGATTCTGACTCTGGTCACGTGCAACAAATCTTGTGCAATTAGAGTCAGAACTGAATCTGTCAGTGTAGCTAGGGACACTTTCAAGCTTTAGCTTTGCACTATTGGAATTCATTTTTAAAAATCTTACCCAAATGGATAAGTATTGTACCCAGGGTCTATTAAAGCTGTCTACATGTAGTTTGTTTGTTTTTTAATATATATATATATATATATATATATATATATATATATTAATATATCTTATTTATCCATTGCAGTTCCATTCGATATTATTGTGTATTAGTTTCAGATGTGGAATAAAGTGGTTAGACAATCATGTACTTTACAGAGTGGCCCCCCGATGATACAAAGACCCACCTGGCCCCACACATAGTTATTATGATATTATTGACTGTATTTCCTACACTGTAATTTACATCTCTCTGTCTATTCCGTAACTACCAATTTGTACTTCCTAATGCCTTCACCTTTTTCACCCAGCCCTCTAACCCCATCTGCTCTGACAACATTTACTTTTATGTCTTTAACTAAAAATATTTAAAAAGCCTTCCACAAAAGCGCAAATTGATCACCAACTGTTAAAAAATAAAGGAAGCACATTTAATTTAAAAAGGAAAACAGTAGCTTTCTGATAAAGATACCCTTGAGTAATTGGAAACCTTGGAAACCAGGAAGTCCCTCTGGCCCATGACCCCAGCCGAGTCCCACAGTGTCAGTCACGGAGCGGGAGCAGGTGGCGGTCTGCAGGTGGCGGGGCACACAGGTCTACTGTGCTCCTCTCAGGGCTTGTTACTCTGCGGTCAAAGCATCCATTCACTGCCGCGATTGAGTGTTTCCGCGGCAGAAAGATTAGCCTTCCCGAGTGCGAGCCACCTCTGGAGCGGGCTCCCAGGGCAGATGCAACAGGTGCAGGGGCAGCTTCCAGAAACACTCAGGACCTTGACTTAGTGAGTCTGTGTTCTGCACAGAGGCCAGTCTGCAATGCCCTGGAAGGGTGTGTTGGGGTTTATATAGGGAGGTGGAGTAAGAGAAAAGAAAACTCCAAAAACAGAGACAGAGGTAGAAGAAGGGCACAGTGATCCATGAAGAGAGGGCAGAAGTGGCAGGAGGTCCAGGGTGTTTTTCTCTGCATTTATATCTCTTAGCTTAGACTTGGTCCCTCTCCAGCTCAGGCATCCACGTCATTTCCTTCGACAGAACCCAGCTCAGCATTAACCAATGTCTGCAGGGAGGCATAGAGGATCGGTCAAAAAATTCTACGCAGTGCTCAATAGAGAACACAGTGACAGTTGAAAAAATACTTTTGGATAATTATATTTTATCTGAAAAATGTCTTGGAAAAAATTGGATGCTGAGTGTTTATTTTTATACAGTCATCATGTGTTTGTAAACCCAGTGAATTTTAAATGTGAATCCTTTCTTGCAATTTTAATACACTAACAACCAAGGGGCATTATTGTGAATACATGTGGTGAGTGTATTCACAACAGTAGAGCATAGTGTTACATCCCATTTGCCAGACTTCATCACCAATATTAAACGCTGTGTGATGAAATCTTCGGCAATACTCGCTGTCCAACACAGAGGGGATGGACTGAAGAAAGCTGGCGGTAACCCAGTGCAGCAGTAGTTACAGAAAATAATCATCAAGAAGTAGCTGGAGGTGATAGGGCAATATATTTCCCTCTGGGAGACCACGCTGTAATTAGATTGTACAATGCATGAAGGAGTTTGTGGGACCTTGTGTGCAACCATAACATAAAGCCAGGCTGCACTGGTATCATAGGCCCGCCTTTTGTCATGCATCTCCAGAAGCCCAGGCAGAATGTGCGTGACATGTCCCAGGTGCAGCAGCACTGACCTGATTCTGCGAAATTCTCCCTTTTCATTTCTTGCTTTTCCTCCATTTCTGTCTTTGTCCCTGTCTCCATGTCCATCTCACTCTTTCTCTGTCTTTCTCTCTTTGTCTGTCTCTCTTTTACACACACACACACACACACACACACACAACTATATGAGGATAGAAACTATGCAGGTCAGGGATTTTGTCCATAACATTATTTTAATTTTTATGTGAATAGACTTAAATGTTCCCAAATCTGTTCACATATTATTAATATAAACAAAAGAGCTGTGCTATGTTATATTTAAACCTGTAGGGCATTTCCCCACAAATATGGAAAGATTTAGATTTGTGAGGCCTTTATCCTATTATGGAATAGGTTATATCCTGAGTTCATTTTAAAGGAAATAAAGAACGTCATTGTTTATGAGATCTCTTTTAAGAACTGAATTGATACTAGGCTCTGACCATTGAATCTTTAGAGTACCAAGTGCCTATATTTTTTTCAAAGAAAGATTATATGTTTAAGTCAATATAAAATTCAGTAAAAATCCCAATTATTCTTAGGTTAGCATAAATACATTACAAATAAGAAAGTAAACATTAAAAGGAAGACTGTAGTAGAAAAATTTTCCTTAAGCCAAAATAATTAAATTTTATTCATTTTTTAAGTAAGCAGCTATTACAGCCATGAACTGCACAAAACTCTTCTTTGTAGGCATTAAAGCAATCCCCATGCTTCTGAGTGGAAAGTAGAGAAAAAGAATTCTAGGACATTCTAATGGAGACCACTGGGTCTTCTCATCACAGGGTTGCAATCACATTCATTGTTAGGAAGTCTTAATTGTTCAAAGGCAAGATCATAATATTCAAGTTTATTAAAACAAGAATCATCTAAAAGATTCCTAGTTTCTGTAGGACTTACAAAATGGGTTTCCACAATAGATTCTATGGCAAGTGTTTGCAGTTTTTATGTCTAATTAGTGATGAATCTCTAATTCAGTTTGCATCCTTATAAGCTTGGAGGAAAGTCACATTTTATTGTGAGGTCTTGCTGAAAAGTCTCTAAAACACATCAGTGTGTCCCTGAAAAAGAAGGGATATGTGTCCCTTCTACTGTTAACCTGAGTACAATGCTGGAAGTAACTTTTTTATTGGAATACAGTCATGATGTAAAGACGCCCAGGAAAGTAAACTCAAACCTCAGCCAGCATTTGCCATCACAGGTACTAGAAGCCTTGCCCCACCACCGCTCCCTCTGGAATGCGAGTGAGATTGTGTGGGTGTGGGCAGAGGGCTCATCCCACGCAGTTTCCCGCAGCCGAGAAGAAAGCCTGGGTGTAGCATTGGGTGCATACAAACGGAAGCGCACACCACACAGGGAGGTTTGTCTGTTTCGGTTAATGTGGTGAGGCTAACCTGTTATATTTTACCTTCTTTCCAGGGGGCTCCACTAGCCAGCATGGTTTAATAATATCTTCAAGAAGATATGGATTTAGGAAATGCTAACAGGGATATCTCAATCATTCCTTATGCCCTCCTCCGGCTATGGAAGCCCATCACGGCTAAAACAGTCTCCTTGCCAAGGATACAATCCGAAAGAGTGCACACCGAGGTTTTAATGTGGACAACGCCGGAACGCCATTTCAATTCTCACTGCTCTCTTCCTTAGAGGAAGCTCCCAAACAAGCGATGTTTGAAGTCATGTAAACGGGGCCCACTGCATTTTCCACCCCTACATAGGATGGCTCCTTGACAGCAACTTCCTGAAGCGCTAGCTCACCTAGAATATATTGGCGAATCAGGCTCCACAGTGAGATTTGCCGTGGGCGGGTTTCTTGTCTACCCAAGCAAATATGTTCAGAAATCTGACTTTATATTAAAGTGGGAGTATAACTGAGGTTAGAACTCTCTACCAACATGTCCTTATATGAGAATAAAATTTAGTACACAGATATCCCAATGAGTGCGGTGGCCTCTTTTATTTACAGTAGAATTGTGATTCTGTAGGGGTAACAAAAGAAACTATTAAACAAATTTTTCTTTAATTTTTTTACAGTGGCCTTATGTTGACTAAAATTTAATTAGATCACTTAGAAAAATAAAAAAAATTAATAATTTAGAATTGAAAATGATAAACTTCCAAAGCATTTCTTCCCACAGGAAGAGATTGCCCAAGGAACTTATGTGATACTAGTATGTATGCATAGCCCATGGGCACAGGCAGCAGTGTTGTAGGACTGGAGGTGGTGGGTGCAGGGTGGAAGGGTCAAAGAGGGAGGAAGGGGGACATCTGTGATACTTTGAACAATAAATATAAATTTTAAAAAGGAAGCAAAAAAAACTGCTTCAAATCATCTTTACCTTTTTGAGTGTTATCACAGTGCAGACACAGCTTTTCAGACATAGTCTATATAAAAGAGAACTTAGAGTAATCAGAATTATTTAGGTCAAATTAGCAACACAAAAATCCCCTATGTTTTAATTTGGTTTCTATGTCAAATTTGTTTTTTTGAATATTATAAAGTTTTCATAACCAACAAATTTTGTCATATCTTTTAAATTTTGCAAACTGTTGAAGACATTTTAATTAACATTTTTATAACAATATCCTTGTTAAGTATAAAAACTTCACGTTAGCCCAGCCGGTGCGGGTCATGGTTGAGCGTCAACCTATGAACCAGGAGGTCACAGTTCAATTCCCAGTCAGGGCACATGCCCGGGTTGCTGGTTCAATCCCCAGTGTGGGGTGTGCAGGAGGCAGCTGATCAATGATTCTCTCTTCCTCTCCCTTCATCTCTGAAATCAACAAAAATATCTTTAAAAAAAAGAAAAGGAAAAAAAGAAGTTAACTCCTTTAAAAAAAACAAAACAAACAAAAAACTTCATGTTTTATAAGTAATATAAACAAACTATGAAATGGAAAAATTTTCAAGTCACATTTTTTATGTAATTACAACCATCATTTTAAAGTGTTTGCAAAAGAAAACTGGGGGAAAAGCAAATGCTAAGTTATTCAATAAATTAGTAACAAATTTCACTCTGGAAACCTTTATTTTCTGTGTTCCTTTAAGCAACTAACAAAAGGCACTATGTCCCCACACAGACATCTGAGCACTCAGCTGTGTGCTGTAAGTTCACACCGTAGGGTGGGATAGTTCGGAGGCTTTTACTTTTTAACTTATTGCCCCTCAATTCTCTCCACTTCTGCAATATTTTCCACCGATGTGTGGAGTCCTCAAGCCCTCTTCTGATGTTATTTATAAGTCATATGTGGGTTGAAAGGTTACTCCAGTTCCAGAATAGGGATTGGCACTAAATCAGATTCAGTTTAATAATGGTTCTATAATTGTGTTTGTTGGTTAAAGGATACCAAAGAGGCTCTGCTTTATGACAACTTTACAGCCTTTAAAGCTACTATAAATTTAGAGTATAATCTATATATTTAAAAGGCTAAGTGACCGACCGTACGTCCATCTGACCGACTGTCCAACCGACTGACTGGCCGGTACATATGACTTGTGCATGCACGATACACGCATGTGCTTCGATCTGTCATTCAGGAATGACATGTCATAAATTAAAATTGAAAGTAGGTGCAATCATCATGCTACTGAGAAATCTTAATACTATCTGGGGTCTTTGTAATGGCACTAGATTTATTATCAAAAGATTGCGACCTAACATAATTGAAGCTGAAGTATTAACAGGATCTGTGGAAGGAGAGGTTGTTCTGATTCCAAGAATTGATTTGTCCCTATCTGACACTGGCCTCCCATTTAAATTAATTCGAAGACAGTTTCCCGTGATGCCAGCATTTGCGATGACTATTAACCAATCACAAGGACAAACTCTAGACAGAGTAGGAATATTCCTACCTGAACCCGTTTTCACATGTGGTCAGTTATACATTGCTTTCTCTGAAGTTCAAAGAACGTGTGATGTTCAAGTTAAAGTTGTAAATACTTCATCACAAGGGAAATTAGTCAAGCACTCTGAAAGTGTTTTTACTCTTAATATGGTATACAGGGAGATATTAGAATAAGTTTAATCAATTTATCAGCCATTGTTTTATCAATGTTGTTTTTATATCATGTTTTTGTTGTTTTTATATCATATCTTTGTTGTTGTCATATCATGGTATTGTTTATTTATTAATCAATTTATACATTATTTTCATATGTATTTTACTAATTTTCTTTCATGTCTCACACTTCTATTATAGAGAAAGGGTGAATAGTGATATTAAAATATTTATTCTAATTAATTTCTTTCAATGTGCATAAATCCATGCACCAGGCCACTAGTTTCAATATAAATTCATACAAGTTTCTTAACATGACAAAACATGGCATTTGTTTTCTGGCCATTCAGTTATTTGTTTCTGGAGAAAATACTTACTGACTTAAACATTTGGAAGTGTGCAGTAAGCTCTGATGCTTGTTCATGATGTGGATATTTATCAGACGTGCTAGCTTGATGAGGGGGAATGAGAAGAAGGAAAAGTATAGCTGCGAGGAGAGAAACAGGGAAAGAGCAATCGAATGGGAAGAACTGATGAACCTCAGGAACAAGCGTAGTTTGGCACTGACACAGAGATGGGTCCTATTCATTGGAAGGATTGCCTTCCTCGTTTATGCTTGTCCCTCAGGCTTGTAATTCAGGAACCACATCATGGTTCAGGCTGGAGGCCATCCCAGCCCCTGAGCAGCCAGATGCCGGCTTGTGGAGGGAAAGGGCTCCAGGTACAGATGCCTCTCAACTCTACTTTTCCCAAGAGGGAGTGTGGCTTCTTATTCCTGAAGGATGAGGAGCCCAGTTTTTAATGCTTGTTTTAAAAATCTGTAAGATATATTTATCTATAAAGTTAGAACACTTCTTTTGCAGTATTTGTCAGTCTTGTGATTTGTAGTTTACTCAAAATTTCTAATTTACTCGATGAGTCATAGCCTGCTGACAAATGGGAGAAGCTTAATTGGTCTGCAGCATGAAGATGAGCATAAATGAGGAGTCTGTTGGTCACAAAAGACACCGGGGAAGACTTAGCCAAACCCTGGGCTGAGGACAGAGACAGGGCTGAACACACAAGGGGGAGAATTCAAAGGAACCAGTTATTATGAAGTTAAAACTAAGCAAAGTGCATCAAACCTTATTTTTGCTTTAAGTTGTGTATTTCAAATAAATATATTGGTTGATTGGACTGATTCCCCACCACTTCCTATTGCAACCAATGTTTAGTTCAACAAATTGAAACAAAACATTTTGTTTACTAAAGTTGGAGCTTTATTAGACTTTTTGACAATTTTGTGAGGTCTGTTTTCCTTTTCAAATACCTTAACTTTGTTCTAATTTAACAATGAATCATCTCATCTTTGACTGATAAAGAACTTGGCTTTGTAAAAGAACTACTGACACATTTGAAAGACCAATAAATTAATGCTTCAAGAAAGCAAAAAGCCAATTTTAAGAATGCTCTTTCTCGGTCGGAAAAAGATGGCGACCGGCAGGAAGGTAGGGAGAGAGAGAGTGTGAGTGAGGAACCCATAGAGGTGAGTGTAGAGGTGTGTGGTGTGTGTGTGTGTGTATGAGATAGGGTCAGTTAGATTCTGCAGGTCTTCCAAGGGGCTCCCGAACAGGGCAGCCCTAGACGGCGGAGCCCCGCGCACAAAGCGGACACTTCTCGGCGGCTGGTGCGGACGCAGAGACCACGCCATCTTGGGAAACAGAGCTGCCCGAGACTCGGATCCTGGCTTCTGACACAAACCAGGAGCCTGCAGCCACTGGGGACAGAGAACTGCTATCACAGCTTCAGACAAACAAACAAGAATCCAGACTTCCCAGCAGATTTCCGTGAGTCAAAGAGCCTACCCCCCTCCTCGCAGGCGCTGATAGCCCCATAGTAACTGATAGACCCGCCCCTCCCCCAAGCTGCTGAGCGCCCACAGGCGTGCGGAAAGCGCCATAGTAACTGATAGACGCGCCCCTTGCCCAAGCTGCTCACAGGCGCGCGCACAGACAGTGTCATAGTAACTGATAGACCCGCCCCTGGCCCAAGCTGCCTAGCTTTGCGCAGGGACGCGCTCCCTCTTAGGGAACTTGGCGCGCGCTCGCGCACTGGACAGAAGCAGCTCCCCATCGGGGAAATCTGTCAGTGCGCACAGAAGGCTCCCCTTCGGGGAATTTGGGGGAATTTGGCTCGCGGGGCACAGCTCCCCCTTCGGAGATTCTTAAAAGCGTGCATAGAGGGGCTTCCCTTTGGGGAATTTGGCGCGCAGGACGGACTCCGCCCCCCTTCTGGGACTTTGGGAGAGTGCACTGAGCCGGCTCACCTTCAGGTTTCTAAGAATGTGCGCTCTAGCCGGTTTGGCTCAGTAGAGAGAGCACACACAGGACGCAGCCCCACTTCAGGGAATTTGGCACACCGGACACAGCTGCCTGGGATCCCTGACTCACAGCGCATTCACACTAAGAGCCAGCGACCCCAATTGTTGGTGCGTGCACACACAGGGACCCTGATTCTCAACGAGAAACCGCACAAGGCAACAGAGACTTTGACACTCGAGTCTTGGTGCAGACACAGGGAAACTCTGACTCCTGGCACATGCTAAGGATCTCATTCTCGGCACATACCAACAGTGTGGTGCAGACAGGGCCCCTGATTCTAAATGTGCACACGAGACCACACGGAACACTGGGGACACTGACCCTGGGCAAGTCTGGTTCCCGCCAACCAAAGGCAGCCACACATCCTAGTGTCAGAGCACTTCAGTGAAACTAGGGTGGAGCGAAGTCCCCACAGCACACGACCCAGGTCCACGCAAACGGAAGCTTGAGCTTTCTGGTAATAGCCAGAATGGGGAAACGAAATAACTCACAGAGGAAAGAAAATGTGGAGTCGTCAAGAAAGGAAATTAGTGAAAATGAAGCTTGCAACATGACCGAAAAGGAGTTCAGAGTAATGGTCATGGAATTTATACATCGGATGGATGAGAAAATCAACAACTTATGCAAGAATCAGGAAGAAATGAAAAGTGATATAGCTACAATCAAAAACACCATGGAAAGTTTCAACAGTAGATTACAAGAAGCAGAGGACCGAATTAGTGAGTTAGAAGATCAGGTACAGAAACAAGCTCAAGCTGAACAGCAATTGGAGAAAAAAATTAAAAAGCAGGAGGAAAGCCTAAGGGAGCTTCGGGACAACATGAAACGAAGTAACATGCGTATAATAGGGCTGCCAGAAGGACAAGAAGAGCAGCAGGGATTAGAAAATCTATTTGAAGAAATAATGACAGAAAACTTCCCGGATATGGGAAAGATAAAAGTTACGCAAGTAAAGAGAGTCCCAAGCAGGATCAACCCCAAAAGACCCACACCAAGACATGTCATAATTTCAATGGCAAATATAAATGATAAAGAGAGAATCCTAAAGGCGGCAAGAGAGAGACAGAGAGTTACCTACAAAGGAACACCCATCAGATTGTCAAATGATTACTCATCAGAAACACAACAAGCTAGAAGTGAATGGAAGGAGGTATACAAAGTGTTGCAAAGCAAAGGACTGAATCCAAGAATACTATATCCAGCAAGACTATCAATCAAAATTGAAGGGGAAATCAGGAGCTTTGCAGACAAAAAAAGCCTCAGGGAGTTTATCACCACCAAACCAGCAATGCAAGAATTGCTAAAGGGAATACTGTAAAAAGAAGAAATAAACAGGTAAGAAGGAATACAGACACAAAAATAGATATGACTGCAAACAAATACCTTTCAGTAATAACTTTAAATGTAAACGGTCTAAATGCTCCAATCAAAAGACATCGAGTAGCTGAATGGATAAAAAAACACGACCCATATATATGCTGTCTACAAGAGACCCACCTCAGAACAAGAGACTCACACAGATTGAAAGTGAAGGGATGGAAAAATATCTTTCAGGCAAATGGAAATGAAAAAAAAGCTGGGGTAGCAATACTTATATCTGACAAAATAGACCTCAAAGTAAATGCCATAACAAGAGATAAGGAAGGCCACTTCATAATACTAAAGGGAGAAATCCAACAAGAAGAAATAATTCTGGTAAACATATACGCTCCCAATATAGGAGCACCCAAATACATAAAAAAACTCCTGGAGGATATCAAGGGAGAGATTAATAGCAACACAATCATAGTAGGAGACTTTAATACCCCACTATCACCACTGGACAAATCCTCTAAACAAAAAATCAGCAAAGAAACAGCAATCCTAAATGACTCACTAGACCAGATGGAATTAATTGACATCTTCAGAACATTTCACCCCAAAGCCACAGAATATACATTCTTCTCAAGTGCACATGGGTCATTTTCAAAGATAGACCATATGCTGGGTCACAGGCAAAGTCTCTTCAAATTCAAGAAGATAGAAATTATATCAAGCATCTTCTCAGATCACAGTGGCATAAAACTGGAAATCAACTACAATAAAAACAATCCAAAGAAATCAAACACATGGAGACTAAACAGCATGCTATTAAACAAGGACTGGGTCACCAGAGAGATCAAGGAAGAAATAAAAAACATCATGGCAACAAATGACAATGAAAACACAACAATCCAAAATCTATGGGACACAGCGAAAGCAGTCTTGAGAGGGAAGTTCATAGCTCTACAGGCCTATTGCAAAAAACAAGAAACAATGGTAATAAATTACTTAACCCTACAACTCAAAGAGCTAGAAAAAGAGCAGCAAGAAAAGCCCAGTGTAACCAGAAGGAAGGAAATAACAAAGATCAGAGCGGAGATAAATGACATAGAGACCAAAGAAACAATACATAAGATCAACAAAACCAAGAGCTGGTTCTTTGAAAGGATAAACAAGATTGATGGACCTCTAGCCAGGCTCACCAAGAAGCAAAGAGAGAGGACCCAAATAAACAAAATCAGAAATGAAAGAGGTGAAATAACAACAGACCCCGCTGAGATACAAAGGATTGTTACAAAATACTACGAACAACTCTATTCCAACAAACTGGACAATCTGGAGGAAATGGACATATTCCTAGAAAAATATAACCTTCCAAAAATCAATCAAGAAGAATCTAAACAGCTCAATAGGCCAATAACTATGGACGAAATTGAAGCAGTCATCAAAAAGCTTCCGGCAAACAAAAGCCCGGGGCCAGATGGCTTCACAGGAGAGTTTTACCAAACATTCAAGGAAGAACTAAAACCTATCCTCCTCAGACTATTCCAAAAAATTCAAGTGGAAGGAACACTTCCAAGCTCCTTCTATGAAGCCAGCATCACCCTAATACCAAAACCAGATAAAGACAACACAATGAAAGAGAATTACAGACCAATATCCCTCATGAACATAGATGCCAAAATCCTCAACAAAATTCTAGCAAATCGGCTCCAGCAGTACATCAGAAAGATCATACACCATGACCAAGTAGGATTTATCCCAGGAATGCAAGGATGGTACAATATCCGCAAATCAATAAACGTGATACATCACATAAACAAATTGAAAGATAAAAATCACATAGTCATATCAATTGATGCAGAGAAAGCATTTGACAAAATCCAACACCCTTTCTTGATAAAAGCTCTCAACAAGGTGGGAATAGATGGCTCATACCTCAACATAATAAAAGCTATATATGATAAACCCACAGCAAACATCATACTCAATGGACAAAAACTAAAGACATTTCCCCTAAGAACAGGAACAAGACAGGGATGCCCACTCTCACCACTCCTGTTTGACATAGTACTGGAAGTATTAGCCATTGCAATTAGACAAGAAGAAGAAATAAAAGGCATCCAGATTGGAAAAGAACAAGTAAAGCTGTCTTTATTTGCAGACGACATGATATTGTACATAAAAAATCCGAAAGACTCCGTCAAAAAACTCATAGACTTAATAAATGAATTCGGCAATGTAGCAGGATACAAAATTAACGCCAAGAAATCTATGGCCTTTCTATACACCAATAGTGAACTTACAGACAGAGAGACTAAAAAGGCAATCCCATTTACCATCGCACCAAAAAAATTAAGATACCTAGGAATAAACTTAACTAAGGAGGTAAAAGACCTATACACGGAAAACTACAGGACACTGAAAAAAGAGATAGAGGAAGACGTAAACAGATGGAAGAACATACCATGTTCATGGATCGGTAGAATCAACATCATTAAAATGTCCATACTACCCAAAGCAATCTATAGATTCAATGCACTCCCCATTAAAATACCAACGGCATATTTCACAGACCTTGAAAGAACTCTCCAAAAATTCATCTGGAATAAAAAAAGACCCCGAATAGCCACAGCAATCCTGAGAAAGAAGAATAAAGTAGGAGGGATCTCAATACCAGATTTCAAGCTGTATTACAAAGCCACTGTTCTCAAAACAGCCTGGTACTGGCACAAGAACAGACATATAGATCAATGGAACAGAATAGAGAATCCAGATATTGACCCAAACCACTATGCTCAATTAATATTTGACAAAGGAGGCATGAACATACAATGGAATAAAGACAGTCTCTTCAATAAATGGTGTTGGGAAAATTGGACAGATACATGCAAAAAAATGAAGCTTGATCACCAACTTACGCCATACACAAAAATAAACTCAAAATGGATACAGGACTTAAACATAAGACGGGAAACCATAAAAATACTAGAGCAATCCACAGGCAGCAAAATGTCAGACATATGCCAAAAGAAATTCTTCACTGACACTGCCCCTAGGGCAATGGAAGCTAAAGAGAAAATTAACAAATGGGACTACATCAAAATAAAAAGCTTTTTCACAGCAAAAGAAACCATCAACAAAACAACAAGAAGGCCCACTGCATGGGAGAACATATTTGCAAATGGCATCACTGATAAAGGTTTAATCTCCAACATCTACAGGCAGCTTATACAACTTAATAAAAGGAAGATAAATGATCCAATAAAAAAATGGGCAACAGACCTAAATAGAATCTTTTCAAAAGAAGACAGAAGGAAGGCCAAGAGACACATGAAAACATGCTCAACGTCACTAATTATCCGAGAGATGCAAATCAAAACAACAATGCGGTACCATCTCACACCTGTCAGAATGGCTATCATCAACAAATCAACAAACGACAAGTGTTGGCGAGGATGCGGAGAAAAAGGAACCCTCGTGCACTGCTGGTGGGATTGCAGACTGGTGCAGCCACTGTGGAGAACAGTATGGAGTTTCCTCAAAAAACTGAAAATGGAACTCCCATTTGACCCAGTAATCCCACTCCTGGGAATATATCCGAAGAAACTAGAAACACCAATTAGAAAGGATATATGCACCCCTATGTTCATAGCAGCACAATTCACCATAGCTAAGATTTGGAAACAGCCTAGGTGCCCGTCAGCAGATGACTGGATCAGAAAACTGTGGTACATCTACACAATGGAATACTATGCTGCCATAAAAAAGAAGGAATTCTCATCATTTGCAGCAACCTGGGAGGAATTGGAGAACATTATGTTAAGTGAAATAAGTCAGTCAATGAAAGAAAAATACCACATGATCTCACTCATTTATGGATAATAAAGAACATTATAAACTTGAACAAAAAGATAGATACAGAGACAGTAAAGCATCAAACAGACTGTCAAATTACAAGGGGAAGGTTAGGGAGAGGTGGGGGAGATAAGAGATCAACCGAAGAACTTGTATGCATGCATATAAGCATAACCAATGGATGCAAAACTCTGGGGGGTGGGGGCATATATGGGAGTGGGGTGTGGGGAGGGCAATGGTAAGATATGTACACATATAATACCTTAATAAAAAATTGAAAAAAAAAAAAAAGAAAGCAAAAAGCCAATTCCATATTTTTCTGGAGAGTTGGTATGGTTTTGGAGAAATAGAATCTATAATAATAAAAGCATAATATGCTAATTAGACTGGATGTCCTTCCAGACGACCTTCCAGATGAAGCCGGGGCTAAGAGAGAAGCCCAGGTCCCGGGTGCCTGCAGGCAGCTGAAGGGAAGCCAGGTCCCAAGTGCCAGAGGGAAGCCAGTGCCAGAAGTCAGGGGAAGGAAGGCCTACTCTTGCACAAACGTCATGCATCGAACCCTAGTAAATAAATATCATATTACAAAGAACGCTGCAGAAGTGACTTTGGAAATGCGGGAGCATAGCCTAAACAGCAAGAAGGCTGGCTCCACCATTCTAGTTTTTAAACTATAAAATCCTATCTAATAAAAGGGTAATAGGCAAATTAACTGTCACTTCGACACAAATATGGCGGCACCCATAGCCACAAGATGGTGGCGCCCAGTCCTCTCAGCCCCACCAGAGTCCCCAAGTCCTGGCGGGGAGGAGGGGGTGGCCACTGAGAGCGGGCAGTGTGAGCGGCCTGGCAGAATGATTGCTTCATCACCACAGTGATGAGGCAAGCGTTCCACGCCCTGCTGTGGATGGGCCTCTGGGCAGCGGGCACGGAGCAGCCAGGCTTCACAGAGAGCTACTGGCACACAGACTCATGCGCAGGGCTACTAGTTTTTATTATAAGACTAGAGGCCCGGTGCACAAAATCTGTGCATGAGTAGGGTCCCTAGGCCTGGCTGGCGATCAGGTCTGATCTGTGTGGCGACCAGCAGGGTGATCGGGGCCCCTGCTTGCACCTGCCTTGGCTGGCCTGGCACTGCCCGCTCACCGGCTCTGCCCCCCGCCACCGCCACCAGTCTGGGCCTGCAGTCTGGAGGCAACTCCTGTGTTAAGTGTCTGTCCCCTGGTGGTCAGTGCGCATCCTAGTGCCTAGTCATTCCACTGGTCATTCCACCGTTTGGTCAATTTGAATATTAGGGTTTTATATAGATAGATTTAAAGTTATCTTACACATAATTCATTTTTATTTTAATGCTCACCTGAGGGTGTTTTTTATTGATTTTTAGGGAGAAAGTGAGAGAGAGAGAGAGAGAGAGAGAGAGAGAGAGAGAGAGAGAGAGAGAGAGAAACATCAATGTGAGAGAAACATCAATCAGTTGCCTTATGTGCCCAAATTGGGAATCAAACCAGAAACCAACTGAACCACCTGGCCTGGGCTTGCACATAGTTATTAAAAAATGCATTGCACTCTTTAAATGATACATCTTATTTTTGAAATTTGAGATAATTGTCATCAAAAATTTAATTAAAATATTTATATATAGATAATTCAAAAGTGAACTTTCTTAATATATTAGGAATCCCAAAAATTCCTAGGTAAGAAGGCAAAGGTATTTTGCAATATTGTTCATTTTGGAGTTTACTTGTATTATTTTTACATTTCAATAAGTTGCTCATTGTGAGATCAGCAAAGTACCCAGATAGAATCATGTTTTAACAATGTTGAGTATGGAACACGGTGCATTTTTCCAATGAACTCCAGTTATGGAAAACACTTGTGCTGTGTGAATTTGGTCTTACTCACTGTGCAGTTATATTGTGTTCAATAGGCCTTAATCTTTCTCATTTCTTACCTGTGGATGAGGTGTTCCACTTGTTATTAACCACAGTACGCCATGCTTGTATTTAAGATGATAAACCATATGAAGATATTTAAAATATTTTATATTATGCATCCCAAAATATACAGCTTTACTTAGATGTTATCTCATTTAAACTTAATGATATAATAATTTAAATATAATATAAAATCATGACAAATATATCTAAAAAGGCAATTATTTTTATTTGAATATTTTTAAAAATTAAAAGCCTTTATTTGAAAATAGTCAAACATTAAATGTCATGGAATTAAAAATGCTTTCATTGTTTTTAATTCACATTTCTGTTTAAGGGAAGGAAAATATAGCGTGTCGAAGTAACTTACTAAGGCTGAGTGAATACAGCAAATATCTGGGTAAAGATTATTCATTATCTTTATATTTTATCTTTAATTCTGAAAATTCTGACCATTAGTACATTTGAAAACATGATGATGATAAACTGTAATTTTACATCCTGATATTTGAAACTAAGGTGTTAAATCAAAATTTTTAGATTGGATATGAATGGGAGATTGCAGTGTTCATAATTAGAATTTTAAAAGATTTCCTTCAATTTAAATATGAAAACCTATGTCAGTGATATGTATAATAGAACCACAATAGAAGATAAGATTTTTTAAAAATATGTTTTTATTTATTTCAGAAAAGAAGGAAGAGGGAGAGAGACAGATAGAAACATCAATGGTGAGAGAGAATCATTGATCAGATGCCTCCTGCACATCCCCACTGGGGATCGAGACCAAAACCCAGTATGTGCTGACCTGCATCGAACTGTGACCTTATGCCCAACCACTGAGACACACCACGCCAGCTGGGCCAGGATTTTATCAGGTAGGAAAATGCACCAAGTATGTGTACCAAAATTCCTGTGGCACATCTATCATCTTTAACCCTTAATCACGGCCAGAAACACATTCTATTGAGTCTAATTTTCTATCTCAAGTAAAAGAGTATTCTGAAAGAATAAATTATTGATTGAGAGGTTTTCTACTTAAGTTTGGTCTAGAAATTGAGTAATATATTCTGATATCATTTTATTCTTACTTTTTCCAAATCAGGATTATTTCTGGATCTTACTCACCCACAGATAGTCAACCATCTGCTGCCCTCGCCTTGGTTGTGCAGACCATGCCTACACTTGATTTGATGAACATAAGTCAATGTGAAACTCCTCAACTGTAACTTCTATTCAATATGTTACTATAGACACGTTTATTGGGATAGAATTTTTATGGTCTCATAATATCCCGAGAAGCTAACTATCAACTATTAACAAGAGAGTAATAGTATTAATAATGAGGATCCTAGAAGTTATTTTAAGAAATATTTTGACCCTGAGAATGAAATATTTAAGATGAGTTTGAAATAAACATATACCCTTAATCTGCTAAAATACCTGAAAAGAAATGTATTAACCTGATATTATCATTTGAGAAACGTAAGTTGCATCAAGAATTTTGTAAAGTCTGAAAGCTTTTAAATATTGCCACCTTTGTATTATATTATAAACTACTCATTCTCATCCCCATTTTGATTGTTTTAAACTATTCTTGATATCCTGCCATCATTCTAGGGCAGTTTGATGTTTTAAAAATAGTTTTAGAGAGAAAAATTTTAAATGTAGTTTACTTAATTTAGTTCACTTGTTTTAAAAGGTTTTTAAAAGTTAGTATTTTTCACAAATATTGTCCACATCAGTTGAATGTGTTGTCACAGAAGTATCACATGGTATAGCAACCTTAATGAAAGTGATTTAATTAACCTGTCAGGCTTGATCAACTGCTGAGTGACTAGATAAGCCCCATTTCTTTGGTTGTTTTTTTTTTTTTTTTTCATTTTGCTTGTGCTGGTCCTGGCTGCCTGAGTGGCACTCATCTCTACAGAGCTCTTTATTGACCTGTCACCAAAGAACTCACTGCCGTGCCTTTCCTCTCACAACAGGACTGCTTCCTGGAGGGTGTACCCGTGCGCACGCCCTCACCAAATAACAGGGATTTGCGAGATTTGTGAAGCAACATATTACTTTAAACCATATGAAATTGTCAGTACTTGTTTTGACTTAAAAGAATATATAATTTGAGGTCTATGTAAGTACTTATTTATCTTCAGTTTGGTTTTTGATTGAGGAAGAGGAAAAACATCTTGCTCTGATCTGCCCATGGTCAAAGCACCGCCTAACGCCTGGTGTCTGGCCAACCAGAGAAACACTGGTATTTTAGGTTGCTGGTAGGTAGGGCTTTGAAGGGTCTTAGCTGGATACTTGAGATATTGACAAAATAATAAAATTAGAGTCTGAGCACAGTGTATGGGTTTCTTTTCTTAACTTAAAGACATGTAAATTATTCATGAATCTACCACTCCTCCTGAAAAACTTTGCTTCCACGTGTCTAACTCCAACACTTGTTTATTTGCAACATATATTGCCCATGTTTCCTCCCTTAAGTTTCTACATATGTGTGCTCATATACCCACATACACACACACACATGTTTCATGATAATAGATAATGAGAAAAATGTGTTTCGTGACCTCATTGGTCAATATTGAAAAGGACTTCCGAAGCTAATAACACTCCAGATGTAACGAGCACTGGGAGAGAAGCAGTAGAAACCAGAAGAGAGGGGAGACCCAGGGAACACTCCATCTGTTCTAATGGCACGCTGGAACCTGGCAAGACTCTGTGGGCCTTGTAAGGACTTTTCTAGGCCTTTCTCCACCTCTCTCAGTAGCTCTCCTAAGCCAAGTTTGTTGAAATACCGCCTATGTTAGTTTTCTATTACTGCTGTAAACATTTACCACAAACCTTGCAG
This sequence comes from Cnephaeus nilssonii, assembly GCF_951640355.1. Classification (NCBI taxonomy): domain Eukaryota; kingdom Metazoa; phylum Chordata; class Mammalia; order Chiroptera; family Vespertilionidae; genus Cnephaeus; species Cnephaeus nilssonii. The sequence continues at coordinate 67,983,877 of NC_137086.1, read as the reverse complement.
CTTAAAGCAGCTCAAGTCTATTCTCCTGCAGTTCTACCAGTTAGAAGTCTAAAATGTTCTCACTGGGTTGATATTGAGGACTTGCAGAGCTGCATTCCCTCTGGAGGATTTAGGGGAGAATCCATTCTCTGGCTTTTCCAGCTTTTCCACATCCCTTGGCTTGTGGCCCCTTCCTCTGCGTCAAAACCTTCAGTCCAGCATCTTCAGATCATTCTTTATTGACTCCCTGGTCTTCCTTGCACATGCCCTTATACATGTCCTTATGATTACCTGGGCCCAACTGGATAGCCCAGGCTAGCCTCCTCAAGGTGAGCTGAATAGCAATTGTAATTCCATCTGCAATCTCCATTTTCCTTTATCATGTGACCTAATATAGTCAAAGGTTCTGGGTATGAGGATGTGAACAAGTTTGGGGCTAATATTCTGCCTATCAGACAGATTTAGGCCAGCCCACGCAATGACTTGCAACTGTGACATGAGTATTTATGTGCTCTGCACAGGGGTCCCGTAAAACCTAAAGTTCGACCATGTGGGTCCTCTGCTCAAATCTTCCAATGGTTACCAATTTCTCTCTGACATCATAACAAATTGTTAAAATGGCCTCCAAAGATCTCAGGATTTGTTTCCCAATTAATGTTTATCTCCTAGCATTCTGCCCTTTACCCCTCTTCCAGCCACACTGTACTCTTAACATTTTCTCAGCATGCCACACCCTGTGCATCAAGGCCTTTGCTGTCACCACACTTTACTCAGGCAGAAATTTATTTAATCTGGTGCCTGAGTCGCACTTTAATCAGAGTTATCTATTTAGTCCTCTGCCTGAGCCACACTTTACTCTGAGTCGTATTATTTAATCTGGTGCCTGAACCTCACCTTACTCAGGCAGAAATCTGAATTAATCCTTAACCTTGGTACTGACGTCTCTGAGACCTTCTTCGCTAGCCACAGGGCCCTACCCTCATTGTTTTCTGTTTTATTTTCTCCCATAACACTCACCAGAAACTCTCATTTGCCTCGTTTACCTTTAAGACCTGTCTTAGCCCCTGCAATGCTTGCTCCAGAAGGGCAGAAATGGCTGTGTTCTTCCTCCAACACTTTGAGCAGCAGATGCTCATTGAACATTTCCTAACGCATGTGCTGTGCCTCCCAGTTATCTTTTGGGATGTTTTAGTCCAATGCACATATTTGGTAATCTCCGTAACTCCTGCATATTAAAACTTATATCTAATGACTCATGAGCTATCTATAACAGGGCCCAAATTCAACAATTCAACATTTAGCCATTTTATTCAGTAAATATTTACTGGGAACGACTATGTCAGGCACTATATTTTACATGCCCTACCTTAGTTAACCATGGCAGTGGTACTTTAAGTACCGCTTTGAGAAATATTTATGTGTGTGTGTGTGTGCGCGCGCGCGTGCACGCGTGCACGCACGCACGCACGCATGGGCGATAGGTAGATAGGTAGATAGGGAGGTAGAAAGACAGACAGGGACAGAAAGATTGTAAGAGTGTTTGGGGGCTCTATGAAAAGATTGTGTGTGCGTGTGTGTTTTTACTGTGCAGGTTGCCCTAACTATGAGAGACACTGCCATAAGGGCAGGGCAAGTAAGGGCAGTGTGTAGAGAGTAAATACTATGAGGACCTTAAAATGAACAGAGTTTCCATAGAAAAGGTGGTAGTAAATGAAACAGATTATCAACTTGTAAATTGAGCAAACTTATCTACCATAGCAAGGGCATGTTCTAGTGTAAACATAATACCCTGCTCTAGTTAGTAACAAATAGCATTAGGGCTATAACTTTGATGAGAAAACTGTGATCACAGAACCATCAGAAATATATTTGGGCATGTAAAATAATGTCTTCTATTTTAAATGTTTTTATGTATCATAACTGTGCAGTAAAACACGTATTTTCTTAGCATTCAATGTTCAAAACCAGAAGCCAGTTGGAAAACCTGCCGCAGACTTTATTTTTTATATTTCCCGCTTGAGTGCACTACAATGGACAGAGTGGAGCAAGCAGCAAGGCATGCTATTTATCCAGCCATCAGATTATCATAACTAGGAGAAGGGAGATATTTTGGTATTTAAAAGAGCTTATTAGTCCTTTGAATAATATTTATAAGCAAATATTTGCATTTAAAAATATATAATTATATGAAGCATAATCAAAGAAATTAGTTTTAGGGTTGTAAATTAATGGTTATTTATAGTTGCTATAAAATTGGTAGATATTTTAGATATCAAAAAAGTGTTTGTTTATATATGAGTCATATGCACTCCCTTGGGGGCTCGGAGATATTCCAGCTTCTGCAGATGTCTCAGGAGCAATTTACATGGAGTGTGGAGAGCTGGAGATCTTTATCTATGAACTATAGGAAAGGGGAATCTATTTTTGCCTTAAAAATGAATCAGTGCACAATAGCACCAAAGAGAGGAGGACATCTATATTAATAAAAGGGTAATATGCTAATTAGACCGGACGTCTTCCAGACATCCTTCCCGACAAAACCACAGTGGCGGGGGCCAAGCCAGAGGTGGTTAGGGGCAATCAGGCCAGCAGGGGAGAGCAGTTAGGGGAATCAGGATGGCAGGCAGAGTGGTTAGAGGTGATCAGGCAGGCAGGCGAGCAGTTAGGAGCCAGTGGTCTGAATTGCAAGAGGGATGTCCCAGATTGGAGAGGGTGCAGGCCGGGTTGAGGGATCCGCCCCCCGCCCTTGCACGGATTTTGTGTACCGGGCCTCTTGCATTCTATATATTCACATGTGATAGCCCAGCATGAATGTGCAGAATGGATGACTAGAGAGTCTTTCTACCATGATCATATTTTTGCTTTTCTAGTCACACAGTTAGATTCATGTGAATTGGCTTCTTTAGCTTAGCAATATGCATTTAAGGATTCTCTGTGTCTTCTTATGCCTTGATCTGTCATTTATTTTTAGTGCTAAATAGTATTCTCTTGTATGGATATACCATAGTTTGCTTACCTATTCTTCAATTGAAAGACTTCTTTGTTGCTTCCTATTCTTGACATTTCTGGATAAGGCTACTGTAAACATTCACATGCAGGTTTGTGTGTAGACATATTTTAAGTCATTTGAGTGAATATTGAGGTGTATGTAATTACTGGATTGTCTGGTAAGAGTATATTTAGTTTTGTAAGGAACTGCTAAACTGTCTTTCAAAAGGTCTGTGCCATTTTGCATTCCCATCAGCAATAAATAAAAGTTGCTTTTGCTCCACATGCTTCCCAGTGTTTGGCATCACAGCTGCTTTAGGATTTAGCTTTGTAATAGTAATCGCTATGCAGTGGTATCTCATTATTATTGATTTTTCAGTTTTCTAATGACATAGTTTTGAGCATCTTTTCATATACATATTTGCCATCTGTATATTCTTGGAGAGGTGTCCAAATATTTTCCATTTTTAAATTGGGTTGCTTTCTTATTGTTCTGTTTTTAGAGTTCTATCTAAATACAGGCCCTTTATCAAATACTGGTAGGTGAATAACAACTAATAAAATTTATAATAATTCTATTTTTATCAAATTTCCTGTTGAAGCACTTTTTATAGCAAGGATGTGACAATGATATGAGGGAAAATGTAATGGCATTTTGGGGTGATAGGAAGAAACTCTAGTCACATTCTTTCTATTCTCATTTCTGCATTAACCCATTAGATGACTTTATACCAATCATTTTTATTTCTCCTTCTAAATCTGTTTCCTGTCTTTAACTTTAGTTGAACAAGTTTTTAAATTCTTGTCTGCTTGAAAGGCTGTCTGAATCTACCAGATTGCTCAGATTTCTGGCCGGACTCCCATCTCCATGGCCACCAAGTTAATGTGTGCATTACTCATATGGGCTTGAAATATAATTTATATTGAGGTTCACCAGCAACTCGGGTTTCATTGCCATCATTTCCTGCCCTGGGTGCTGAACACATATAAAAGTCCCAAAAAGTTAGTCTAAAGTAGGAAATTCATTTGAAACAAAGTTGGCGGTGCTGTTTTTTAAGGTTATGGATCAGTGGAGCTTTTATCCATTTCTTATCATGCATTCAACGAAGTTTGATTTCATAAGATCCACTAAAACAAACGGAAACCTTTATTCCAATTGGCAGCATTATATACCCCTTGCAGGTGTGTCACACAGGTCGGCAGGGCTGTGGTCTATTGGGGCGCACTTCTATAGTGTGTTCTACAGTCACAGTGAATAGTAACCCATATTCACTGAACATTCCACAGCAAGCCAGGTTCTACGTTTCCATGTAGTAACTCATGTAGTGCTCCTATAAGCCCTGTAAATTGACTATTTCCTCCATTTTACTGAGAAGGAAACAGAGATAAAGGGTCTAATTTACTTGACCCAAATTACCCAGCCTGCAAGTAAGAGCACCAGGCTTATAATTCATAGTCTGGTTCTGAAGTCCATAATTATAACTATTATATTTCACCATCTCTCTGTATGTGATCTAAATACCAACATATTCCATGAAATTATAAGTTAACCTCACTCAGGTAGTTATCTACGAAAATACTTGTAGAGATTTTTTTTTAAACTGCAGTCTAAATTATAATGATTTTTCAAAATATAATTTTTATTGATTTCAGAGAGGAAGGGAGAGGGAGAAAGAGATGATGAGAGAGAATAATTGATTGGCTGCCTCCTACTGGGGAACAAGCCCACAACCTGAGCATGTGCCCTTGACTGGAATCGAGCCTGGGACTCTTCAGTCCACAGGCTGATGCTCTATCCACTGAGCCAAACGGGCTAGGGTGAATTTTTTTTTAATTTGAAATGGATGGAACTCACATTACTAAATAAAAAAAAAATTCCTAATAATTGTCTTAAACATCCTATATAATAGAAAACCAGCGACCATTATGGTGTAATGACCAGAACGACCAATGACCAGTTGGTAGCTACGACAAGCACTGACCCAGACCTTGCTGTTGGCTCCCTGATAGCCCTGAATCTATTCACCTGCACCCTGGACTCTGTCAGCAGGGAGGTGGAAGCCTCATTCCTCATGGAACCAGCCAATGGTCAGCTTGCTGTCCGCGCCCTGACAGCCCAGATAACCGCTCACTCACACGCCAGACCCTGACAGCAGGGAGGCAGGAGCCCCGTTGGTCAGTTTGCTGTCTGCACCCTGATAGCCCAGATTCCTGTTCACCCCGGACCATGTTTGGATGTCCTTCTGATGCAGATAAATTATAAGATGAGAATAAATCTCATTTTATTGAAGATTTTTGTTGGAAATTGAACTGAAGAGAAGGTGCCTGTGTGAACTGTGAAATGCATGCCTTTAACGAAATTCAACAAGTATTCACCTTGCATGGAATGGAACTTTCGCATTTTAAACTTCCAAACTATCCTTGATTAACGAGTACAACTACATGTGATGAATCTTATGAGCAACAGCTGGCAGAGGTTTTGATAAATTCTCTGAATGATGAACAGTTGGCAGCCTTTCATACTATAACTCCCACCATCGAAGATCAAACTGTACACCCCAAATGCTTTTTCTTGGATGGTCCAGACGCTAGTGGAAAAACATATCTTTATAAAGTGTTAATAAATTATATTAGAGGTCATGGTAGTACTGTTTTACCCACAACATCTACAGGATTTGCTGCAAATTTACTTCTCAGTGGAAGAACCTTTCATTTCCAATATAAATTACCAATTCCATTAAATGAAACTTCAATTTCTAGACTCGATATAAAGATTGAAGTTGCTAAAACCATTAAAAAGGCCCAACTTCTCATTATTGATGAATGCATCATTGCATCCAGTCATGCTACAAATGCCATAGACAGATTACTAAGAGAAATTATGAATCTGAATGTTGCATTTGGTGGGAAAGTTCTCCTTCTTGGAGGGGATTTTCAACAATGGCGCAGTGTTGTGCCACATGCTATGCGATCGGCCATTGTACAAATGAGTTTAAAGTACTTCAGTGTTTGGGGATGTTTCAGAAAGTTGTCTCTTAAAACAAACATGAGATTAAAGGATTCTGCTTATAGTGAACGAGGGGCCAGTGCATGAATTCATGCACCTTGAAAGGAACTGTGGGCCTTGAGGCTGTGGTGGGCACAGGGGTGGGTCTTGGCCCATCCTCTGCACCCCCACCTGGCCCCTCCTGCTGTGGCCCCCAGCCCCCTATCTGCTGGCAGCCCTGCTCCTTCCACCGTGCTCCCATACGCTGACGGTGCCAGCCCTGCTCGCATCCACTGATGGCGCGGAGCAATTGGGGTTGACTCCAGCAGTGGGTGTGAGCAGCGGCTGCTGCCCTGATTGCCTCTCGGGAGCAGGGGGAGGTGGAGAAGCCCTCAGGGGCGATCAGGGCGGGCAGCCACTGCTCACACCCACTGATAGCGCCAAGCAATTGGGACCAGTGCCAGGCACCAGCAGTGGGTGTGAGCGGCAGCTCCAGCGCCAGCAGCAGGTGCTAGTGGGACTTGTGCTGGCAGCAGGTGCAAGTGCCGGGTGGGACCACAGCACGTGGGAGCAAATAATTTTCAGTAACCATCAGAGGCTCACCCCAATGACAGTGACCGGCATCCCAACTTGGTCTGGTGCCCCCGCTCACCTGCTCTACCATCCCGCAGTGACCAACACCCACCATGTTCCACACACGCCCCCTGTTGGTCAGTGCACATCATAGCAACCAGTTGTACTGTTGTTTGGTTGTTCCGCCATTTGGTCTATTTGCATATTAGCCTTTTATTAAATAAGATGGTTAGTAAAACTTGGAGATGGCAAACTTGATAGCAGTTTTCATTTAGGAATGGATATTATTAAAATTCCCCATGAAATGTATTGTAATGGATCTATTATTAAAGCTGCCTTTGGAAATAGTGTATCTATAGATAATATTAAAAATATATCTAAACATGCAATTATTTGTCCTAAAAATGAACATGTTCATAAATTAAATGAGGAAATTTTGGATATACTCGATGGAGATTTTCACACCTATTTGAATGATGATTCCATCCATTCAACATATGATGCTGAAAAGGAAAATTTTCCCATTGAATTTCTTAATAGTTTTACTCCTTCGGGAATGCTGTGTCATAAATTAAAATTGAAAATAGGTTCAATCATCATGCTACTGAGAAATCTTAATACTATCTGGGGTCTTTGTAATGGTACTAGATTTATTATCAAAAGATTGCGACCTGAAATAATCGAAGCTGAAGTATTAACAGGATCTGTGGAAGGAGAGGTTGTTCTGATTCCAAGAATGGATTTGTCTCCGTCTGACACTGGCCTCCCATTTAAATTAATTTGAAGACAGTTTCCCGTGATGCCAGCATTTACCATGACTATTAATAAATCACAAGGACAAACTCTGGGCAGAGTAGAAATATTCCTACCTGAACCCGTTTTCACACATGGTCAGTTATATGTTGCTTTCTCTCTAGTTCGAAGAGTGTGTGACGTTAAAGTTGTAAATACTTCACCACAAGGGAAATTAGTCAAGCACTCTGAAAGTGTTTTTACTTTTAATGTGGTATACAGGGAGATATTAGAATAAGTTTAATCAAGTTATAAGTCATTGTTTGTATCAATGTTGTTTTTATATCATGCCTTTGTTGTTGCTATGTCATATTGTTATTGTTTATTTATTAATAAATTTATACATTATTTTCATATACATTTTACTAATTTTCTTTCATATCTGACACTTCTATTATAGAGAAAGGGCGAATAGCAATATTAAAGTATTTCTACGAATTAATTCCCTTTCAATGTGCATGAATTTGTGCACCAGGCCACTAGACTATATATATAAAATCCTAATATGCAAATAGACCAAACGGCAAAACAACCAAACAGCCGAAAAACTGAAACTGGTCTCTATGACGTGCGCTAACCACCAGGGGGCGCACACAGACCATGGCCGGTGTTGGCCATGGCAGGATGGTAGAGCAGGTGAGTGGGGGTGCCACACCAAGGTGGGGCACCGGTCGCTGTAATCAGGGCAAACCTCTGGAGGTTACTGAAAATTCTTTGCTCCCATGTGCCACAGTCCTACCTGGCACTTACACCTGCTGCCGGCCCCACTCGCACCTGCTGCAAGGGGTGGAGCTGCCACTAGCACCTACTGCCAGTGCTGGCCGGCCTCACACCTACAGCTGACGCTGGAGCCACCACTTGCACCCGCTGCCAGTGCCTGGCGCTGGTCCCGATCACTCAGTACCATCACTTGGTGCGAGTGGGGCCAGCGCTATCAGCAAGTGAGAGTGGTGGTGGTGTGAGCAGGGCTGCTGGCAGAGAGGGGACCGGGAGCCACAACAGGAAGCACTGGGCATGGACACAGAGGATGGGCTGAGACCGCCCCTGTGCCGACTGCAGCCTCGCAGCCCACAGTTCCTTTCAAAGTGCACAAATTCGTGCACTGGGCCCCTAGTAGTTATATAGATGCTAAATTTTGAATTATAGCTACTGCTTTTGTGAAGTTCATGTCCAATACTTTTCCTGTAAATTATTCTTGAAAGCCTTAGCTAAGTGTAACCAAGTGAAGTATTCCAGTCCTTGTCCTTTTAGGATCCATCACAACTCTTGGTGGTGTTTCTGTACCGTCTGGCAAATATTTCTGTGCCAGGATAATTACTATTAACATGGTCATTTGCTTATGGTGGGACTTCTACCACAACTCTGTACTATCCCACACCTAGCACAGAGCATGGCACCAGTACACATATTTGTCTATTAAACTCTGGAGTCCTTAGCTTCACTTTCCTCCATTGACTTGAGGTGCCATCTCCATATATAATGTGCCTGGAATTCTACTTTTCCTTTCTCAAAACTGAAGGGTTTTTCTTTATTCTTACGTGCATTTTGCAATTGTTAGCTATCGTTATCTCCTTAATGAGAGATAATTTGCAACTGTTAGCTATCGTTATCTCCTTTCTTCTATGTGGCCTTTCTCTGATGTCTTTTCTCCCTGAGCAAATGTCATGGTACTGAAAATGATTTTAGATTTCCTGATAAGGAGACACAGCCTCATCCACTAAATGATAACTGAACACCTACAACACACTAAACATTTTCAGGTCAAGTGTGGCTTAGTGAAGATTACTTGTCTCAGAAAGAGTTGACTACCCTATGCTTCCTATGTAGAGTTAGTCAATGTTTGTTGTTCCTGTAATGCTTACCCACTTCATCCCCTGGCATGTGTTGTTGCAATATAATGATAGAGACCTGCTGGGGGCACTAAGGAGAATTAATTAATTGATTAATTGCATGTTAACAATGGTTTTTCTGAAAAAGTCCACATTTTTTATCAGAAGCACATTCTACAATGTTTTCAAGTAATATTGAATATTTAATGCCCTATGAAGCATCTCAGAGGAAACCTATAATTGTGGTAATCTTAATAAAAGATGAAGGATGACTTTTAGAAAATGTATTTTAACCTGAATGGTAGATTGCTTTCATGGGGGAGTTGATGTTCAGGCATCTTTGGAACCAAGGGTTTCTTCTTTCCTGATATGGGTTTTATTTTATCCAGCTGGGAGTTATGTCTTGATATACTTTACAGATAGTATTCAGTATCAGTAAGATCACATTTGTGATCTGCAAGAAAGCATGCGTAAGCCTCCAAATACATACCAAGATAAACCAAACCTTCTGGGGAAGGAGCACGAATATAATAAGAGTTGAAAAATGAAAAAATACCAAGCATTCCGATCCTTGTTGCTGTTCCAGTAGCTGGGGCCATTTTGTTATTGGACTATCCTTTTAAAGGAAGAACAGTCTGCCTTATGGAGCCTTTCAACATTTTTATTGTGTGTAGGAAGCACCCTGAAAGCAAGACCATAAAATATCTGTTACATGGCTCTCAAAATAAACAGTGCTAACAAGGTTTACATATGAAAAGTGCTTTCTTACTTTGTCACTGACAATTCTGCTTTTGACTTAGAAATGTTACCCTTGGAAGATCCTTTCGCAGGAGCTCTCAGGACATGGTGAATGCTGCTTACACTTTCTTCCTTTCTCTCTTGTCCGGCATTAATAGATTTTATACAGTAATACATTTTACATAGCAAATAGAAAATACTGAAGGAAAATATCCTATATAATAAAGAGCTAATATGCTAATTAGACTGGATGGCAGAACAACCTCCCGAAACGACCAGTGGGTGGGGCCGTGGGGCTATAAGGGCTGTGAGGGCCGAGCCACTTGCATGAATTTTGTGCATCGGGCCTCTAGTTCTAAGATAAAAGGGAGTGTGTGCAACCACTGAAGGGATAGTGTTTAATAGAAAAACGACTATAAGATGAAAGTGAAAGTGATGGTATGTATTTATTACTGGATAAGAAAACAATAAGGCCCAGTGGTTAGAGTGCCAATCCTCCCACCGAAGGGTCTGAGGTTTGATTCCTTGTTAAGGGCACGCATCTGGGTTGCTGGTTGGATCCCTTGCCCCAGTTAAGTCATGATTGAGAGACAACCAATTGCTGTATCTTCTCTCTCACATTGATGTGTCTCTCTCTTCTCTCTCTCTCTCTCTCTCTCTCTCTCTCTCTCTCTCCCTCTTCTCCCCCTTGCACTCCCTTTAAAAATCAATGGGACAGTGAGGGTTCCAAAGAACCAAGAAAGCATTGTTTCCTGGACTCTGTCACTTCTGGGGCAGTTCAAAATCTCTCCTCCAAACTTAGTTATGCCTGAAGTCATTCCCAGCTGCCTTGGCCACACTCTATCCCGCGTCTTTCTCCGCCTGCAGCTCCGAGCTCTGGGGCAGGGTGTAGGAAGATGAATTAGCGAAGAGAATGTGTAAATGCACAGAGACAAAGTGAGAAGAAAGCTGGAGGAGGGATGTGGTGAGAGCGGCACTGTTTTGGATTTTGTTCAGAGGGGGTTTAGACTTCAAGAACCTGAAAGATCTTTCTACAGATGTTCATGGTCCTTCTATTGGTATTTTATAAAAAAAGTAAAAGAAAATTCTATGAGGCTGTAGGAGTAGCTAAGGAAGACTGTAATGTAAAAGTTCCATATTATATTCATCAATACATTTATTTAACTCTTTTAAATTTAAACATAAATTAGTGCAATGGACAATATAAATTGTGGCCCAATGTATTAAATTACTTACTTAAATAAAATATCAGTAATTGAAAAGAAAAAATTAAATGGTAAACCACTTGTGGTCTCATAATTTTCAAAGAATCACTATCATTTGTTTGAATAAAATGTATTCATTTAGAAAAATTACAAATCATTTCTGAAAGGCCACTCAAAGCCAAATATAGAGAGTCATGTGCCATGGAAGATGAAGATCAAGCTGAATGCAACATGGTTTGAAAGATCCAATGATTTTATTAACAATGAAAGATGTAAAGTAGTTATCATATGAAATGTATTCTAACCTGAAATGTTGGAATTAATTTGTGGCTAGGTTCATTTTTACAACTTGAAAGAACACTTTAAAGCAAGGTCTATTCCTTTCCTCTTATGCTAAAATATGAGGTCATGTTGGCATCTTGACAACACAGCAATATGCTTATTAGCTTTCACTCAGAATTAGGTTCCTGATGGGTTTAATTTTTTTCTAAAGTTTTTAAAAGACAATTTTTCTTTAATCGCCACATATTTTGTCATTAAATAGAACTGCATAATACATAAATTAATGTTGTTCTCAATGAAAAATGTATTATACTTAATGATCATCATAATTGCTCACACTTAATGAGTCTTTGTTCAGCATCAAGCATTGGTATAAGAATGTGGGAGGTATTAGTTCACTTGGTATAGCAACACTATAAGTCCCTGGTATTAAACCCATTTTGCAGATTAAAAAACTGTGGTCCAGAAATAATCATTTAAGTGTGGGTAGAAAATGAAATGAAGATTGTGAGTGGAAGAAATCACAATGATCCACAAGAAGTAACTGTTTAATTAAATATCTAACAAATGAGCATATTATTTGCTATTCACTTGCTATGATGAACTTACACTTCTCAGTCTCTCAAACTGTATGTGCTGCATCTAAAGATTCCAAACAAGTTAAATAAACAGAACAGGCATATACCTTGTTCCTGCTAATCATTTTGTCATCTGTAATGGTGTATTAGTGAATTGTAAATACAACAAAGGCCCACCAAGGCCGGACACTGAGGGACAATAATGCCAGTCACAGTTCTCATTCCCTCTTCACAGCCTTCTCTTACTGTATGTGGGCTCCTGGGAGCTTCTCTCAGAGTGATTGTGGCTGAAACAAAAATCTTTCTTTTTTATTATATACTAGAGGCCCAGTGCATGATTAAATCATGCCCATGTAGGGTCCCCTACACGCTTTCGCTTTCAATAGCGGGGGAGCTGGGTGCCTGTCCGCTGGTCCACCAGGCCTTTCAGAAGCCTCCTGTGGGGCAGAGGCTTCTGAAAGGCCTGGTGCCAGATCGGACAGGCACCCAGCTCCCCCGCTTTTGATGGTCCGTGGCGGGACATGAGCTCGCTGCCCCAGAGGCCCCTTCTGTGCCGCAGCACAGCCATGGCTCAGCATCCCACCGGCCCAATCGGCTCCCCCGGACCCCCCGAGTCCCGCCCCCCCACGCCTCCTGGCCAATCATGGGCATAGTGAAGGTATAGTCAATTTGCATATTTGTCTATTATTAGGTAGAATTTATTGTCTAAAGTTTTACATATGTCTCCCTTTTCCCTGATTTATCCCTTCCCCAGCCATTCCCACCCCAGGAAAGCCCCACCACCCCAGTGTCTGTGTCCATTGGTTATGCTGGTATGCATGTATACAGTCCTTTGGTTGCTCTCTAACCCTGCCCCCTCCCCATCCCCAGCCATTTGTCTCTGGATCTATTCTTGTTCATCAAATTATGTTGATCATTATATTCCACAAATGAATGAGATCATGTTATATTTATCATTCTCTGAATGACTTATTTCGCTTAGCATAATGCTGTCCAGTTCCATCCATGCTGCTGCAAATGGTAAAAGTTCCTTCTTTTTTACAGCAGCATAGTATTCCATTGTGTAGATGTACCCCAGTTTTTTAATCCACTCATCTGCTGATGGGCACTTAGGTTGTTTCCAAATCTTAGCTATTGTACATTGGGCTGCTATGAACATAGGGGTGCATATATCCTTTCTGATTGGTGTTTCTGATTTTTTGGGATATATTTCTAGATGTGGGAATACTGGGCCAAATGGGAGTTCCATTTTTAACTTTTTGAGGAAACTCCATAATGTCTTCCACAGTGCCTGTACCAGTCTGCATTCCACCAGCAGTGCACGAGGGTTCTTTTTTCTCCACATCTTTGCCAGCACTTGTCGTTTGTTGATTTGTTGATGACAACCATTCTGACAGGTGTGAGATGGTATCTCATTGTTGTTTTGCTACGGTTCTCAAAACTGCCTGGTATTGGCACAAGAACAGACATATAGATTTCTGGGTTCTCTGTTCTATTCTAAATGGAATAGAAATCAACCCAAGCCATTATGCTCAATTAATATTTGACAAAGGAGGCGAAAGCATACAATGTAGTCAAGACAGTCTCTTCAATAAATGGTGCTGGGGAAATTGGTCAGATACATGCAAAAAATTAAACTAGATAACCAAATTACACCATACACAAATTAAAAATGGCTAAAGGACTTAAATGTAAGATGGGAAACCATAAAAATCCTACAAGACTCCATAGGCAGCAAAATATCAGACATATGTCCTTGCAATATCTTTACCAACACAGCTCATATGGCAATGGAGGCTAAGGAGAAAATAAACAAATGGGACTACATAAAAATAAAAAGCTTATGCACAAAAAACAAACAAACAAACAAAAAACAACAACAACAAGAAATCCCACTGCATGTGAGAACATATTTGCCAATGCTATTTCAGATAAGGTTTAATCTCCAAAATTTACAGAAATAGAAACTTTTCAAAAGAGGACATACAGAAAGCAGAGAGACATATGAAAACATGCTCAAAGTCACTAATCATCGGAGAGATGCAAATCAACAATCTTTCTTTTAGTGTCAGAACTTCCTTGTGCTGGATAGGAATTCCAGAGGGGTTCTTTCCGATGTCCTCTCTGCTTCTGCTAAACCAAAGGGTTGACAGGATTCTTATCCCAACAGAGGTTCTGAACAAATAGGAATGCTGACATGTATGGAATGGGGACATTTGCTTGACAGGTGCCACATGCTTGTGAGAATCCTGGAAAAACTGGATGAATGTTTGTTTTAATAAAGCGGACAAATTGCGTTTAGTTTACATAATTTACTTTTAGAGTAGGTGGTTAGGGAATGTGTGGCTAGAATGAAACCAGACAATTGGATTATTTAAGTAGCTGAATTACATAAGTCTACAAAGATGCTCAGAAAAGTTACTGGTTTCCTTTCTCTCCAAAGTAACAGCAGATGTACACTTCTACTTTGTCAGAATTGCATATTTTAAGAAAAAAAAATTAATGCTTTTTAAAATGCATTAAAATAAAAAAATGCTTTTGCGAGAGTTCTGTTTACTGTTAATGCTTACAAGAAAAAAAGAAACATAACATGTTAGCTTTAATTTCAAAAATGATATATTCTTTTTAGGACAATGAATGTTCCATCTGACTGGACTTTTAATTACATCATAATAACTTTCACATGAAATAACTCTAAGCCAGGCATGAGTGGATGAGCGAATTCATAGAAATTCAGTTCTTTCTCTTTTTTTGTTTTTATTTGACCTTGGATAAAACACCTTGTTTCTCCTAGAAAAGTGATCCTTATCATACATCATCTTAGGCTTGTTAGAATGCTTATTACAATAAAGAGTCAGAATTTCTCTGGAAATGGATAACATTGGCATGGGCAAAATAAGATCCACAGCTTTGGGGGGGGAAATGCATTTGTTGGGTACAAAACAAAATAAAACAAAACACCACCCTGGTTTAAATAGGTGTCTTAAGGATGAAATACCTGTCTGAATTATTTTTTAATTTCTTTAGGTCTACCAAAGTGTGGGGAAGCACGGGACTTGGTGGGACAGTCTGTAAGGAGGCTTCTCTGAAAGGTCGGGGCCTCTGGGGGGAACTTGCCGAAGGTGGCAGCCCCTACCTTGACTTTTCCAAACAAGTCTGACCCCCGGGTGATTTACTAGAATATTTATGTTTAGTCTTGCTTAAAGGACACATGTGTTTTCTCAAGGATGCTGACCCTGCTGACAGTATCTAATAGTTAATTTGAGTTCAAGCTGTTGTTACAATAAAACCCAAAGGAGGAAGCAAACAGGGCTACTTGGTGGCAATAGCCAAGTAGTCCCTTAGCCTCTCTTTCACAGAAACATGTGTCAGAGCAATCTGTTCATCCATCGTTCAGGGTCTGCCGGTCAGTCCGGCACCAAAGTGCCTTTAACATACTGAGTTTCCAATAATATACTTTGAATAATTAGATTAATGAAAATAAAACCCATTATTGACCGTGAATAGAATATACAGATTCTAAATGATCTTCAGAAATAAAATTGCAACACATTCTGGATTTCAAATTGCCATTAAGTCACCTCCTATCACAGAGGGCTCATCGTTTTATAAAGCATATGTCTCATACCATTCTCTCCCTGACTGAAGGAAGGAGCATGAAGTTCCTAGAACAGCATTTGCACTTTTACATATTTTAAAATTTTATGTTTTTTTTTTTTTAATTCTGAGAGTTTAGATTTCAAGAAAAATTTCAGTGATAGTACAGAGATTCCAATATTCCTCCCATCCAGTTTTCCCTATTATTAACACTGTATATGAATATAGTATATTTGTTACAATTAATGACCCTCTTCTGATATATTATTAACTACAGTTCACACATTATTTAGCGGCACTAATTGTTATGAAGGTTCTTTTTCTGTTTCAGGACTCTATTGGGAACATCACCTTCCATTTAGCTGTTTGTTTCCTTGCCTCCTCTTCACTGTGACCGCTTTTCAGACTTCCCACAGCCCAGGAGGACCTGCGCGCTTTGGGAATCCCGGAAGGGTGTTTTCTAGAATGTCCCTCATTTGGAGCTTTCTCATATTTTCCTCATGGATAGGCAAAAGTTATGAATTGTTGGGAGGAAGACCATAGAAGTTAAGTGTCATTCTCATTATATATTTCATGGATACATAGACCAACCTGACATATCACTGCGGATGCTAATCTTGATCACCCCGATCAGGTAGTGCTCATCATGTCTCTGCTCTGTGGAATTACTGTGCTCACTTCCCATGCTCTGCCCTTGGAAATGAGTCTGCGGTTAAGTAGGCACAGCATCTACTTATGTACATGCATTATTGGTAATTCTTCTTCACAGGAAATGAAATTATTCAAACATTTATTTTTATTTGTATAGACTCATATACTTTGGCCTAAACACAATACTATTTTATTTATTTTCTCTAATATTCTTTTGTCAATTCCTTGGTATTATACAAACAATAATGTCCTCTATGAACAAAGGGAGTAATCATTTTTTCTTTCTTAACTTATATATTTGTTATTTCCTTTAGTTGTCTTATTGCACTAAGTAGGGATAGTTTTATGTTAAATAGGAGTAGTGAGAGAGAGTAACTTTGCTTCGTTTTTGATATTAGGGAGGAAGCATTTAGTACCCCACTACTAAATATTTGATAGTATCTACCAGTCACAACATTTGACCTTGTCCTTTTTTTTAAGGTTATTAGTTATTAACTTGTTACTTTAATAGATGTTATATATATACTAGAGACCTGGTGCACAAAATTCGTGCATGGGGGGTCCCCTCAGCCCAGGCTCTGCCCTCACCAATCCAGGACCCCTCGGGGGATGTCCAACTGCCGGTTTAGGCCCAGGATCAGGCCTAAACCAGCAGTTGGACATCCCTCTCACAATCTGGGACCACTGGCTCCTAACTACTCACCTGCCTGCCTGCCTGATTGTCTTTAACCCTTTGCACTCGCTTGCTTTTTTCTCGATTCCTTTATTCTAATGCTAACCGTGTCGAGTTACACTCGACATCCGAGTGCAAAAGGTTAACTTCCCTACCGCCCCCGCCAGCCTGATCACCCCTAACCACCTCTGTCTGCCGGCCTGGTTGCCCCCAACTTCCCTCCCCCTGCCAGCCTGGTGGACCTCAACTGCCCCCCTCCCGACAGCCTAGTTGCCCCTTACTGTATCCCCACAGGCCTGGTCACCCCTTACTGCCACCCCTGCCAGCCTGGTTGCCCCTAACTGCCCCCCCCCCCTGCTGGCCTGGTTGTCCCTCACTATCCTCCTGCTAGTCTGGTCGCCCCCAACTGCCCCCTCCCACCAGCCTGGTTGCCCCCAACTGCTACCCCCCGCTTGCCTGGTCATCCCCAACTGCCCCCCACCAGCCTGGTCGCTCCCAACTGCCCCCTACCACTGGCCTGGTCATCCCCAACTGCCCCCCCCCCCCCGCTTCCAACCTGGTCACCCCACGCAGCCTGCTGTTCATTTATTTGTCCCTCACTAACAAACCTGCTGGCCTGGTCACTCCATGCAGCCTGCTGTTCAGTCATTTGGTCAAACCTCACTAACCCCCCTGCCAGCCTGGTCACCCCATGCAGCCTGCTATTCGGTCATCCATCTGGTTGTTTCAGTCATGACAGCCCCTGGCTTTTTATATATTAGCCTGGTCATTCCCAACTGCACCCCCACCAGCCTGGTCACCCTCAACTGCCCCTCCCCGCTGGCCTGGTCATCCCCAACTGCCGCCCCCCCCCTTCCAGCCTGGTCACTCCACGCAGCCTGCTGTTCAGTCATTTGGTCAACCCTCACTAACCCCCCTGCCAGCCTGGTCGCCCCATGCAGCCTGTTGTTCGGTCATCCATCCGGTTGTTTCAGTCATGACAGCCTGGCTTTTTATATATTAGGAAGGATATATATATATATATATATATATATATATATATATATATATATATATGGTTTCTCCCAAAATTCATACACACTTTGAAGAATTATTAAGTCCAATGGATTAAATCTGAAAAGAAAAAAAAATCAATTGAGCTATCAGCTGTTAAATTTTATATACATTTTTTGGGACACCTTGTGTGAGTTTTGGTAGTTGGTATCTTTCATGAAATTGGCCAATTTTATATAAATTATAAAATTTGTGGGGATAGCCCTGGCCAATGTAGCTCATTTGGTTGGGCATTGTCTCATGCACTTAAAGGTTGCCAGTTAGGGAGTCAGGGCATGTGCCAGGTTGCAGGCTCAATGCCCAGTAGGGGGCATGTAGGAGGCAGCAGATTGATATTACACTCTCACATTGATGTTTCTCTCTATCTCTCCACTCCCTTTCTCTCTCCCTAAAAGCCAATAAACCATTTAAATATTTGCTAGGATAGAGATGTTCATAATATTCCTTTATTATCTTTTTAATGTCCATGATTCAATAATGTTAACACCTCTTTCATTTTTTATATTGGTCTGGTTTTTTTGTTTGTTTGTTTTTAAATCTCTCTTTTATTCTTAGTTAGCCTGGCTAGACACTTATCAATTTTATTGATCCTTTTGAAGAATTAGATTTGGTTTTGATTATTTTTCTGTATTCAATTTAATTGGTATCTGCTCTATTTTTTTGTTATTTAATGCCTGCCTCTTGCTTTAAATTTAATTTGCTTTTCTTTCTCTAGTTTCTTAAAGTGGGAACTTAAAATATTAATTTTAGAACTTCTTTCATTTATAAAATACGCATTTAGCCTTTTAAAATTTCCTGTAAATACTACTTTTATTGCATCCAAAAAATTACAATGAAAGTTTTTTATTATAATTTAATTAAAATTATTTTATTATATCTGAGAACTTTTTAAGAGTGTGCTGTTTTATCCCCAAATATTTAGGTATGTTCCAATGATCTCTCTGTAATTTATTTGTAGTTTGATTCCACTGTGGTCTAAGAACATAATTTGTATGATTTCTCTTGTTTTGAATGATATAACATGTTTTAAGGTGCAAAACATAGTCTATCTTGGTAAATGTTCCACATGAGATTGAGACAATATGAATTATTTTGTTGTTGAATGGAGTGTTCTATAAATGCTAATTAGATCAAAATTATTGATGGTACTGCTTAGGTTATCTCTAGTCTTACTGATTATCTGCTTGCTTGATCTACCAATTATTGAAACTATCATAGGGGATTTGTCAATTTTTCCTATGAATTTTATCAGATTTTGCTTCACACATTTTGATGCTCCATTACTAGGTTCACACCTGGTTAAGATTTCTATACCCCCTTGGAGAATTGACTACTTTCTCACTATGTAACAGCCATCTCTCTCCCTGAAATTTTTCTGGTTTTGAAGTCTGCTTTGTCTGAAGGTAGTATAGCAGCAATCATTTGCTTAGTGTTAGTATAAAATATTTTTCTTCATCTCTATACTTTTAATAAATCTGTGTCTTTATTTTTAAAGGGGGTTTCCTGGAGAGGAGAAAATGGCAGCTAAATAGGCAGACATGTCCCGCACCTTGTGCCAGAGTAGTTAGAAGAAACAATTACATCAAAGAGCACCCACCCAGAATTGGCGAATTAGACGTAACTGGTGAGACAATTCTCAGCCAGGAAGGGCAGGGGATGCCTGGAGAATGGTAGGATTGGGGATCTGAGCTAGAGAGAGAAGTGTGACCACCTAGCCAAGAGGGTCAAAAGGAAGTTGCATTGTCCGAAGGCCGCATCACTTGGGGACAGGCATAACATCTGACTGTGGAAAGGAAGTCCACAGGGATGATGGCGGCTAGGGAATCTAGATATAAGTCCATAGCCATAAGAGGCTGAACCCAGAAAGGCAGCCTGAAGAGCTACCAGAACTGCATGGTGCCAGGAGAAGAAAAACTCAGTGCACAGTTGATTTGCCTCTGTTTGGTTTTGCTTTTATTTGCTAAACCCAGTTCATAGGACCTTTCAAATATAAACACTCACCTGAGGCTTCAGTGCAGGTGGAGGTACAGATCTGTGCAGTCTGCAGAGAGGCTGTGGAGGAGAGAAGGACAGGGAGAGGTGAGAAGGAATCTGGAAACTGAGACATTTGTGACATTTTTCTAAGCAGACATTTTTCTCCTGAAGAGCCAGCCCCTCTCAGCAGCCTCAATACAGCGAATACAGCTACAACTAGCCTACATCCTGAGTGGTACAAAGGACACAAAAACTCTGAATACCCCCAAAGAGCCCTCAGGAACTGGTTTGAAGAGAGGTTATTCAGTCCCAGAAAGCGATACAGCATCACCCCCACCTTAAGCTCTGTCAAAAACAGACACTTGAGTGATTAAGATTTACAGCAGGCAGACAGGCAAAATGGGCAGATTGGTCCCGGCTGTTGGCAATCAAGACTGTGGAGACAGACACAAAGAGAGGAGTGGTGGATCACTTGGAAACTCAACACAGTACTGACTATATAACAGGAAACTGAGAAGAGGCAGACAGAACAGAAGAGTGGGGTCCACATTGGGCATTAAAACTCAGCTGAAGTGAACAACTCTCCATTCTTTTTATTTTTATCATTTATTATTTATTATTATATTTTATTTTTTTCATATTCTATTTATATTTTATACTGTTATTTTTATTATTTTTTCTTTTTTTCACCTTATTTTTCCTCACTTCTCCCTTTTTCATTCTGTGTTCTCTTCTCCTGTACCTGCTTTACTTTTGCTCTTTCCTTTCTTTTTACCTCTGTTAAAAGGTGATCTGCTTTATTGATGTGTTGTTATTATTATTGTAGTCTCTGTTGGCTTACTCATATATATAATTTGCTCTCCCCTGCTCCAAGTCTATGCACCCTTCTCTTTCTTTGCTAGCCAATTTTTGAAAGCTTTTGTATTTCCTCTCTTCTCTTGCTCTCTTCTTCTCCTAATTGTTTAACTAGTTTCACTCACTAAACTCAAGCCTATCTGGTCTCTATTCTCCTTTTCCAAAAATAGATGAATAAATAAATAGATTAAAAAATTATTTATTTTATCTTATTTATTTATTTTCTTTTCTCCTTATCTACTCTTTCTCTTTCTACCTTCTCTATACTGAACCATGGTCCTTCCCCTAGTCATCCAATTCTTTAGCCTTACTTTCTATATATAAGCTCTGCCTCTATAGATTCTGTCCCCTCCTTTTTCTGGTTGTTTGTTATTTGCAGTTTTTGTTTTATATGTTTGCTTTGTGATGTTTTCTCCCCCAATTTTTTGTTTCTCTTTTCAAGGTCATCTTTGTTCTCTTTTTTCTCTCTGTTTTCTGGTGGTCCTTTTACTGGGGTTATCAGTGTCTTGTGTACATTCATGTTTTGTTCCCTTTGTGTTGTGTCTTATCAAGTTGTATTTTGTGCTGTTTGGTGAAATGTGGTAGACTGTGAGCCTCATAACAAGACACCTGAGAAGAGAATCCATCCATGAGTGTGACAAAAACACTCAAGATCCAACTACACCAAGAGAACCCAAATATCTCACATAGGTGGCATTCTTAGAATGCTTAGCCCAGAAGACCTGAGAGACTGCACCACTGGGTCCCACAAACCATCTACCAAATAAAATAGACTCAAACAATCTGGGTGGCATAGCAGTTTGATCTAATACATAGAAACAATCACAAAGGAACAACAAAAATAGGGAGACAAAAAAACAACCCCAATACAAAAGAAAAGAAAGAATCACCAGAAAACAAAATTTTAAAATAATGAGGCAATTTGTCAGAGAAAGAATTCAGAGCAGTGGTTATAAGGATGCTGAAAAGGATGGAAGACAAATTCACAAATATGTGTAAGAATCAAGAGGAAATAAAGAGTGACATAGAGGCAATAAAGAACCTAATGGAAGATTTCAAAGGTAGACTAGAAGAAGCTGAGGACCAAATGAATGTGTTAGAAGAAAAGGTAGAAAAAACACCCAAGCAGAGAAGCAACTGGAAAAAATAAATTTAAATAGCAGGAAGAGAGCCTAAGGGAGCTTTGGGACAAAACAACAACATCTGCATAATAGGGGTTCCAGAAGGAGAGGAAGATGAGCAAGGAATAGAAGACTTGCTTGTTTGGGGAAGAAAAAAGTCATGTAAGTCCAAGAAGCACACAGTCCCAAACAAGATGAACCCAAAAAGACCAACACTAAGACACATAGTAATTGAATGGCCAAACATCAGTGACAAAGTAAGCATCTTAAAGTCTGCCAGAGAGAGACAGAAAGTTACCCACCAGGATCTTCCTTTAGACTATCAACTGTATTCTCAAGAGAAACACATCAGGCAAGAAGGGAATGGAATGAAGTGTACAAAGTGATGCAAAAAAGGATTAATCTAAGAATACTATATCCAGCAAGCCTATCATTAAAAATTGAAAGTGAAACCAGGAACTTCACCAACAACAAAAGGCTAAGGGAGTTTATTACCACCAAGTCAGCAATGCAGAAAATGCTAAAGGGACTGCTGTAAAAAGAAGAAATAGGAAGGGGAGAAGCAACATAGGCATAAAGAATTAAAATGGCAATAAACAAGTACCCATCAATATAACCTTAAACATAAATGAATTAAATGCTCCAATCAAAAGACATAAGGTAGCTGAATGAATAAGAAAATAAGACCCATATATCTGCTGGCTACAAGAGACCCACCTCAGTACAAAGGACTCACACAGATGGATATTGAAGGGATGGGAAAATTTTTTCAGGTAAATGGAAATTAAAAATAAAAAGCTATGGTAGCAATACTTATATCTGAAAAAACAGACCACAAAATTAAGGCCATAACAATAGATAAGGAAGGCCACTTCATAATACTAAAGGGAGCAATTCAATAAGAGGATTTAACTCTGGTAAACACATATGCACCCAATACAAGAGGACACTGATACATTAAAAAAAAAAAAAAAAAAAAAAAAAAAAAAAAACCTTTTGGGAGAGATCAACAGCAATACAGTCATAGTAGGGGACTTTGATACCCCATTGACACCATTGGATAAATATTCTAAACAAAAAATCAGCAAAGAAACATCAATCCTAAATGATTCACTAGATCAGATGGAACTAATTGACATCCTCAGAATATATCAACACAAATCTTCAGAATATACATTCTTCTCAAGTGCACACAGGACATTTTCAAAGACAGTCCACATGTTGGGACACAGGAAAAGTCTCTTCAAATTCAAGTAAATTGATATCATATCAAGCATCTTTTCAGATCACAATGGCATAAAATTAGAAACCAAGTACAATAAAAAA
This sequence comes from Cnephaeus nilssonii, assembly GCF_951640355.1. Taxonomy (NCBI): domain Eukaryota; kingdom Metazoa; phylum Chordata; class Mammalia; order Chiroptera; family Vespertilionidae; genus Cnephaeus; species Cnephaeus nilssonii. The sequence continues at coordinate 67,960,677 of NC_137086.1, read as the reverse complement.
TTAGAAAAATCAAGCACTTGGAGGCTAAATAACAGGCTGCTAAGCAATTATTGGGTTACTATAGAGGTCAAAGAATAAATAAAAAAAACATTCTGGAGACAAATGACAATGAAAACACAACAATCCAAAATCTATGGGACATAATGAAGGCCATCCTAAAAGGGAATTTAATAGCACTACAGGCCTATTTAGAAAGAAAGAAAGAAAGAAAGAAAGAAAGAAAGAAAGAAAGGAAGGAAGGAAGGAAGGAAGAAAGAAAGGAAGAAAGAAAGAAAGAAAGAAAGAGAGAGAGAAAAAAGAAAGAATAAAGAAAGAAAGAAAGAAAGAAAGAAAGAAAGAAAGAAAGAAAGGAAAAGAAAAGAAAGAAAGAAAGGAAAAGAAAAGAAAAAAGAAAAACTGGTAACAAGTTATCTAACCTTACAACTTAAAGAATTAGAAATAGAGAAACAAGAAAAGCCCAGAGTAATCAGAAGGAAGGAAGAAATAACAATCAGAGCAAAAGTAAATGACATAGAGACCAAAAATAAAATAAAATAAAAAGTATACTTAAAGCCAAGAGCTGGTTCTTTGAAAAGATAAATAAGAATGACCCTCTAGCCAGGCTCACCAAGAAGTAAAGAGAGAGGACCCAAATAAACTAAATCAGAAATAAAAGAGGTGAAGTAAAACTGACCCTACAGAAATACAAAGGATTGTAAAACAATACTATGAACAACTCTATTCCAATAAAATGGACAACCTAGAGGAAATGGTAATATTCCTAGAAAAATACAATTTTCCAAAACTCAATCAGGAGAATCAAAACACCCGAAGAGGCTGAAAACTACTGATGAAATTGAAACAAATCAAAAAAACTTCCAGCAAACAAAAGTCCAAGTCCATTCAACTTCACAGGGGAGTTTTACCAAAAATTCAAAGAAGTAAAACCTACCCTCCTCAGACTATTCCAAACAATTCAAGAGGAAGACACAGTTCCAAGCTTTTTCTATGAAGCCAGCATTACCCTAATTCAAAAACCAGATAAAGACTCTACAAAGAAAGAGCATTACAGGCCAATATCCCTGATGAACATAGATGATAAAATCCTTGACAAAATTCTAGCTAATTGGATCAAATATTACATTAGAAAATCATACACCATGACCAAGTGGGATTTATTCTGGGGACGCAAGGCTGGTACAATATCCACAAATCAATAAATGGTATACATCACATAAACAAATTGAGAGACAAAAATAATCACATAATAATATCAATTGATGCAGGGCTCATGGCTGGTGAGCACTGCTGTGGCAGTGCGAGCCGCTCCCAATCAGGACTGATAGGGCACAAGCCCGTGGCAGGCACAGTGGGGCTGGGATGAGCTGGAGCAGCAGGAAGGAGCTGGAGGCAGAGTTGGACTGTGGGTTTCGGCCCGAACCCTGCAGGCCACCCAGAGGGACCCCACCTATGCACGAATTTATGCACTGAGCCTCAGTATGGAAATAAGAAAAGATCCCGAATAGCTGCAGCAATCCTGAGAAAAAATAACAAAGTTGGAGGGATCACAATACCAGATATCAAGCTATATTACAAAGCCACTGTTCTCAAAACTGCCTGGTACCGGCATAACAGCAGACATATAGACCAATGGAACAGAACAGAGAACCCAGAAATAGACCCAAGCCTTTATGCTCAATTAATATTTGACAAAGGAGGCAAGAGCATACAATGGAGTCAAGACAGTCCCTTCAATATATGGTGTTTGGAAAATTGGACAGATACATGCAAAAGAATGAAACTAGACCACTAACTTACACCATAAACAAAAGTAAACTCGAAATGGATAAAGGACTTAAACTTAAAACAGGGAACCATAAAAATCTTAGAAGAATTCATAGGCAGCAAATTATCAGACATATGTCATAGCAATATCTTTACCAATACAGTTCCTAGAACAATGGAAACTGAGGAGAAAATAAACAAATGGGACTACATCAAAATAAAAAGCTTCTGCACAGCAAAAGAAACCATCAACAAAACAAGAAAACCCAATGCATGGGAGAACATATTTGCCAATGTTACATCTGATAAGGGTTTAATCTCCAAAATTTATATGGAACTCATATAACTTAACAAGAGGAAGATAAACCATCCAATTTAAAAATGGGCAAAGGGCCTAAATAGACACTTCTTGAAAATGGACATACAGAAGGCCAAGAGGCATATAAAAAGATGCTCAGTCACCAATCAACGGAGAGATGCAAATCAAAACAACAATGAGGTACCATCTCACACCTGTCAGAATGGATATCATCAACAGATCAACAAATGATAAGTGCTGGTGAGGATGTGGAGAAAAAGGAACCCTCGTGCACTGCTGGTGAGAATGCAGATGGTGCAATCACTGTGGAGAACAGTATGGAGTTTCCTCAAAAATTAAAAATGGAGCTCCCATTTGACCCAGTAATCCCACTACTAGGAATATATCCCAAGAAAACAGAAACACAAATCATAAAGGATATATGCACCCCTATGTTCATAGCAGCACAATTTACAATAGCTAAGATTTAGAAACAGCCTAAGTGTCTATCAGCAGATGAGTGGATTAAAAAAATGTGGTACATCTATACAATGGAATACTACGCTGTTATAGAAAAGAAGGAAATTTTACCATTTGCAACAATATGGATGGACCTGGAGAGTATTATGCTAAGCAGAATAAGCCAGTCAGAGAAAGATAAATATCACATGATGTCACTCATTTATGGAATATAAGGAACAACATAAACTGATGAACAAAAATAGATATAGAGACATAGAAGCATGAAATAGACCATCAAACTTAAGAGGGAAGGCAGGGGTAGGTTCAGGAGGGTCGGGGGAGAAGGGATAAGAGATCAACCAAAGGACTTGTGTGCATGCATGTGATCATAACCAGTGAACACAGTTGGGGGTGTGGGCATGTTCAGGGGGTTGGGAGCAGCTGGGGAGAGTTCAATGGGGAAAAAGGAGACATATGTAATACTTTAAACAATAAAGAATTGACATTAAAAATAATGAAGTTTGTTTTCTATAGACAACATATAGTATGTTTTTTAATCCACTATGTCAGTCACTCTGCTTTTTAATTTGTTATTTAGAATATTCACATTTAAAGCTACCTTTATATATATTTGGATTGAGAACTACCATATCTATAACAGTTCTCTGTTTCACTTATTCTTTGTTTCTTTTTAAACTTCTTATATTTTTTCTGTCTCTTTTGTTTTAATGGAGCATTTTAAGTGATTCAACCTCCTTTTTAGTCATATCAGTTATTCATCTTTAGAAAAAATTAGTATTTTACTAAAATGAAAATACACTGTTTAATTAACCTAAATTTACCTTTAATAATACCATTCTTCCTCATGTGTAAGCAGACAAATTAGAATATTCCCAATTCTTTCTTCTCATCCCTGATACATTGCTATTATTCATACACTTATTCATGTGCTATGATCATCCAATACATTGTTACTATGATTACTTTAAATAAATACGCATCTATTATATCACTTAATTTTAAGAAAAATAAAATATTTCATTTACCCTCAATTATTCCTTCTTCAGTGGTTTTCTTTTCATTATGTAGATTCAAGTTTCAGAGCAAATCCCTTTCCTTCCTCATTAATAACTTAAAAAATTTTTCCTTTAAAAAATTGTCTGCTATCAGTAAATCCCTCCATTTCTCTTTGAAAGTCTTTATTTTTTCTTTACTTTTGAAGGATAATTAACCAGATATAAGAGTTAAGGAGATTGTCTTTTTCTTTCCACAATTCAAATATTTCAGTCGCTTCTTACATACATGGTTTCTGCTGATACATTTAATAGAATTCTTCCTCTTATTCCTGTACTAGAGGCCTGGTGCACAAAAATTTGTGCACTTGGGGGGGAGGGTCCCTCAGCCCGACCTGCACCCTCTCGCAGTCCAGGACCCCTCAAGGCATGTCCACCTGCTGGCTTAGGCCCACTCCCTAGGACAGTGGTCAGCAAACTCATTAGTCAACAGAGCCAAATATCAGCAGTACAACGATTGAAATTTCTTTTGAGAGCCAAATTTTTTAAACTTAAACTTCTTCTAACGCCACTTCTTCAAAATAGACTCACTCAGGCCGTGGTATTTTGTGGAAGAGCCACACTCAAGGGGCCAAAGAGCTGCATGTGGCTCGAGAGCCGCAGTTTGCCGACCATGGCCCTAGGGGATTGGGCCTAAGCTGGCAGTCAGACATCCCTCTGGCAGCCCGGGAGCCCTCGGGGCAGCTGTCAGCCCAGCTTGTGGCTGAGTAAAGCTCCCCTTGTGGGAGCACACTGACCACATGGAGCATTGCTCCCTTGTGGTCAATGCACGTCATAGCGACTGGTCATTCCAGGTTGTTCCGTTGTTAGGGTCAATTTGCATATTGCCCTTTTATTATATAGGATAAGCATCTTTCCCCTCCCACAGCCAATTTCAGGATTTTCTCTTTGTTTTTTTTTTTTTTGTTTCCTGCAATTTAAATACAACATGCCTATGTGAACTTTTGGGGGATTTATTCTTCTTGGTGTTCTCAGAGATCCTGGATCTGGGGCTTGATGTATGTCATTACTTTTGGAAAGATTTCAAGTTCTCAGTTTCTTCTCTCCATTTTCTCTTTCTTCTCTGTCTGGCATTACAATTGTTACAATTTAATAATACAATTGTTACATCTGTTGATATTGTGCCACTGTTTTCTGATGTTGATTCTTATCTCAGCCATGATTGCCACCTTGGCCATATCCAGTTTACTGATGAATCCAATATTTCTGCTAAAATATTATTTTATTTCTTTTATATTTTTATTAGAATGTTTCTCTTCTTGCATTAGCTATATGTTATTTTTTGTTGTGTACTTTTTCCATTTGAACCCCTAACATATTTATCATCATTATTTTAAACTAGAGGCCCGATGCATGAAATTCGTGCAAGGAGCTCAGCCCTCACAGCTGTGGCGGCTTGCTTTGGCCCTCGCAGCCCTGGCTTCGTCTGGAAGGACATCTGGTCTAATTAGCATATTACACTTTTATTATTATAGATTCCCACCAGGAAATTTCAACATCTCTGTCAAAACTGTGTCTGTTTCTGATGCTTAATTTGTTTCTTTAGCCCTGTGCTTTTTTATTGCCTTTTAGCATGCCTTGTTATTTGGTGGTGGTTGTTGTTAAATGCAAGATATGCTGTGTTCGGTAGGAAGAACTGAGTAGTGTAGGGTTCATGTCATTCTAGGCAGGCACTGGACTATGTTTAATGTGTGTTGTAGCTGGAGGTGCCAGAGGCTTTAGTTTCTCTAATGTCCTTGTTTTCGGCCATCCTTTTCAAAAATATATTAGTTATTAACATGAATACTTTAATCAATGTCAGCCTATTCAGACTGTCACTTTCTCAGTCTTTAATGGACCTTGTCCCTGACCTGTTGCCTTTAAAAGTATTTCCTAACTTTGTTCTCTTTGTTATGTGACACAGGAAAACTATTGGGGGCTGAGTGGGAGGAATGTCCTTCCCCAAGGGGAAATAAGTCTCAGGTAAAGTTTTTTGTTTCTCCCTTTGCTTTGGAGAATGCTGTAGTTGTGTTTCATAACGACTGTTAATCTCTCCTCCCTGCGAGTAATGAAGGTGTCTTTCTCAGTTCTTCCTGTGATAATGAAGGGTCTCCTGCAGCTGAAGCCCATGAAAGTGTAGGAGCTCATAAGACTGGAAGACTGAAGCTCCCAGGAGTTTCTCATTCTCATGCTAGTCAAGACTCCCCCTGCACCTATTTGTCAAAATTCCACTTAGTGTTGCTACCAGTTTAAGGCTCCATTGGCTTCTGCTCATTAGGTAGATGGTAGGGACTCCCTAGATTTGCCCGTCTTACCAGACTGTAGGGTGGTGTTTGCTAGAAGTTCTCTAAGGGGTCCAAGAAAAATTGCTGGTGTCAATTTGGTCAGCGATTCTTGTTGTAAGTATAAGAGTGGCGACTACCAGGGTCTTCACCTGTTAGAGCTGAAACAGGGAGTCTTGCCACTGTATTTTAAATTTCTACCTTATTTTTATTAAAAGGTTAAGAACTTAACCTTCCTTCTATTCTTAGAGGGCAAAGTACATAATCATTCTGTCTCATCTGCTTAGACAAATTCTTAATTTAGAATAATTTAAAACAATATTCTTTTTGAACTATGTTACAGATTTCTGTTCAGACATATTTACAATTTTATTAAAATATTATTTTATTATAAATCCAAGCTCAACTCCTCATCAGCCATAATTATCTGCTAAACCATTAATTAGGAAATATAAGATTTTTAAGAGAAAATAGAGTAAATCTGATATGTTTCTTATAGAGGCAAATGCACTTACCTATTTGGATTCTTTTGCTTGTTGTATGAATGAATTTCCTCTCTTTCAAGGACACTTGAGAGTGTCTCTTTAAAGAGCAGCTTGTTGGATCCAGTGTAAAAACTCTCCTTTCAGTGAAATTCTTAGTTTCAGGTATGTAGTCAGGAGTGACACTTCAGTTTATGTCTGTGGAAATGTTATACTTGGTAAAGTTACAAATGCAAAATAATCTCATAAGGAGTAGTCAATCCATAGAGTTTATTACTTTACTCCTGAGGAGAGGGGGAGTGGAATTCAAAGGGGAAAAATGGTAACGAAATCATTAATTTTGTTGTTGTTGCTATTGTCATATAATGTAGTTTTTAATCTCCCTCCCCCTTGCCCTGCAGCAAAACAAAATTAGAAATATTTGCGATAGAATAAGAAAAGTGACTTACGCCGAAACCGGTTTGGCTCAGTGGATAGAGCGTCGGCCTGCGGACTGAAAGGTCCCAGGTTCGATTCCGGTCAAGGGCATGTACCTTGGTTGCGGGCACATCCCCAGTAGGGGGTGTGCGGGAGGCAGCTGATCAATGTTTCTCTCTCATCGATGTTTCTAACTCTCTATCCCTCTCTCTTCCTCTCTGTAAAAAATCAATAAAATATATTAAAAAAAAAGAAAAGAAAAGAAAAGTGACTTACAACATATACACCATGTTTTTGATATTTCTCTTTTTGTTTGTTTTGTGGAAATTCATCAATATTTTCCAAGATAACCAATTTTATTAAAGTTTTGAAGGAAAACACAGGTAATTTTTACCATGTGACTCATCGAATTTGCTTCCCTTCCCGTTCTCACTGAGCTGTCATGTGAAATCCCCACGGAACAAACACTGACAGGAGTCAGGCTGATGACCTCCGTGTGCAGCTGCAGGAGACCTACTGCCCGGCTATGTGAGGGGAACACAAAGAGAGTGTTTCAGAGGAGCTGAGGGTATCATTTGATATATTACCAAATTCCAGCTATTTCTTCAATGTCAGCCCTTATCGAGTCATAGCTTTCTGTTACCTCTCAGCATACGTTTTTCCTTTTTGACTAATAATGTATTTCATGAGAGGTAGGCAGATGTGATTTTACCAAAGTGAGGATAGGCAGGATCAGAGGGTTATTTCTTCACTATTTTTTTGTAAGTCAAATATCACAATTTCATACAGTCAAACAAATTGCAACTAGAAACATGAATGAGAAGAGTGGATTTCTAACTGAAATGTATTCTTAAAATATTTTGGAACTTTTTAATTTTCAGTGTCTTTTCAACATTAAGAAAAGCACCACACAGTTAAGGTATTATTGGCATTCCTGAGCAAAGTTCCCGCAGGCCGCGCTCTCCCCATGCATCGGCAGGTGCTGTTAAATGCTGCTCGGTGTGAGTCGCTCCGCTGCCAGGTTACAAACGCTGCAGTTTTAAAATTGGTTCTCTAGGTAATAGCATTTCTGACAAATTAATAATGTGATGCTTTGCTCGGCCCATGAGATTTTTCATTACATATTCCCCAACTGTTATTTACAATATGATGACAACACGTAATTTGTCAGGAAGTGAAGAACAGCGGGAGTAGCTCTAAGAGATGAACACAAACAAATCTTTAGCACAGGAGGAGTGGGCAGTGGTCATTCTGAAGATTCACCAGCCACTGCCTCCTTTTTCCTTCCTTCTGCGTGTTTCACTCCTCTCCACTGACTCATCTATACATAGACTAGAGCAAAGACAAAATATATGTAAACATTAAAGTGCTGTTTATGCTTTTGTATAATCATCGAAATCTCTTGGGAAAAATGACTGTTTCTTTCAAATTTAGAACTCTAATATAACATAGACAAACAATGGATTCAAATACAGGTTTGCAAATGGTCAGTTGCTCCCAAAAATAGTGATTTATGCCGAGTGAGCAGTAAAAAATGCTGATTTCATTTTTCTTTCTTCCGTGTGCTCCCAGCAAGAAGAGGAATGGCATTTTCTAAATAATTTATTTGGAAAGTTGACTGGCTGTACTGAGCTGGAAGCATAGCATTCCAATCTGCCACTACCTGCTGTGGGTCCTGGTAGGCACTCTTCAATATTTCAGAATGTATTGTGTAACTAATTGCCATGGTGTGAAACTGGAAATATAAATGCCAGAAGAAGAGGGAAATTCTCACATTGTTATTATGTAGGAAAAGACAAAAACAATTGCAACTGAGAAGAAAAATACTTGTAGTTGATTGAGAGAAAATAGGAATAGAAAAAAAAAAGTTAAGTGTCAGAATTAGCAGAAACTAAAAATATTTAGAAAAAAAATAAAATTAAGTGGTAATGAAAGGAAACCTAGTGTTTTAAAAGCTATAAAGAAAAAGTAGAAATGGTGAGGTAAAAAGTTCATAAGTCTATAGCTTATGATAAAATGTGGGGCTTCTCTTATTTAATTATTATTATTTTTTTAAATATATTTTATTGATTTTTTACAGAGAGGAAGAGAGAGGGATAGAGAGTTAGAAACATCGATGAGAGAGAAACATCGATCAGCTGCCTCTTGCACACCCCCTACTGGGGATGTGCCCGCAACCAAGGTACATGCCCTTGACCAGAATCGAACCTGGGACCTTTGAGTCCGCAGGCCGACGCTCTATCCACTGAGCCAAACCGGTTTCGGCTTATTTAATTATTTTTAAATTTATTTTTATTTAGGCACAATGGACAAATAATATTATGTTCGTTTCAGGTATAATAGTTTCTTTCTTAAAAGACTTTGGCTGGTACTCACTAATACTCATGAATAATATCTTCAAACCCAAATCAGGAATAAAAGATAATGTAAAAGTCTGTTGACAAAATATGAGAGATATTTATAATGAATGCAATGCTTATGGAACAACCACTTCTGAAATATTAATTTCCCAAACCACTCATGCTCCGCTGCCTGAATCAGAGCTAGCTTCCCTGTCTAAAAGTAAGGGGGAGATCTTTCATTGATATTGTACCTTCTTCCGGTTGTCTTGTTGAGAAAGTTCAAGTCTTCATAGACAGACACGACGCTCTCTGCCTATGCGGTAAGTGTGCTTTTCCAGTCCAAGTGCCCGGGCATTTCTAATTCATCACTAACTCACTGGTGTCAAAGACAGCGAAGACTTTCAGTGTCAGTGCCGGAATGTGTGGGGAGTGGGGATGGAGTGGCCTGGGAAGCCAGCCAGAGGCATTGAATGTAGGGGTGTGTATTTCCCACAGGAAAATGGGTAAGGAAAGAGGCAGATGTTTGAAGTAGTCTGCTCTGAGTCTTATAAAATAGTCTCCTTACTCTGTCTTTGCAAGTGTCAGAGATCCGGGCAGTGGGATAGAAGATGAGCATCTGAGAACAGGAAGGCAATGGGCCAGGAGCTGGACATGAGCTCACTGCCTATAGATGGTTGTGAGAAGGGGATCCGGGAAAATGTGAGCAGATTGCTATTGGAATATGAAGTCAGTAGGTCTGTCGGTTTTGTCTGGTGAGATTTTACTTTCTTTAAGAGTGAGTAGAAAAAAAATAGCTTACCCTGGGCTTATAAAAATATTGTAAAATAAGCAGATAAGCAAAGCATCATGCTGAGGATTCAGAGAAAGGAAAAAAAAAAAAAAAGACCAGTGGAAACAACTTATGGAAATCAGAGGAAAAAAATAATTACTATTATAATGTAATAGTAATAAATACTACTGTTATATTCAATAGCATACAAGAGAAACAAACTGGAGCAGAAATGTGTGAACTAATTTAATCGGGTAGAAAAAGTTAATAATATGAGATGGAACAGAAGATTCACAAATAAAAGTGCAATATAAAAATTAAAATCTGTACTGGAGGTGTGATTAGCAGAATGGATATTGTGGAAAGTCGAATGAAAAACAGAGGACAATGTGAGATGGTCCCTCCGAAGACAGATGCAAACAAGGAACCCTTGGGATGCAAGATTAGAGACATTGGAAGACAAAGTGAAGGCTTGCATGTGTTCCTGCAGAAGCAGCCCAAACACCTGGGACACAAGCAATAAGAAAGCAGCAAAGCTTTCCCCAGTCCAAAACACTGCCTAAGAATAAAGGTCCAATAGAATGACACAGACCAGTCAAACTGAAGAAATATCCTAAGTGCACAACAATAGCAACAAAACCCCCCATTTACAAAATAAAAACCAGATTACCTGCCTGGCGCAGCGGTTCTGTTGGCCTCTGCCTTCCCTGAGACGCTCCTCAGAGGACAATTAAAGCACACCTATTACAATTCTGTAGAACAGATTTCGATATACAGCTTTGATACACAATTGGCATTGTATACAAACCAAATATCTCATTAGCACAGTTTATTTCATAAGTAGGGAAAACTAAAACTATTTATAGAAATTTGATGGCTCAGTAAATGCACCACAGCATCTTTCTTGCAAAATATATTCTTTTTCTTTTCTGAAGAACTTTACATTTTAAATCCCTCATTTTTTTCTACATCATTTATATTTCACTCTAACCAGATTTATAACTATAAGCGTGAAACTATGCTATTATCTGGTTGAACCAAATGAACTCGCCCTGTTTTTAACATTTTGTATTTTTACTATTAACAGTGTAAGTGCAAATGTTTAAATTTATAGTACTGAGCATATAATATTTATTCTTTGAATTAACTTTATGAATTCTGATAATTAGCTTACTATGTTGACGTTTATCTACATAATCTTTCTTTTTCCTTTTAATCAGCTTTCTTTTTGCATTTAAATATAATCTCATTGTCAGCAATAATCTCCAGATCATCATGCCTTTGTTTGCTGGGTACACTATTTTTTTCTTAATACAACTCCATGTGTTGCTGAAGCAACTTCCACCTTTCAGTCTCATGTAAATCCTTACTGATAAGATAGTTTGCCTGTTACTGGAAATTGCCTGCCTAAGGGCTATATAGGTGGATCCCAAACCTGAATAAAAGGGATCTCAAGGCCAGAGTAAAGCTGAGTCCTCCCTTGGGCTTCCGCTTGGCCCCCAATTCCCAAATTAGTATTTTCTTGTCTAGTCTCTTTCATTTGTGTGCAGCCTCCTCCAGAGCCCGAACCCTGAACCATGCTGGATGTGGGGGGTACATTCGCACTACTTTCTGCCAGTAAAATAGTATCATCTGCATATTGTAAGTTATCGCCATTTCTCCCACCAGTTTTCACTCCTTCCTCTGAATCTAGCCCAGTTTTTGTCTGATATATTCTGCATATGGATGAAACAAATAGGGAGGTAAAGTGCACTCTTGTCTGACACCTTTGCCTCTAGGAAACCATCTTGTCTCTCCACATCTGTCCTGATGGTGGCTTCCTGCCCGAAGTGCAGGTCATGTGCCAGAACACTTACTGGTGATCAGGAAGTTACTAGCAGTTCCCATGTTCTTGCTGCTTGAAGTGCAGATCAAGGACCAGCAGAATCTGTACCACCTGGGAGCTTGTTAAAAAACTAAAAAGAGATATGATTTTTATTGGCTTTTATTTGAAGTTTTAAATATAAGCTTAATATAAATTTAAATGTTTATATTATACATTTTTACTCATGATATGTCAGTTTCCCCATGAACTTCTAGTCATCACTCTTCTCCCCTCTTAATGGACTGTAGAACTGCTTAGTTATGCATGACCTTTTCTAGATAAAAACTCAAATCAGATCATTGACATATAAAAATATATGTATTTATGCTCTATTTGGTTTTGAACTGTTCTTACATAATGCCACTTGATATTATTTAGCGTATTTAGTTTTGAGTTTTAATGTTGGTGGGTTTTGGTATGTTCAAATTTAATCAGGGGTGTTCCTTCTCTTTACTTTTTATATTTATACTAGTGGCCCAGTGCACAAAATTCGTGCACATTAAAACAGGATTAATTAAAGGAAATAATTTGCCCTTTCTCTATAATAGAAGTATCAGAGATGAAAGAAAATTAATAAAATGTATATGAAAACCTTCCTCCTGTCAGAGTCTGGGGCGTACCACAGGACCCAGAGTCAAGTCCCCGCCCACCCACATGTGCCTCAAAATCATGTGAGTCCCTGGCCCAGCCAGCTCCCGCCCCCATTGAGCTAGATCCAGACCTGGCCAGTCCCACCCTTGTCAAGCCCCGCCAGGCAGGGGATGTAGCCTTAGGTCCCCTGGCCCGGCGCCAGGATGAGGGGCGTGGCCTGAGGTCCCCCAGCCCAGACCAGGGTGGGGCACATTCCTTGAGGTTCCTTATCAAGCCCCGCCAGGTGGGAGACTTGGCCTGAGATCCCCTGTCAAGCCCTGCTGGGTGGGAGGCATGGCCTGAGGTCCCCTGTGAAGCCCCGTCAGGTGGGAGGCATGGCCTGAGGTCCCTGTCAAGCCCAGCCAGGCAGGGGGGTGCAGCCTCAGGTCCTGTGGCCCGGTGTTGGGGCAGGGGGCACAGCCTGAGGTTCCCCCGTCAAGCCCCGCTGGGCAGGGTGTGTGGTCTGAGGTCCCCCCATCTGGTGCTGGGGTGGGAGGCATGGCCTGAGTTCCCCCAACCCAGCACTGGGGGTACACCTTGAGGTCCCCTGTCAAACCCTGCTGGACGGGGGGTGTGGTCTGTGGTCCCCTGGCCTGGTGCTGGGGTGGGGGGCACGGCCTGAGGTCCCCCAACCTGGCGCTGGGGCGGGGGGAGCAGCCTGAGGTCCCCTAGCCCAGCACCAGGACAGGAAGTGCACCTTGAGGTCCCCTGTCTAGCCCTGCTGGGCGGGGGGCGTGGCCTCAGGTGCCCTGGCCTGGCGCCGGAGTGGGGGGTGTTGCCTGAGGTCCCCCAGCCTGACACCAGGGCGGGAGGTGCGGCCCGAGGTCCCCTGTCAAGCCCTGCCGGGTGGGGGACATGGCCTGAGGTCCCCTGTCAAGCCCCACGGGGGTGAGGGAGGGCATAGCCTCAGGTCTCTGCTAATTGCTCGTTAAGGCTCCTTATGGGAACTTGGCCTCAGCTGTGGGTGCAGCCATCTTTGTGATGGAGTGATGGTCAATTAGCACATTCCCTCTTTATTAGATAGGATCTCTGATGTCCTTTAATAAGATTCTTTTAAAAATCCGTAAATATGCTATGAATTCCATGTTATGTTCTTACACAGTTACAGCTCTGTAATGTAAATCTACTTTCTTAGCTGTTGAAGTTGATGTAGTGATACACTGCATTTTTCTGAGTTTGTGTCTGACATTGTTAGTGAACTGCTATAATCCTCACACTTTTCTGTAGTTATTTAGAGTTTCCATATGAGTGATCATAGTTTCTGTTTATAACTAAAGTTGTATTATACTTTTCAGTGTTCCACCACTATATTTTCATTATTTTACTGTCTTTGTTAAGCTACCTAGAACTATTTTAATAATAGTGTAATAGTGAACATCTTTCATTTAGTCTTATGTCTAACCCACAACCTAGGTAAGTGCCCTGACCATAAATCAAACCCTCAACCTTTTTGGTGTGTGGGATGATACTCCAATCAACTGAGCCACCCGCCCAGGGCAAAAGTTACTTAAAAAAAATTATTTAATTACCTAATGCCCCTGCAAAAATCCCTTCAAGAGATTCCTGTAGCTCTTAGGATAAAATCTGGACTTGTTTACTTCTAATATTTTCTACCACTACACCCAATGCGTGTCCTTTATGGTTTTCATGGCACTTAGCCCAATGTGTAACTCACGTGGAGTTCGCTTCTGCTTTTCCATTCTCTCCCTGGAGGAGAGTGAAAGTCTCATGATAGCAAGGGCCAGGTTTGGTTATTCTCTAAGAATTTCTCTGCCCAGCATCTTCTCAATGTGTTGAGATGAATCAACTTAAATATGGAAGAAAGACATTTTGACCAAAAGAGCTATTCAGTTGGAATGAAAGAAGAAGAATTAGACTTAAGCAAGTGTGGAGCACACATACTTCTGGCTGCACCCAGGGGTCATAGGGAGACAAAGGATGCATATGGGCACTCTGTAAATAGAGACTTTGAGTCATTGTAAGCTTTTAAAGGGGAAATCTGATAGATGACCACTACTGAATGTTTCATTTAGAGTATTTTATGAATATAAGATGAAATCTTTTCCTTATTTTTCTGTTTATTATAAAGAAAAGGGGAGAAGGATTTTTTCCTAAAAGTTTATATAATATTTTCTTACATTTAAAGTGAATAGACTTTATTTTTAAAGAAGAAAAACAATCAGCAGAGCTGGGGAAGATGTGAGTTGAAACACTGACACTGCAGAGATCACATGCCACCAAGGTGAACATGGGCCTCGGGTGATGGGAGGACCACAAGACCACTCCAAATATTTGATTTTTAAGGGTGTAGTAAAAAAGGAAAATACTATTTTAAAAGTCTCTCCGAGAGTGGATCTGAGACAGAAAAACTGTCTCAGATGAATTTTTCTGAAGCACAAGGGCTCATTGTATCAGGATTTTCAAACTGTTTTCCAGATAGGTGGAGTTACTTTAGGGATTTTGCAAATAATCAAGTATATACTAGACAATAAGATTTTAACTGCCGGGGGAAAGCATTTATCACCTTGATGTGTTTTATTTAATAGAGTTGAAAAGAAAAGGATCTTGCGGCTGAAAGTATTTGAAAAATCTAGGTCCTGCATGATCTCCTTGGGCCACCTGAGCAAGAGCAGTGCCCCGGATGGAGTAGGCGGTCCTGAAACAGTTGAGTAACTAAATGAACTCAGGAAGTATGGGTTTGAGTTACACAGATTATTTAACTCAGGAATTTTAATATGCTACTTTGGTGAAAATTCTGGAGAGGAACCATAGTATGTTGTTATCTTTAAGATAACAGTTGTACTTGTGTGTCTTACTTAGTTTTTGCAGGGGATTAATCTGCATTAGTCAGACAGTGAGTTCCTTATACTGACCTACACAATAATAATTATAGTATCAGATCTATTGAATGTATTATATTTTTAAGCACTGAATGCTTAGTAAATATTTAATTTTCATAGTAAAAAGATGGTATAATTTTCTGTTGTTGTTTTTTTTTTTTAGATGAGGCCTAAAGATATTATAGAATGTGCCTAAAGTTATAAAGTAATATAGTAAGTCACCAGCATTTGAACCCCAACTTACTTGACTAATATTGTAAATTCAGTATACCGTTTATTTCAGTTTCTTCAAAATCTGGAATTGACCTACCAGTTCCCTCAGCTCCCCGCCTGGCCCATGGACTTTCAGCTTCTCATTTATTGGACAGGTATTAACACCTTGTCGGAACAACCTCAGGTGGCATAAATCTATACATATAAAACCCTAATATGCAAATAGACCAAACGGTGGAACAACCAAACAACCGGTTGCTATGATGTGCGCTGACCACCAGGGACGTGGTGGATGTCAGCAGCAGGTGGCAGAACATGGAACATGGCAGCCACCGCTCACACCCGCTGCTGACACTGGAGCTGTCACTCACACCCATTGCTGGTGTTGGCCCCGCTCACACCCGCAGCAGCACTGGAGCCATGACTTGCACTCGCTGCCAGCACCCAGCACCAGTCCCAATCGCTCGGCACCATCACTGGGTGTGAGCAGCGGCTGCCAGTCCCGATTGCCCCTGTGGGCTTCTCCACCTTTCCCCGCTCCTAAGGGGAGATTGGGGCAGCAGCCATCACCCGCACCCCCTGCTGGCGCCGGCCCAATTGCTCTGCACCGTCAGTGGGTGCGAGCGGGGCCGGCGCCGCCAGCACATGGAAACGACAGTGGCTGGAGTGGGGCTGCCTCAGACCCGGCCACGTGGGAGGGGCCGGACGGGGGCGCGGAGGATGGGCCAAGACCCACCTGCCCCTGTGCCCACTGCAGGCTCACAGCCCACAGTTCCTTTCAAGGTGCACGGATTCGTGCACTGGGCCCCTAGTTGAATAGATAAAACTAGCATGTTTCTAACTCTGAAATTTCAAGTTCTCTGAATTTTCACAATACATTCACATCTTGGTTTCCTAAGTTATTTTTCCTTTCAAAAGTCTTGTGTGTTTTTTTAACCTTTTATCTTTTGAGTCTCCAACATTTTACTTTCTGTTTTCAACAGAAATTAACTGTTTCTATTTCATTCTGTGTCCCCATCTTCTTGTGGGAGGTGGAAGGAGGCTCTTTGAATGAAAAAAAGTCTTACGTTTGTAAAATAAAACTAGGACAATTATTTCTAAATGATTATATTTTTATTTTAAAATAAGTATAGATTCATCGAAAGTTGCAATCCCTTCTACCATAATACAACTTAATGGTTACAATTTAATGAAGTACAATATCAAAACTAGAAATTTACATTGGTAAATGTGTGCATAGGTCCACAATTTTATCACGTGTAGGTTCACATAACCTCCACAGCAATAAAAACACAGAACTGTCCCATGCGTTTGGAGTGAATTTGAGTCACTATGTGGCTAAGCTGTGGTCACAGTGGCTATTTTTGAAGCTATCTTTTCTAGAAAATAGAACACAGTGAGCAGTGGCTTTTAAAGATCAATCAGATGGAAGAGAAAACTACTTAAGTTTAGAAAATATGGAACTAAACTGCTACCTGGCATCAGAAACTAGAAAGAATCATCAGAAACCTCAGGTGGACAGAACGTGTACCCCTAAAGGTTCCTTAAATTCCATGCAGAGGGAAATGAGAAATGAGTGGGCAGAGAGCCCGAACTCAGAAACCCTCCAACCTGTGAAGTCATCCACCTGGCCCTGCTCCCCCCACCCAACCTGTGCCTCCTGATGCTTTGGAAGCTGCATATCTACTACTCTTATCACGGGTCGCTGAGCAGAGCCCTGACACCAGCAACTGACCTCGGCGTGACCCGTCAGCCCAGACCTGTGCTTGCACTCCTACCTCCGCCTTGCCGCTCCCTCTGGGTCTGGAATATCACCTTGCTATTGTTGGCTCTCCCATACACTTAACCATAACTACAGCATGCTTTTGTTTGTTTTTGGTGTAACATGAACAATTATCAGTATATGAACATATTTTGTCACACAGAGATTATAATACATATTTCAACTTTGTAAATTCTGCTATGATTTTAAAAGCCATTGCTTTGCTGCATTCATTTGTAGCTTTAGAACTATTAGCTCTATTATATGAAAGACTGAGAACATTCTTTAGAAAATAATTACTAACTAATGCTCTTTTGCCTTCTAGGTACAAACACTTGGTCCCAGATTTTCTGGTACAATTAACGTCAGGGCTTTTTCATACAAGCTAAAATATACAAGATAAAATGATCATGTTTTCAGATTTATTTGCTTACAAGTCTAATAAATCATGATTGCTGTTTAAATGGTACATGAAGTAGGCACAAACACATAAATTTCAAAGGATGTTTATACCAAATTTTCACAATACAGTAAAAGATAAAAATATCTCCAAAATATATTTTTGGAGTCATTGTTTTGTTTGAAAGTAATATTTAGTGTATGAATGTGGTTCCCAGGAATACTCCCTGGCCATAAAAAGATAATTAAAGCATTAATTATTATTTTAAAAACTAATATGATAAAATATTGTTGGAGCTTTAAACATAAGAAATAAAACATTTAATTGAAATTCTGCAACTTCAGCAAATATAACTTTTTTATTACACTCTCTTTTATAACTCATTTTATCATAAATAATTTTACATTTAACAATCAAGTATACTTTTGCATTCTGAGTTTATTATAGTCGCTTCCTAAATAAGCAAATTTTGGGGTAAATTCTCAATTTTTAAGTTTATAACACTAATTTAAATATTTTACAACAGTTGGAATGTTAGAAGTTTCTTCAAAGATATAAATATGTCCTCGTTTTTTATTATGAACTTCAGCAAATGTCCTGGTATACAATTAAGAACAGTTTTAAATGTCTCTAGATGGAAAAGAATGTTAGCAATGGCTCCTGTATTTTATTTAATACTAGAGACCCGTTGCAGGAAGATTCCTGCAAGAATAGGGCTTTCTGAAGCCCTCCCTTCTGCACAACCCCGCCTGATTCCCTCCCATCTCCGCCGTCCCGCCTGCTTCTCCACAGCTTCACTCCCTTCTGCAGCTCTTGGCTTCCTTCTACACTGTATTCAGTCTCCACTCTGCACCTGGATATGCAAATTAACCACCATCTTGGTTGGGCTAATTTGCATACCCACTCCTGATTGACTGGTGGGAGTGGCTTGTGGATGGAGGTATGGTCAATTTGCATGTTTCTCTTTTATTAGATAGGATTCTCCCTTGACTTATAGGGATTACTTTTCTTAAATCACACTATAGATTTCAGTTCTGCCTTCATATTCATTTTTCTTGAAAGAAATTCTTTGAGTTTCTAAGACTCACATATGTTCTTCACAGTGAAACAACATTATGAGATTTAGGAAAAATGTTTTTGAGAATGGCAACTTAGTAGAGACACATCAAGGTCAATCAAGGTGTGTTGATTTGCCAACTCTGCTAAGTGATGGCAAGAAATTGCATAGCCCTTGGACAGGGACAATCATGTGCCTAGATTTCTAGGGGTTAGGCAAGGATAAGAATGTTTGCTAGGGAATTTATTCAGGCTTTCCATCACTTTATCTTGCTGCTATTGGACATGTTCTAATCCTGCTTTCTTTCTTTTATAAGTTATTAATATTAAGTGATCTCTATATATAAAAGCCTAAGAGACCTTTACGACTGAACAACTGGAACGACAGGTCAAACAGTTGCTATGATGTGCACTGACCACCAGAGGGCAGACGCTCAATACAGGAGCTACCCCCGGTAATCCGTGCGCTCCCACAGCCAACCTCCCACAGCCAGCCAAACCCCCACGGCCCTTCCCCCCGCCAGCCAGCCAACCTCCTGTGGCCCTGATCGGTCCCAGTAGGGACTGGGAAAGACACCCCGATCAGTCCCGATCACCCGCCAGGCCAAGGGATCCCACCAGTACACGAATTCATGCACCAGGCCTCTAATGCTATAATAATACAAAAATGCTGACAATTTGACTTTTCAAAATGGCGGCCAAATAGGTGGATGTGTCCTGAGCCTTCTCACGGAGCTGATAGAAGGAACAACTAAATGGAATAACATCCACCCGGAAGCGGCAAATTTAACACAGCTGGTGAGACAATCAACGGCCGAAAAGGACAGAGGATGCCTGGAGAACAATAGGATCGAGTGTCTGGGCTAGAGACAGAAGCATGACCACTGGGACGAGAGGGTCAGAAGGAACCTGCTCTGTACCAAGTCACTGTCTCTTGGGGACACGTGTAACACTGGACTGTGGGAAGGGGTCCACAGGGCTGCTGGCAGCAAGGGATTTTAGATCTAAGTCCACAGCCACAAAAGGCTGCACTTAGAAAGGCAGCCTGAAGAACCACCCGAGCTGAATGGCATCAGGGGGAGAGAAACTCGCAGTGGTGCGGTTCTTTTGCCTTTATATTTTCCTTGCTTTTACTCACTAAACCCAGTTAATAGGGCCTTTCAATTAAAAACACTCACAGCGGCTGTGGTGCAGGTGGAGGTGCAGGTCTGTGGAGGCTGGGGGAGGCTGTGGAGAGGAGCAAGATAGAGAGAGGTGTCCAGGAATCCAGCATTGGGATATTCCTGAGCCTCCAAGCCTAAACGGCCATTATTCTCCTGAAGAACCAGCCCCTCCCAGCAGCACCTGCAGGGCTACTAGTGCAACTGCACCCAGCCTTGAGATTTATAGGGGAAACAAAGAATCTGCAACCATGGGGGACTGGGTTGAGGGGCCATTTGGTTCCAGAAACCAGTAAAGCAACACCCCCACCTAAAGACCATGTCAGAAATAGGTGCTTGTGTAAATAAGACCGAAAGAAGGCAGACAAGTGGATTAAAAATTTGTGATACATCTTTACAATGGAATACTATGCTGCTATAAAAAAGAAGGAACTTTTACCATTTGCAACAGCATAGATGGACCTGGAGAGCATTATGCTAAGTGAAATAAGCCAGTCAGTGAAAGATAAATATCACATGATCTCACTCATTTGTAGAATATAATGAACAACATAAACTGATGAACAAAAACAGATCTAGAGACAGAGAAGCATCAATCAGACCATCAAACCTCAGAGGGAAGGCAGGGGAGGTAGGAAGTAAGAGATCAACCAAAGGACTTGTATGCATGCATATTAGCATAACCAATGGACACAGACACTGGGGCCGTGGGGGCTTGTCCTGGGAGGTGGGAGTGGCTGGGGAGGGGTCAATGGGGGAGAAAGGAGACATATATAATACTTTAAACAATTAAAAATGACTGACAATATATTTAGACACAAAATTGATATTTTTAGTCATTCATTTTATATTGTTTTCCCATCCATGGCCATATTTTTTAATGTTATTTATTAATTGAATGGAGGCCCAGTGCACAAAATTATTGCACTCATTGGGGGAGGGTCCCTCAGCCTAGCCTGTGCCCTCTCGCAGTCTGGGAGCCCTCAGGGGATGTCTGACTGCCATGGAGGCAGGAGAGGTTCTTGCCACCAATGCTGTGCTCACCATCCATGAGCCCAGATTCTGGCTGAGTAGCGCTCCCCCTGTGGGAGTCCATTGACCACCAGGGGGCAGCTCCTGCATTGACCATCTGCCCTCTGGTGGTCAGTGCGCATCATAGTGACTGGTCATTCCCCTGTTTGGTCAATTTGCATATTAGCCTGGTCGCCCCTAACTGCCCTTCCCTGCCAGCCTGGTCACCCCCAACTGCCCTCCCTTGCAGGCCTGGTCTCTCCCTACTGCCCTCCCCTGCTGACCTGATTGCCCACAACTGCCCTCCCCTGCCCGCCATCTTGTATCCACATGGAGGCGGCCATCTTTGACCACATGGGGTGGCCATCTTGTGTGTTGGAGTGATGGTTAATTTGCATATTACTTCTTTATTATATAGGGTTATTATATAGGACTAGAGGCCTGCTGCACGAAGATTCATGCAAGAATGGGCCTTCCTTTCCCTGGCTGCTGGCAGTCCCGTGCCACCCCCAGCCACTGGGCGCCTGTGTATGCATGCAAATTAACCCGCCATCTTTGTTGGGTTAATTTGCATACCCACTCTTGATTGGCTGGTGGGCATGACAAAGGTACAGTCAATTAGCATGTTACTCTTTTATTAGGTAGATTGTTTAAGTATCAGTATGCCCCATGTTATATTTAAGATATTTTTACATTTAAAAGTCCATTTTTGTTAAACTGAAATTTGAATTTTGCTGTACCTTCTCTCTTTTATCTGGCAACTTTATATTCAAGATTGGGAACCCCTGGAATTCCAGTATTTTGGCACCTAATGTAATCAGTGTTTCAGTTAATTTTAAATTAACCCATTACTTTCTTGCTTCATTATCAGGAACACCATACAGTCACCTAACCAAGACAACAAATTTTATTTTATTTTTTTCACTACATTTAACTTTTAATTGAGGTAAAGTTTGGGACAGAATCCCTCAGTTACCTTATGCCATTTCCTTTTTATAAGCCTTCCTCTCACATATTATTACAGTATATTCTCATCCACAACCATGTCTTAGCTTATGTATCTGGGTTTTATTCAAAGCTTCTAGTACTTGCTCACTATGTTATCTTGAATTTCATGTGCAAAACATAACTTTATGTCTTTTAAAATTTGAAATCAATCTTTTCCAAATTTTTTCACTTTCTAGCATTATTGTATTTTGCAAATTCACACACACACACACACACACACACACACACACACACATCTATGGAAGCTAACCAGCTTTTTCCAACATTTTAAATCTGGTTGTAAGAAGAAATATATGTCTATAATCGTTACCACTTAGTTATTTACATCATAGGGTTTATTAAAGTTTCTACTAAGTAATGAAATGCTAGATGCCTTGTCTGATTCAAATAACCAGACTTTAAAATGAGCTTAATTCATTATTATATATGAAGCATCCCCCAAGAGCACAGCTGTGCAATTTAATTCCATTGAAACCTCCTCCCTCTTAGCAAAATATTTAGATACATAGACATATAGATTGAGAATCATAATAGGGCATAGAGGAAATAGACAATGATTAAAAGATAAATTTCACTTGCCACAACATATTTTTGCGATTTTTCTCACTATGAATCTACTGCCTTTGGGGTTTTGTGTGGCAGAGATAGCAGAGTTATGTTGTAGCTGAAGCATGTTGTTGCTGATCTTTTAAACCCTGCCTTTCTCCCAATGAATTTTTTTGCTTTTTGAATAAAAATAATTCAGTCCTATCACCTATCACACATCAGTATTAGTGAACAGGCACCTTTCTTTCCTAATGCTATCATTCCCAGCCCATACACCTGTTCAGCTCTAGCAGCGGTGTTAAAGGAAACACAGATTTCTGGTCAAAGGTCACTGATATCAATAGCACTTACTTAGCAGGTGCTTTAGTAATCAGGCTTAATGAATATGAGCTACACTTATTTCTACTTCTGCTGCTGGCATATTGAAAAAATAAAAGTAAAATGGTGGAAAATGTGTCAAAGACCCCATAAGCACAGACTTCCTTGATAAGCTTTGATTTAAAAAGCTAAGAGGCAAAACCCAAAATAACTACTAATGTGTATGTTCCTGCTACAGTGGCAGTCAAAAAAGACTTAGGAAACTCATCTTCCTTGAGTGACTGTGACCTCATTGTTATTCAACTAGGCACTCCTGTGAAGTACATCCCCAAGGTGCAATTTGAAGTGATTATTTTAGTCAAGAACCTGCAAATGGTAGCATCATGAAGGATCACCACCTAAAACTCCAGAACTCCAATGCCATTCAGGCAGACTCCTTTTTTATTTTTTATTTTTTGGCACAGATAAAAGTAAAAGTCTGAATGTTCTTCCCTCCTTTAGGTTCTTTAGGCTCTTCATCTAGTTTTGTTAAAGCTTATGGGTTTTGTTAGGTGACCTCGATTGTTAGCAATAAGTGATAAATAAAGTTATGAGTTGTTGCCAAATCTGGATGGGAGGGGCAACAAGCACACAGGTAACAAACAATAATTATTCAAATTCTTTACAATGAAGAAGTAGTAAATATTACTATCATGGCTCATAAGAAAAGCAATATAAGTAACAACTTTCATGCTCTCTTTAATATTTGTATTTATCCAATCAATCATTTCTCCAAAACTATTATTTGAATATTTTGTTTGTACATATGTATGTTGTATGTGTGTGGTAGGGATGAAGTTAGGCAATAGAGAAATGATAGTGAACATGAAGGTCACCACTTGGTCCTGATGGAAGCCTGGTGGCGATTATGTGTTGACTTCTGTGAGTTTCTTATAACTGGAGTTAATGTAAGTTTGGTTTTGAGGTGAATTGATTAACTCTTGATTCTATTTAATTTTTTTTAAATATATTTTTATTTATTTCAGAGAGGAAGGGAGAAGGTGAGATGCACCGATCGGCCCCAGGCAGAGGGACCCCACCCATGCACCGAGCCTCTAGTTTCATTATAAGCAGCATGAAGAAACTAAAATAACCTTCGACATATTTTGTGGAAATATCCTCAGCTAATTATCCAAGTTCACCTTTTTACAAGTTGTGCTTTCCATATAACTGCAGTACAGATTTCTGTTAAGCTTTCCACCACAAGGGTCTCCCTTCCTTCCGTGTCCAATAGCATGTTACTTTTTTCTGAGCTCTCAACACCACAAATGCCCATATTATACTAACAGTCCTGATCATGGCAATTTAGGTATTACTTAAGGCAATGTAGTTTTTCTTTTTATGTTTATCATCGACCTAAAACTATCATAAATTTTATTGAAACTCGTATAGTATACCACATAAAATAATCTACCCTTTCAAAAGTGATTTTATAGATAGAGCTCTAACATAATGCAGACATATTCTCTTTTTAAAGGCAAATGTATATATACTACTTCTTATAGTTATGACAGATATCATAACTGATCAAGGCACTTTTGTTTCTAAGCCCTAACACAGAATCATCATCATTTCAAGTAGTGCCATACAGGCCATCATTGATGACCCTAAGTTTTGGCATGTGAAAAAAAACAAAAAAACTGTTTGCAAAATATGAGTGCCTCATTCTTTTATCTGGAATCATCACTGTAATATTAATCAGAAATATGCCTAAAAATATAAAATCAAAACAATAAAGATACCTTTCATTAACAATTGATGTAACCTCTCAATGTAAGTCCATATTATACAAAGAAAATACTTCCTATAATTTTTGCATATGACATTATTCCTTTTATTTTAAAAATTATGCTCATTACTATATAAACTTAACCAATATAGCATAATACAAACAGTAAACCCAGATATTCTCCCATTTCCTACTATCCAGAAATGAATACTCTCAATATTTGTTCTAGATTATTTTGGATATCTCTCTCTTCACATATATGAATAAGGCAATAGATGAATAAATAGATGGAATCCCAAATTTAAAAAATCCAAAACAATCTCTTTTTTTGATATAAAATACTAACTGTTATTTTATCTGAATAATAGGACAAAAAGAATGAAAATAAAATGGAGAGTTGTAGAATATCTAATCAATCTTTATTTACCTAAATTTTTAAAAGAATACTTCTGAAATAAAATGGAAATATTTGAAGGACTTAAGGTCATTTACTTTTGTTTGGAAATTATTTCAACTTTAGCAGTATTTGTGGTCTTCCTGTCAATAAAGTTAAATAATAAATCTAATTATATTTTCTTAAACAATATGGTCTTGTGCTTTCAGATTTTTGCTACTTATAGTTTTATTTTTATACTAGAGGCCCGGAGCATGAAATTCGTGCATGGGTGTGTGTGTGTGTCCCTCAGCCCAGCCTGTACCCTCTCCAAACTGGGACCCCTCGAGGGATGTCTGACTGCCTGTTTAGGCCCAGGATCAGGCCTAAACGGGCAGTTGGACATCCCTCTCATAATCCAAGACTGGTGGCTCCCAACTGCTCGCCTGCCTGCCTGCCTGATTGCCCCTAACTGCTTCTGCCTGCCAGCCTGATCACCCCCTAACCACTCCCCTGCCAGCCTGATTGATACCTAACTGCCGTCCCCTGCTGGCTTGGTCGCCCCTAACTGCCCTCCCCTGAAGGCCTGGTTGCACCCAACTGCCCTCCCCTGAAGGCCTGGTTGCCCCCAACTGCCCTCCCCTGCAGTCCTGGACCCCCAACTGCATTCCCCTGCCGGCCATCTTATGGCAGTCATCTTGTGTCCACATGGGGGCAGCCATCTTTGACCACATGGGAGCAGCCATCTTGTGTGTTGGATTGATGGTCAATTTGCATATTACTTTTATTAGATAGGATTGTCAACATGTTTATTGCTAATAGTATAATGTGTATGAGGTTTTAGTTCATATTCACATTTGGGCCTTGCCATTGAGATTTCATTGTTTAGTTCTTTATTTGATTTTATCTTTTGGATGGTTGAATTTATTCTCAAATAATATTCTTTATTTTCTCCAGAAAAAATACTGCTTTGAATTTTTTTCTAATACATTATTTGCCTCATATATTTGTTGACACAACTAATATCTACAGACATCTAACATTATTGTGAAGAAGCCTTAAATATTTCATCAGTGAGACCATCTGGCCCTGGAATTTTCTCTGATAGAAAGATTTTAACTATGAATTCCATTTATTTATTTTTTTCATAGATTTGGAACTAGCCAGGGTATTTATTTCTTCTTGAGTGAGCTTTGTTTTATTTTTCTTTTGGGGAAGTCCTTCATTTCAAGTAAGTTGTTGAAGTACTTTAAACTTCAAGTTTATTGTTTTCTTATTTGCAGCTTTGGAGTCAATTCATTCTTATTTTCCTAGTTTCTTATGAACATTTATTTGAGAACTTTTTACTTTTCTAATATAAGTATTTAATTACAAATTTCTCTTCATGTTTTTTTGTTGCCTTCCACACATTTTTAAATATTGTGCTGCTGTTTTATCACTCTCTTTATAATACTAGCATCACTCAATATTTTCTATCTTCTATAGGTAAAGTCAATTATCATTAAAAAAAATGCTCATTAAATACTTAAAAACTATGTAGTATTAGTTGCCTAAAATCTTCCTCTGTTTTCTGGGGCAATTTTTCTTTGTAGTGTACATTCTTGTTATGGCTTTTGTTTTAATTTTCTTTTATATTCTATTGATAGGTAAATAGAGATGTATAGATAGAAATATAGACACATACTCATAGATGGACACACATGTGCACACATATATTATATATGTATCTTGGACATGAAAATCCCTTCTGTCCAACTAAAGTTTCCAGCATTTAATCTGTCACTGTGTTGCAGTCTGTTGAGTCTGTTGGTTCTTGGGTTTTTATCATTAGTTTCTCCTTCAGTGGCCTTCTGGGAGGGTAGAATTTTTTTGTACAGAAATATCTTTAATTATCATGGCTTTCCCACATAAATTGGTTTGTTTTAAATAGTAGTCACATGGCTGGATCAATTTTTCACATGGATTCTAGATCTTTCAGGACTATGACAATTATTTTGTGGGTCATCTACTTCCTGACCCAATTCAAAGGCTTTGTGTGTCATGTTAGCATCTTTTCTTGTTTTGACCTTATTCTCACTGGATTCAACACATTCTTCTCATTTTGTATTTGAAATTATTGATATTTTTGTTATTAATACGATTTACCTTAGAAATAGTACTAAAATAGCTAATATTAATTAAAGATAATTATTATGTTTTAATGTTTATGTCTCTGTGTTTGTGAAGTTGAGTAGAAGATAAAAACCTAAGAAAGAGTTACTGTGCCAAGCTTTACCAGGAGTTCAACCTCAGAGCAGGTGAATGAGGAGGAAAGGAGTGAAGCTCAAGAAGGAGGGGAACGAAATGCAAAGTGGCTACAGCTTATAAGCTCACCCAGCTGGTCCCCTATCTCTAGGCTACAGGCCTGGGCTCTGCCAACGTGGGGAGGAACTGCGAATGGAGCCTGCACAGGTGAGAGACACGGGACTCAGCTTCCACCCACCCACGACCTCAACCACAACCTCAGCCCCTGCTCCAGCACCCCGCGCCCTGGCACAGTGGATAAAGGCAGATCAGAAAGACCGTGGGAGCTCTATTGCCACATTCCAGGTCCAGGAAGAATGCGAATGGATTGCTTCTGAATGGCAAGGAAATTCTCTTTGTAATGTTGTGTGGAAAATTCAAGCAAAGAATTGAGGGTCAAATTGTCCTGGCCTCATGGTATTCGATCAGAGTTAACGGATATCTATTTATTTACTAAAGAGAAATCCAATGTAATGCCTGAAAAAACATAGTGTGTTTATAAGAAGCTTTTGAACAAGTGCGAATTAAAACCATTTACAAGATTATCCCGCTCTGATCTTTAGAAAAGAAGTATAAAACACCATCAAAATGAAAAGGGAACCCACTATAGAGGAGACATATTCTCCAATGATACATCTGATAGGGAGTTAATATCCAAAATATATAAAGAACTCATAAACTCAACAAAAGGAAGACAAACAATCCAATTAAAAAATGGGCAGACCGGAATAGATATTTCTCCAAAGAGGACATACAAATGACCAAGAGACATATTTAAAAAATACTCCAAGTCACTAATCATCAGAGAAATGCAAATTAAAATGACAATGAGATATCACCTCACACCTGTCAGAATGTCTACCATCAGTAAACTATCCTGCTGGCTAGGATGTGGAGAAAAGGGAATCTTTGTGCACTGAGGGTGGGAATGCCGACTGGTGCAGCCACTATGGAAAACAGTATGGAGATTCCTCAAAAAATTAAAAGTGAAACTCCTGTTTGATCCAGCAATCCCACTTCTGGGAATATATTCTAAAAAACCTGAAACACCAATCAGAAAGAATGTATGAACCCCTATGTTCATAGGAGTTACAATAGCTAAGATCTGGAAACAGCCCATGTTCCCATCAGTAGATGAATGGATAAAAAAGCTGTGGGACATTAACACAATGGAATACTATACAGCTATAAAAAAGAGGGATCTCTTACCCTTTAGGCAGCATGGATGGACCTAGAGAATATTATGCTAAGTGAATAAGCCAATCTAAGAAAGATAAATATCACATGATCTCACTTACTTGTGGAATCTAACGAACAAAATGAATTGACCAACAAAAATAAGACTGGAAACATGAAACATGGAAAAGACAGACATACCTTGATGTGGGGAGGAGGGGAGAAGAAGAGATAAACCAAAGAACTTATATTCTTACATGCCCTGGGTAGTTTTCACTTCTTCACTGATGCAAGAATCAGATGGCTCTTCTCCTCACACCTAGGAGGCATTTCTAAAAGAGAAAGAAAGTTCCAGCACCTGAAAACCTTCAAGCTAAGAGTCATTCTAGGGAGATCAACAAATTCATATAGGAACCGTCTTGATCATCTCAAAAACTCGGTCCTTGCAGCAGTGTCCACAGGTCCCACTGGAGTGCAGGTTCAGCACATCACCCCAAAGGTCGTTGCTGTCATGGAAAAGCTTTCACAGAAATTGCCAGGAAGGGGAGAGCATGAAACACTTGTATGTGAAAACTGAGAGATCAGTTGCCCTTCCCATATTTTATTGTTTATTGGGTCTTTAACTATATTTGTATTTATTTCAGAGAGGAAGGGAGAGGGAGAGATAGAAACATCAATGATGAGAGAGAATCATTGATTGGCTGCCTCCTGCATTAGGGATTGAGCCTGCAATTAGGGCATGTGCCCTGACCAGGAATTGAATCATGATCTCTTGGTTCATAGGTCGACCCTCAACCACTGAGCCATGCTGGCCAGGCTCTTTTTTATTGTTGACACTGTTACATTCTCTTGCCACTTTCTCTTGCCATTCTCTTGCCACTGTTACATTCTCTTCCCACTTTCTCTCCCTTCATCCAGCCCCTGACCTTCTTCACTACATTGTTGTCTGTGTCCATGGTCTATGCATATATGCATATATGTTCTTTGGTTAGTCTCTTCCTGTCCTCCCTACCCCTCCCCACTGACATCTGTCAATCTGTCTCATGTATCCATGCCTCTGGTCCTACTTTGATTCCCAGTTTATTTTGTTCATTATATTCAACATATAAGTGATATCAGGTGGTGTTTGTCTTTCTGGGACTGACTTATTTCACTTAGCACGATAATCTCCAGGCCAGTCTCTCCATGCTGTCTCAAAGTGTAAGAGTCTCTTCTTTTTTAGACCTGCATAGTATTCCATTGTGTAAATGTGCCACATATATTTTATCCACTCATTTAATGATGGACACTTGGGCTTCCCATCTTTTCTTCATTTGACAGCAGCCAGGATGAACTTAAAGGACTGTGCACTCCTAATCAGAAGGAAAAATAAGCAAATAAAATATAAAAGCAAAAGAATATAATGAGAAACAAAAGGAGAAAAAAGAAACATAAGGCTTATGAAACAAGCTAGGAAGACTACATCAGCCCTAACTACTAGTGATCCTCCAGTAAAGGACACTGGTCCCCAAAAGAAAGAGATCTCCCCCAAGCATAAGAAGAAAGAGACCCACAGAATAAAAGCTCATATAAAGTGCAAGGCAAATTTGAAGAAGAAATTCCACGACTGGTTCCAATAAGAAAAACTCTTGCCAAAGAACATGTAAAAATACAAAAAACATGCCATAGGAAAGAAGTCTCCAAAAAAGAGTCCTGGTCACAACAAATCTCATGAGATCCCCAAAACAGCAGAGTCCAAGACCCCAGCTAAAGGCCCAGGGAATAAACCAATCATCAAAGAAAAGATGGAGAAGGAAAGAAACTCTCTGCTCGGGGGGAAAAGACCCAAGACAGATGCTCAAAAGGACAGAGGCCAAGTTCTTCACTACAGCTAATAAATCTGCAAGGAAAGTTCTCCACAGCCCCAACAATGGCCCCCCAAACCCAAAGTGCCCCAGTGGACCTAAAATCAGAGACTCAACCAGGAGGAAACATCAGGGCTGCCTGGGGAGCTTTTGAAATTACACAGGTCCTAACCCCTGTCACAAACCTTCTCCAAGAGTGAGGCCTAGGCTTAAGCATGTTTAAAACCTCACAAGTAATTCTGATATATATTTGTGGGGGGAAAAATCAGTGGTTTGAATCCATGTTTTAAATTGCTCTTCTGTCTATTTGCTAATATAATGGAAAATACAGTGATGTTTTTGTTTGTTTTTTTTTGGTTTAATGTAATTTTTTTTTCTTTATTGATTAAGGTATTACATATGTGTCCTTACTGCTGCATCCCCCCCCCCCCCAACTCATGTCCTTACCCCCCTGTTGTCTGTGTCCATTGGTTAGGCTTATATGCATTCATACAAGTCCTTTGGTTGATCTATCCTCCTTACCCCCTAAGTGCCCATCAGCAGATGAGTGGATTAAAAAACTGTGGTACATCTAC
Organism: Cnephaeus nilssonii; assembly: GCF_951640355.1. Taxonomy (NCBI): domain Eukaryota; kingdom Metazoa; phylum Chordata; class Mammalia; order Chiroptera; family Vespertilionidae; genus Cnephaeus; species Cnephaeus nilssonii. The sequence goes on along the minus strand of NC_137086.1, from coordinate 67,929,982 downwards.
ACAATGGAATACTACGCTGCAGTAAAAAAGAAGAAATTCTTACCATTTGCAACAGCATGGATGAAACTGGAGAGTATTATACTAAGTGCAATAAGCCAGTCAGAGAAAGATAAATATCACATGATCTCACTCATTTATGGAATATAATGAAAATACAGTATTTTTATTAAAGTAAAAAAAAAAATAAAGTAACAGCAAATAAAAACCTGGCTACTCCGTTTTAGTGGGATGTCTTCTTCCCAGGCCACATGGAACCATCATGTCTCAGAAATGTCTGTTGGGGTAAAAATGACTATCTGTTTCCTCTTTTCCATCTCCTGTATTGGAAAAGGTCAGAATTTTCCACATGGAGCACTGATTCCTAGGCTTCTCCAGGAAGGGGTGATGAACAATGTATGTGCCTAGATTGGGTCCAGCACAATGTCTGATATGTCTTCTCTTCTATAAGCCCCAAGTAAATCCCACAGAGATGCTACTATTTTTTCTCCACTTAGCTGAGAAATGTTACACAACCGGTAGTCACAGGAGCTTATATTTAAATCTATGCACTATGATTTTATCTCTGGACCCCTCTTCTATATCACCTGTTTAGAGTAAGATTCTCTGGAGATGATGTAACTGAAACCCAGGTTCGGCTGCCTGCTACAACAAAAGCCAGACTCGGGAGACAGGTGCTGGTGAGAAAGGAAAGAGGTTAATTTAAGGTTTAGCAACCTGAGAAGTTGGGGGATTTCTGTCTAAAGCCCACTTCCCCACCTCAGAGCAGGCAAAGTTTTTATAAGGTGGGAAAGGGAAAGTAGAACAAGGAAATCAATGGGAAGGGTTTGTAAAGTTCTGTACTTGAAGGCCATCACAGTCCAGTCTGATAAAAACCTTGAAACTGGTCAAGTGATGGTCTGGTGTGTATCTTCCTGGTTTTGTTTGAAGGTTAGCAAATGTCCTAGAGTTGGAATTCCTAAAAGTCAGAGACTATATCTTCTGAAGTTAGTTCCTAGGATTCTTATACAAACACTAGAGGCCCTATGGATGAAATTCGTGCAAGAGTAGGCCTTCCTTTCCCTGGCTGCCAGCATTGGATTCCCTCTGGCACCCAGGACCTGGGCTTCCCTCTGGCACCCAGGACCTGGGTGTCCCTCACAGTCCCGGCTTTGTCTGGAAGGTCGTCCGGAAGGACACCTGGTCTAATTAGCATATTATGCTTTTACTAGAGGCATGGGGGGTTCCCCTCAGCCCAGCCTGTGCCCTCTCCAATTGGGGACCCCTTGGGGGATGTCCGACTGCCACAGTGATTGGGCCTAAACCGGCAGTTGGACATCCCTCTCACAATCTGGGACTGCTGGCTCCTAACTGCTCACCTGCCTGCCTGCCTGATTGCCCCTAACTGCTCTCCTCTGCCAGCCTGATCTCGCCCCCAACTGCCCTTCCCTGCAAGCCTGATCTCACCCCCAACTGCCCTCCCCTGCTGGCCCGATTGCCCCTAACTGCCTCTGCCTCGATCCCAACTACCATGGCTTTGTCTGGAAGGAAGTCAGAAGTCTGGAAGATGGCCGGTCAACCTAGTCTAATTAGCATATTACCGTCTTATTAGTATAGATAGATTATATAGGATAGGATTGCTTAAATTGGGGGAAAAACCTTTTTCATCAGGAGGAGATGCTCTTGGCAGGCAAAAATACATAATCCATATATCTGGACTGATAGCCAGCCATATGCACTATACTGCCAAACCAGTCATTAAAAAATTGAACCGCTTTCTTATACCTTACACCAGTGGTCGGCAAACTGTGGCTAGTGAGCCACATGTGGCTCTTTGGCCCCTTGAGTGTGGCGCTTCCACAAAATACCATGGCCTGGGTGAGTCTATTTTGAAGAAGTGGTGTTAGAAGAAGTTTAAGTTTAAAAAATTTGGCTCTCAAAAGAAGTTTTAATCGTTGTACTGTTGATATTTGGCTCTGCTGACTAATGAGTTTGCCGACCACTGCCTTACACCAAACAGCTGTTGCCCTTAAAACCACTCCTCAGGCCCCACCTTAGGTTCTGCCTTTGCCGTTCACCCAGATCAGGTTCTTATTGGTCAGTTTCTATGCCAGTCAGTGTCAAAAGCTCTGCCTCCTAGGCACCCATTGGCTCCTCACAGTTCACCCAGATTTGGTTCTAATTGGTTGGTTTCTATGTCAATCAGTGTCTCTGGGCCTAACTCCAGGCCATATCAGAGAGGCAGGGCTGATCAGCAGCCCCCATGGCTGCTGGCGATGCCCAGAGAGAAAGAGAGGCAAGGGCTGATCAACAGCTGCCATGGAGGCTGTGGATCAGACCCTGCTTCTCTCTCCTGGCCTCTCTCCAGGCCTGATTCACAGCCCCGTCGGCAGTCAGTGCTGGGTCGCTGCAGGACTGACTTCCGGTGTTCAGTCATCAGTTTAGCTGTTTGAGATGTTACAGGCCCCGGATCTATATATATAGAACATAGATTATTATAGAGGCTATTTACCTATAAGCTACATATTAGTCAGAGTCAGCATTCACAGAAACATTGTCAAAAGAATGGTGAGGTAGGTTAAAATTACCCATTATTATCTGAAACAGAAATATCTTTACCCTGCTGGTATTTATTACAGTCAAACCTCAGTTCTTGAATATCTCCATCTCACACAATTTGGTTCTCAACCAAGTTGTTCATGGAAAAAATGTCTCCATTTTCAAATAACCAGTTCATACTGATACATCAACATGATAAAAAGCATCTCTCAGGCCACAAACAAAGGAGAGAGTGTGAGTCTGTTTACCTCTAAACCTTGAGGTTGTCAACAAACAAATCAGGAAATTGTGCTGTGGATATGTTCCTGGTGTGTGTGTGTGTGTGTGTGTGTGTGTGTGTGTGTGTGTGTTTGCTTTTGTTGCTGGTGAAATGGACAGTTAGCACAATTTTAAAACATAAAGAGGCCATCAGGTGTGCTGATGTTGCTAAGGGTGTGAATGTGTTCACAAAAAAAGATCACAGGCAATCAAAAAGGTAGAAAAACTGTTGCTAATTTGGATAAAGGAAAAGTAGTTAGCTGATGACAGCATTTCGCAGGCAGTGCTATGTGAAAAACGAAAATGCTGCACCCCTGGAACAAGTGTTGAAAGTGACTGGTTTAAGGGTAGTATAAGAAGTGGTTCAGTAAATTTAAGAAAAGAGGTATTTGTTTATAGATTAAACAGTCCATTAGGAATGTGCTGTATATAATAAAGTTTAAAACACGGAATCCATTTAGGGTTCTGGAATGGATTAATACAATTTGCATGATTTCTAATACTAAAAAATATTTTCTGTTTTAGAACACGTTGTTTCTTGAATAGCCTTCTGGAATGAACTAAGTTTGAGAGCTGAGGTTCCACTGTATTAATTAAACTTTAGTCAGTTATGCTATACATAGGCATATCGATACTATCATCCCTACCAAAAAACCAAAATTCTGATTTCTCCTGAATTATGCTGTCTTTCCTAGTCCATCCTATATAATAAAAGCATAATATGCCAAGTGTCCGGTCGACCGGTTGGCCGTTCAACCAATCAAAGCATAATATGCTAATGATATGCTAAGCCCACTCAACCGCTTGCTCTGACGTGCACTGACCACCAGGGGCAGGCAGTTGACCAGTCAACTAGTCGCTATGATGTGCACTGACCATCAGGGGGCAGATGCTCTGACCAGTAAGTTAGCTTGATGCCGGGGTCCAGCCGATCGCCGATTGGGACTGAACGAGACAGACTGGACATGCCCTGGAGCCCTCCCGCGGTGCCTCCCCAGCTGGCCAACCTCCCATGTCCCTCCGTGGCCCTGATTGTGCAGTGGTGGGGTCCCTCGGCCTGGCCTGTGCCCCCTTGCAATCTAGGACACCTTGGGGGATGTCAAAGAGCCAATTTTGGCCCAATCCCACAGGCCAGACTGAGGGACCCCACTGGTGCATGAATTTGTGCACTGAGACTCTAGTCCTACTTAATAAAAGAGTAATATGCAAATTGACCATACCTTTGCTACACAAACAAGCCACGCCCACCAGCCAATCAGAGCGAGTATGCAAATAAACCCAACCAAGATGGCTACAGCCACAGAGAGCAAGGTTTCCCAGGCAACGGAGGAAACCAAGCTTTCTGCCTGCCCTTGCCAGCCTAAGCCTCCACTCAAGCTACAAAGTTTCAATTATAGAAGGTAAACAAATCCAAACAGAAATGGCGGCAGCCACGGAGCTGGAGAGAGCAGGCCAGGGTTGCCCCCGGCAATGGAGGAAGCCAAGCTTTTCACCTGCCCTGGCCGGCCTAGGCCTCCACTCCAGGCTACAAAGTTTCAATTATAGAAGGTGAATTAACCCCAACAGAAATGGCTGCCGGCCACTGAGAGAGCAGGAGTCTTGGCTCCGCTCCAGGCTACAAAGTTTCATTGTAGAAGGTAAATAAATTCCAGATACCAGGGCCTCCGCTTGGGTCGCCAGGGTGCATGGCTGGTCTGCAAACCACCACAGGCCCCTCGCTCAGGCTGCCCCACGCCCCAAGGGAACCCCCATCCTGATCCAGGACACCCTTCAGGGCAAACCAGCTGGCCCCCACCCCTGCACCAGGCCTCTATCCTATCTAATAAAAGAGTAATATGCAGATTGACCATCACTCCAACACACAATATGGCTGCCCCCATGTGGTCAAACATCTTGCCCCCATGTGGACACAAGATGGCCACCACAAGATGGCCCGCAGGGGAGAGCAGTTGGGAGGCACTAGGCCTGCAAGGCAGGGCAGTTGAGAGGGACCAGGCCTGCAAGGGAGGGCAGTTGGAGGCAATCAACCCTGCAGGGGAGGG